>NC_143058.1:63234166-63537196 GCF_052426305.1 Pelodiscus sinensis
AAAGCATTTTTGGAACAGAGCGTCTAGATTGGCACGGACGCTTTTCCGCAAAGCACTTTTTGCGGAAAAGTGTCCGTGACCAATCTAGATGCGCTTTTCCACAAAAGCCCCAATCGCCATTTTCGCGATCGGGGCTTTTTTGCGGAAAACAAATCTGAGCTGTCTACACTGGCCCTTTTGCTCAAAAGCTTTGCGCAAAAGGGACTTTTGCCTGAATGGGAGCAGCATAGTATTTCCGCAAGAAGCACTGATTTCTTACAGTAGGAAGTCAGTGCTTTTGCGGAAATTCAAGCGGCCAGTGTAGACAGCTGGTTTTTCCGGAAAAGTGGCTGATTTTCCGGAAAAACTGGCCAGTCTAGACACGGCCAGTGTGTGTACAGCACCTAGTACAGCGGGGCTTTTATCTCAGGTTTGGCTCGTAGGCACTATAGTAATGTTCATAATGAACAATAATAATTTCTTTGCAGTGAGGAATTGGAGGCAGAATAGACCAGCCAACATTGGAGCAGGACTTGAGACATCTCGGTTCTTGTTCATTGCCGTAGAACTGCTGAACGGCCATGGGCAAGTCCCCCTCCTTGTCTGTGCCTCTGTTTCCCCAAACACATACCCCAGTTGTGTGTTTATTTGGTGCTGTGGGGGGTTGTGGAATCTCCATCTCTGGAGATATTTAGCAGCAGGTTGGATAGACACCTGTCAGGGATCGTCTAGATGATGCTTGGTCCTGCCATGAGGGCAGGGGACCGGACTTGATGACCTCTCAAGGTCCCTTCCAGTTCTAGTGTGATTATATGATTGTGAACTCCTTGGGCCCGAGCCTGTCTCTGAGTATGTGTGTGCACCTTGGCAGTTCACACATAAGAACACAATTGGAATACAAATAATAATAGAGCAGAGCAGAAAACTCCTTGCTTTGCGTTGATCCATTTCTCTGCCAAGGAGAGTTTCCACCACGGCAACAGTGTTTAACAGTGCCTGGGGAATACAGTCTTTATTAGTTTAAACCTTTGCCCTCGAGTGGAAACTGCGCTGTATAAAAATATCGAGCACTAAAGAAACGTTCAAATTCCTTTGCTCTTTCTCATGCTAATAAATCTTCCTGGGGCCCCGCCCCCCAAGAACAAATGTAAGAGGCAGCAGTCTCAGGAAAAACTCTACATGTAAACTAAGCCGTAATGGGATCCTAAAAGCAAATAATAACTGAGCCGTAATGGGATCCTAAAAGCAAATAATAAAGATCATAAAAGCACCTGCATCCCACCTCCTGCCCAGACCTCACACCCCCACCTGCACCCCACCTCTCCCATATTTCAGAGTTCATCACCCATCATGCTGTAAACGACCTAATGGGTGCTCTGCCCATCAGCACACTTTTACCACTTCCTCCTTCCTATTGCACACTGAACGACTCCTCCACTTGCAGTATAAACAACGTCGAGGGCTCAGTGCAGACCCGAGCCCCTTGGAACACTTTGACTGATTCGAGAGCCCTTTTTCCAGTCGTGTTCTGAGTCTGGGCATTGTGCAGCAATCACTCTGCCACCTGGCATGCCACCTGCAGCCAGCTGTGCTTGGCAGACCATGCAAAGCCCCACCTGGACGAATCGTGCCGCGATGCGCACACACACACACGCAGTGGTATTACGAGAATGGGGACTTATCTTTTGGGAGCATGCCCCGGAGTCAAAAAATCAACCTGCTGAGAATAACATATACACAGAGGAACTTAGACTAGCTGCACTGTATCCGGTCATCTGTTCCAGTGGTGGGGATTAGAGGACGGCTGGATGGAAGGCACCAGGCATGTTGCTACCTAGAACCGTTCTTGGCAGGGGAGCGGGTCGGAGGACGAGCAAAGGGACACTAAGGGTGAAAGGATCATGTGCAGCATTATTGTCCGGCCCTTCCATTCTGTCCCACTGTGCTTTTCTCCCTACATAAGAACATAAGCCTGGCCATACTGGGTCAAACCAAAGGTCCATCTAGCCCAGTAGCCTGTCTGCCAACAGTGGCCAGCACCAGTTGCCCCACAGGGGGTGGACCGAAGACAATGATCAAGCGATTTGTCTCCTGCCATCCATCCCAGCCTCTGACAAACAGAGGCCAGGGACACCATTTCTATCCCCTGGCTAATAGCATTTTATGGACCTAACCTCCATGAAATTATCTAGCTTCTCTTTAAACTCTGTTATAATCCTAGCCTTCACAGCCTCCTCTGGCAAGGAGTTCCGCAGGTTGACTACACACTGTGTGAAGAACTTTCTTTTTTAGTTTTAAACCTGCTACCCATTAATTTCATTTGGTGTCCTCTGGTTCTTCTATTATGGGAACTAATAAATAACTTTTCTTTATTCACCCTCTCCACACCACTCATGATTTTATAGACCTCTATCATATCTCCCTCCTAAACTGAAAAGTCCCAGTCGTTTTAACCTCTCTTCCCTAGATATACTGTTCTCTGAGTCCATGGCCATGGCTTCCTCTGTACAGGAATCCAGGGGCTCAAATGATCAGTCAGTTCATCTTGATTTTTGAGGACTAAGTGCTAAGCAAGCACTATATTTCCAGAGTGTTTATTTAAAATCTTGGTAAATATTTTCTATTACTGGCAAACTGAGGAAATATCGCTGATCCCTGTCTCCAAGTCCTATCCCCTGGCAATTCATTGCAATACAAGGGACACGAGTTGGCGTTCGTCCCATCAGTGCTGCTTAGAACTCATTTAGTAGCACGGAATAACCCTAAACATGACTCACGCAATTGACATCCCCGCCAGTGCACAGTCATTCCCCTTGCTACAGCGTTATCTCATTTTCAGCTCTACCTTTCCCTCAGTGCTGAGTCCGTGATCACAAAGGGCAAGGCTGCAACCTCCTAAACATCTCCACCGGGAGGAATGGGGGAAAGGGCTGAAACTCAAGGCGGCTGTTGCTGGTGTGACCTCTCCATCCACTAGCCCCCACAGCAGAGCGGACGCAGGCATGTGGAGGAACGTGGACGCTCTCAGGACAGGTTGAACCTCCCTGGTCTGGCACCCTCGGGACCCAACTAGTTCTGAATGAGGGAATTTGCCTGACCAGGGGAAGGAAATTCTGCCCCCCCCCCCCCCACCCAGCTCTGCTCCTGGCTCCAGCTG
Source organism: Pelodiscus sinensis (assembly GCF_052426305.1). NCBI lineage: Eukaryota > Metazoa > Chordata > Testudines > Trionychidae > Pelodiscus > Pelodiscus sinensis. Next base: position 63,237,303 of record NC_143058.1, read on the forward strand.
CTGCCCCCGCCCAGCTGCTGGCCTCCTGGCCTGGTCGCTGCCAATGGGAGCAGCAGGGGACAGTACCTGGGAGTGATGGGGTGCGCAGAGTCATCTAAGCGACTCCCATCCTCTCCTGCTGAGACTCCGCATCCTTACCCTGCTCCTGCACCCCCGCCTCCTGCCCTGACCTCGCACCCCCGCCTGCACCCCGCCTCCTGCCCAGACCTCGCACCCCCACCTCCTGCCCAGACCTCGCACCCCTGCCTGCACCCCGCCTCCTGCCCTGACCTCGCACCCCCGCCTGCACCCCGCCTCCTGCCCAGACCTCGCACCCCCACCTCCTGCCCAGACCTCGCACCCCCGCCTGCGCCCCACCTCCTGCCCTGACCTCGCACCCCCGCCTCCTGCCCAGACCTCGCACCCCCGCCTGCACCCCGCCTCCTGCCCAGACCTCGCACCCCCACCTCCTGCCCAGACCTCGCACCCCCGCCTGCGCCCCACCTCCTGCCCTGACCTCGCACCCCCGCCTCCTGCCCAGACCTCGCACCCCCGCCTCCTGCCCAGACCTCGCACCCCCGCCTGCGCCCCGCCTCCTGCCCAGACCTCGCAACCCCGCCTGCACCCCGCCTCCTGCCCTGACCTCGCACCCCCGCCTGCGCCCCGCCTCCTGCCCAGACCTCGCACCCCCGCCTCCTGCCCTGACCTCGCACTCCCACCTGCACCCCGTATCCTGCCCAGACCTCGCACCCCCGCCTGCGTCCCACCTCCTGCCCAGACCTCGCAACCCCGCTTCCTGCCCTGACCTCGCACCCCCACCTGCACCCCGCCTCCTGCCCAGACCCCTCACTTTCAGCCCATCTTCCTTCCAGGCCCTGTACTCCCATCCTTATCCTACTCCTCAGCAGCCATTTTGTCCCTACTCAGGCTTCAGGCCCTGGCCAGGCTCCCAACATGGCCTGGCTCCTGACCTGGGCCAGACTTCTGGCTTCTAGCTACCACTGGCCCTGGCAACCACGCTGCCCTGCTGCAGCCACTGGCCCCGGCCAGGCTGCCCTAGACCTAGCAGGGCTGCCTCCATTATCAAGCATAGTTACTCAGCTGGTTTCAGAAGGTAGGTGTCTAACGCCGACATTCGTCGGTTAGGGCTGTGTCAGGCTCCCGGAAACATTCTGAGTACACTTGTATGAAAAGGCGACCCAGGGTGAGCAATATGCAAATACAAGCTAAGGGCCCGACACCTTCCCCAGAGACGGGCCACTTCTCTGTCCCTTCAAAGCTTTCAGTCAGAAGTTGAAGTCTTGCTAAAAGCCATTCTTTCGTGCAGGCCCATGTTGCTGGGCTTAATCCTAGAACACTAGAACTGGAAGGGACCTCGAGAAGTCACCAAGTCCAGTCCCCTGCCCTCATGGCAGGACCCAGTACTGACTAGACCATCCCTAACAGGTGTCTGTCCAACCTGCTCTTCAGTATCTCCAGTGATGGGAGATGCCACAACCTCCCTAGGCAACTGATTCCAGTGTTTCACCACCCTGACAGGCAGGAAGTTTTTCCTAATGTCCAAACTATACCTCCCTTCCTGCAATTTAAGCCTGTTGCTTCTTGTCCTGTCCTCAGAGGCCAAGGAGAACAATTTCCCCCCCCCCCCCTCGGATCCCCCTTGACACACCCCTTTAGACACCTGAAAACTGCTCTCATGTCCCCTCTGTCTTCTCCTTCCCAAACTAAATAAGCCCAGTTCTTTCAGCCTTCCCTCATAGCTCATGTTTTCTAGACCTTTCATCATTCTTGTTGCTCTTCTCTGGACCTTCGCCAATTTCTCCACCTCCTTCTTGAAATGTGGAGGCCAGAACCAGACACAATACTCCAGCTGAGGCCTAATGCTGGAAACATTGGGTGAGATGCTGTAGCCTGGGTGATGTAGGAGGTTGGACAATGCTAGTGGGAGACAGCAGATTATTATATGGGCCCTTCTGGGCGCAGAATGTCTGAATCTATAGTTTTGTGCTAGAGTAACTCCGGTAGACGCATTGGCTGCAGAGATGGGGCAATCGTATAAACAGCTGTAACTCAGCCAAGCTTTATTAAAGAGAGCTATGATCAGAGGGAGATTAAATGTCACAGGATTAGAGAGAATGGAAAAGCCATTAAGACTTTTAAGGCACCCCCATGGGCAACTGACAAGCTCAGACGAATTATAGCCCATGGCACATACATCGCCAAATACAATATATCAGCATTAATTTTCTTTTTATAAGGAGTACACATGATTCATTAGAAGGCCAATTTGCATCCGCCGAGAGTCCATCCCCATGAATATATTCATTTTAAAATTAGAGGCAATAAATGCAGTTTAATCCCATGTGGACTGTCAATTCTAACAAACTCCATGCAGTCCAGAACAATCACACCACTGCAGCTTAATGTAAAAATCTTTGTCTCGGGTCCTAGCCATAAAAATGGACAAAGTGGTTCGGCTGAGGGCTGTTGGAAATCGACCACAATGTCCGGTCGGAGGGGGACCCAGCAAATGAATGACTCTGGGCTTTGGGGCCCATGCCATCTGTCCCGTGCAGCTGATCAAACGGAAAGACCTGGCTTTTGTATTTAGTTGTCGATTAACGACATATTCGCATCGAGCGGGCCTGCCTCGCAGGAAGCCGCGTCCATCCTCCCTGCTTTGATTCAGTGGCTCAATTTACGTCGGCGTGCCGAGCGTGGACGGGAACGTTCTCTGCGGGGGGTAAATCAGGAGAGCATTTCATTTCAGCGTAATTACAGTGATTTATGTCAGCTGAGGATTTGGCCCAAGGACTCTCATGAAGGCCTTGACCTTCATCCTTTTTATGATGGCATCTTGCTGAAGAGGAGTGCGAGAGAGAGCAAGAGGATCGGCACAGGGCAGGAACGAGGCAATAATGTCCAAAGAGCTGTAGTTCCCTGGATGCCTTTGGGTTACTATTCTGGCCTTGAGAATGAAACGTGGAAGAGCTGATGTAAACACAAGAGACGTCTGTAGCAGCTGTGGATGAGCACTTAGAATTCAGTCCATTTTCCTTCTTCCGTTCCCTTAAATGCATGAATACACCCGACTGGTATGTGAACGTAAGAACATCAGAACGGCTATACTGGGTCAGACCAAAGCTCCATCTAGCCCGGTATCCTGTCTGCTGACAGTGGCTCATGCTAGGTACCCCAGAGGGAGGGGACACAACAGGCAATCCTCCCGTGATCCCTCCCCTGTCCCCTACTTCCAGACAAACAGAGGCTAGGGACACCATTCCTACCCATCCTGGTTAATAGCCATTGATGGACCTAACCTCCATGAATCCATCTAGCTCTTTTTTGAACTCTGTTAAAGTTCTAGCCTTCACCAAATCCTCTGGCAAGGAGTTCCACAGGTTGATTGTGCGCTGAGTGAAGAAAAACTTCCATGTGTCACTGCTCTGAGGTGGGATTGCACTTGTATGCACTGTGCTGCCCCTTAGGGGTTGATCCAAAGGCCTTGTCCCCAGGCGCGGCCGCGCATGCTCCGACGTCTCCACGGCAAGCTTAAAAGCCAGACCGGCACAGCTGATGGGGGAGGGGAGGACAGAGCACGTTGACTCCGCAGCAGCGCAGGAAGGTGCTGAGAGAAGCTCCCTAGTGGGGAGTACCCTGAGGTCTGTGCCAGAACCCCCCCACCCCAGCAGAGAGTGGCCATTGGGGGCGACAGCAGGGCTGACCCAAGTCCCACCAGATGAGGGCGGGATGGGGCAGATGGATGGCCCAGGTGCTCTACTGGTAGGCATGCCTGCTGACAAAGCATGGACAATGGTAGCTCCCTTGGACCCCCCGGCGCCGATTCCCGATGAATCATGACCTCGACGGAGACGACGAGGGGCGTCGGAGAAGCATTTAGGACTGGGAGGAAGCACCCCGGGGGGGGACTGTTCTGGCCCCGGGAAGGGTGGGGAGTTGCGGTTTTGGTACCCCACCACCCGGGTAGTGGAAAGAGATGCTACCCTTTAGGTCCTGGGCCAGGATCCAGTTGAGGGGGAGGACCCAGGCCCCCCTACCCTACTTACCGATCAAAGACCAGACTATCGGGTTTTTGGGTGGGGCTTGGCCGAGGATGGGCTAGCTTGGCTGCAGCTCCTGGACTCAGAAACTGATCAGGACAGACTTTAAAGCTACGCACCAGAGCGTGCATGGACCGGACACTTAGAACACCCCACCGGCAAAAGGCCGCGCCGAGGGTTTTGGCCTGATTGCGTGTGTAAGCTCGCACCTGGAGGCACATGGGGCTAGAGTAAACGGAGGACGGGGGGGTCCTTGTGACTCGTCCAAGGGACACACCGTCCTACAAGGCCCCTAGGGTTGACCAGACGCGTGACACAGAGTCGCGATGGGAATGCCAGTCAAAATCATTGTATAAAGTCTCTTGGGTTTGCAATTTTCATTTCTCCCATGAGTTGTATATGTGCTGTGTGGTAAACACACCTCGCATCCAGGAGCCTGATTTGGCAGTTCTCCATTTTACACTATTGTGCTGGCACACTGCGTCCTCAAGAACTGTCTCACACATTGCATTGTCACTGTTGCACAGCCAGAATGACCACACTGGGCGTGTGCACGTTACCCAGTTTTCGTGCGCACAGGCTAGTTTGGGAGTGCGTGAATTTGGGGACCAGGGTGAAGCTGCTGTGAAATACGTCCCTGTAGGAATTGTTTGAGTTTTCCCCTCATTTGTGGCTGATATTTTCAGTCATTTTCAGTGGGCCCAAGCCTACGTCTGTTGAAGTCAAGGGGAGCCGTTCTATTGGCTGCAGTGGGGAGTGGATGGCGCCCCATTGGTCTAGGATCAGGAAACTGTTAAGCATGTGTTGGCCTGTGGCTCTAGAGGGGAAGGCCCTCTTGTCTCCTATCTCTGGGTGAACCAACGGGAGAGCTCCTTTGTCTGCGTCCACTAGGAGCAGCTGAACTGTGGCTCGCAAGCCTCATGCAGCAATTTTACCAGGAAAGTGAAGCTTAAGGAGGTGTCACCCTACCAGAGTGAGCAGAGGGAACTCAGAAGCTCTGCCTTGCAGAGGGGTTCAGCTGTCTCATTGCTTTCTTGCAGAACATGGCTGCTGCAGAACGCAAAGAGAGCGGGGGAGGTGTGTGTGTGGGGGGGGGGCGTTTCTCTGCTGCATGGCACCGGCGCAGAATTCCCCGGTGTATCTGGCCGGGGTGAGCGCCCGGCAGAGAGGCAGTGGGGGTTCCTGCTGCCGGGATGGGCTGAGGCAGACCAAAAAGGAGCATGCAGCATGTGCTGTGTTGCTGGATTAGAAGCCGGTGGATTTTACAGACACTCACGGGGCGTGATCAACGGACCATGTTTGGGGGACGCTGGTTATGGATAATTTGCCACTTGTTTTCATTATACCAAGGATGGGTTTTAATGAGACTGGGAGCCTCTGGCCAAGTCCTCGGAGACTGAAGAAGGGACGTGAGACCTTAACCATGGTGTGAAGGTGCCCAGCCATAAGGGAATACGTGGAGATGAGGATGAATCGTTCACGCTGTTTTCCCCAAATGTTATTTTTTTGCTTGTTTCATCTGCAGACCCATTTCAAGTGGTCGGGAACTGTTGCCCATGGAGGCTACCCTGGGATGGTATTTAGTGATCTCAGAAATTGTGGGTGGAGGCGTACGCCCAGGGGTTTTGCCAGTTTTAAGAGGGACTCCCAGCTATCAGAACCCAACACTCATTGCTGGTGACAAACACAGGCAGAAGGGCTACACCCCAAAGAAAGAGAACTCATGCACAGGTGGTTGTGAGTGGACTGGTGAGTGAAGTATATATGCCCCAGTCAGGCTGGCCCTGGGACGCCCATCTTGAAAGTCAAACTCTGGAGAGATTCGGCAGGACACCTGCTAGCCCTTTGCTGATTAGAGCTTCCAGCGAGTATGTAGAAAGGGTGGCATCCAATAAAACTAACATAGAGGAACTGTACTCCACTGTCCTGTATTTTTCTGTAAACCCGAGTAATAAGGTTCTGATTTGGCAGTCCTACCATATTAGCAAAGCCTTTGAAGATCATGCATACCTGTAAATGCGTATTAAAGTCCCCTTGACTTCAATGAGACTTATAAATTAAACTGGGACTTTGCTGGATGAGATGGACCTAAGCATACTGCATAATGCTTTGCTGGGTTGGAAGTGACCGATTTTCAGCTGCTATAAGGTAAGAGCTCTGTCTTCCGGTATAAACCAGTGCACCTTCACTGACTTCGCATGTGTAAGGGGACTGTTACCCCTTACTAAAACTCTGTGGGAGTTTTTTGGTTTACCAGCTTCAGAAGGGGAAGGGTTCATGAGACTGACAGACCCCAGAGACAATGGAAAGCAGTCAACACTCCAGCTCAGCCTGACTGACAGGTTGTAAGTGGGGATTGTTCTGGCTCTGTCTCTGAACAAACAAGCTGTGTGCAGAAGAGGTCCTGCAAAGACAGAGAGCTGAAAGAGGAGGACAAGAAGAAGTCCTGCAGCGACAGAACCAGACACAGACAGGCCAAGCAGTGCAGACCCTGTGTTGAGCAGCAGACTGGCAGTGCTCAGAAAGCCAAAAGGAACAGAGAAACAACACAAGGAGCTGGAACTGGCCAAGCAGCACAGCCTGCAGCTGAATGTGGTGAGCTACTGGGACCTGCAAAGTGTGGGGAAAGGCTCTGGACTGGGAGAGGGGTCTGGCCACTTAGAGACTGAGGCTGTGTGGTCACTGCCAGTGCAAGCGTGTCCAGCCTGCAGCCCCTTGCAGCACATCCAGGGCTTCTAAGGAAGAGACTGTGAACTGTCCTTACACTCTGCAGACTGCTGTGTTGATGTCCCTGTGCTACAGAGCAGGGCTGTGTGTTCCCATTTAACCATTCTCATTGTTTCTTATTCTATTCTCTTTAATCAGTTGATGTTTAATAAATTGTATTTGCTTTGAACCTTATGAAGTGGTCACTGGGCCAAGAAGGCCTGCAGTGTAAAGAGAGCACCTCGGAGTGGGGACACCCTAACTCCTGCCCCTAGTGACTACAAGGTCAGGGATTAAGCCCCAGGAAACCTGGGCCCAGCCTTGTTGGGGTTTCAAGGGCTCTGCTACTCAGGAGAGTGGAGGGGGAGCCCTCAGGATCAGGGAGCCGTGGGCTAAAGGAAGTGGGAGCGGGGACTCAGATCCTTTCGCTGGTTCATTTCACCGGGGTGTATAGAAGCCAGGAAAGTTCCCCACAAGAGCGGGACCATTCCCCCGCTTACACATGTAAACGGGTATAACTTGGACCCCGGCCAAGCTACGGTAGATTTGGGTGACAGAGGATCTGGTTCTAAAACGTTCAGAGCTCCGTGATTTTACGCCAGGTTTTAAAAATTCTGAAATGAAAATCCGTCCTTCCATCTCTCCGCCCGCCTCACGTACAGCACAAAGGGGACCCTCGGCAAAAGTGAAGGATGGAACATTTGGAACCAACCACACAGCACAGAGGCCCTGCGATTCACCACAGCAGCAGTGCTTTGGGACATACTATGCGGGCCTGACTGCCCATTGCCTGGCACCTTATGCAGCTGCGGGCACCTATGTCACATGCCCGCGGAGTGCGCCAAACTCAGCATGATCGTGCTTTGCGACCAGGAGTCCGTGTCTGCCCAAGGAGGACCCATACTGGGCACCATGCAACACAGGATAGTGCAGCTGAGTAGGATCACTACGGCCTGTGTTCCTCTCTTCTCTGAAGCTTTGGGCACTGGCCATTTCTGAAGGCAGCAGACTGGACCAGGCTAACCGATGAGCTGGTATGACAACCCCTTGGCCAGTTGCAGTCCCTGTAACAGTGTATTAATGTGTAGTCAAGCCCTTGTTGTCTTACACGAGTAGCTATTGCTCCACCTTCATTGGGCAGTAGAGGGAGCAAGTTCCCTATAAATCGAAGAAGGAACCGGTAGATGCTGACAGAGCTTGAAGAATAGGCAAACTTTTGCCGCTGTGTGGGTCCCAGTGTATTAGACAGACCAGGTGGAGGAGGCAGTATTTCTTATGTGACCAACCTCTGTTGCTTCCAGAGGGTTTTCTATTGATTGGAACCTCCCACTCCACTTCATTTTGGGGGGGGGGGGGGGGAGATTCAGTTATTAAATGCATTCCACAGGGAAGTCTTGGATTACCACAATTTTTTTTTTTCATTCTTTCTTTCAGGTGGATGTTCCATGGTCCGACGCGCACCGTTCTGCATTTGCCACTGTCGGGGTGTCTCCACTTTGAGCTGGGGCTGTCCTTCCCAGCTCGAGGAGGCAAACCTATGACGGGTGAACTAGCTCGCCAACAATAGTGTTGCCATGGCAACGGGCAGGCTCACCAGGCAGCTAGGCCCTGCCACGGCGCGTGCCGCTGCCGATACTTTATTTTCAGCACACTACCTCGATTGGAGCTAGCCCTGGTCTGTCTCCAGGCTGGGACTATTGCTCCAGCTCAAAGTGCAGACATAAACTAAGGCCGAAACTTACCCCCTACCGTGAGCAGCATCCTTACAGCTAGTGGTTATCAGTATTATTATTTGTTCAGCCATAGCGCCTAGGAGCCCTGCTCCGCCGGAGCTGTATGAACACAGAACTACAGTAACCACATTCTCTGGCAGTTTATTATGACTGCATTTAATCTTCCAAGTAGCACCCCTCAGGACTGGGGCCCTGTTGGTTTAACATTGAATACACACTTTGGCCGATTAAATGAGATTGAAGAGCGATTAAAAAGACTTGAACTTTTCAGCTTAGAAAAGAGGAGACTAAGGGGAGGTATGATAGCAGTCTACAAAATCATGACTGGTGTGGAAAAAGTGAATAATTACTTGTTCCCATAATAAAAGAACTAGGGGTCACCAAATGAAATTAATAGGTAGCAGATTTAAAACAAACAAAGGACGTTTTTCTTCATGCAGTGCACGGTCAACCTGCAGAACTCCTTGCCAGAGGAGGTGGTGAAGATCAGGACTTTAACGGGGTTCAAAAAAGAGCTAGATAAATTAATTGAGGTTAGGTCCATCAATGGCTATTTGCCAGGATGGGCAGGAATGGTGGCCCTAGCCTCTGTTTGTCTGGATACAAATTTTGTATCTAGAATCCTGCACATTTGCAGATCTGTTTTATATTCACGGGTGCCCAGATGTCTGCAGCTTATTTTTGCTAATACATATGCACAGGGCTCGACAAATTGCTGTTTCTACTCGCCTGTGGTGAGTAGATTTCAGCCGGTCGCTCCGTTCGCCCTGTTCACCGGCGCTGGACGCATGCGCAGTGCCAGTCTGGCACATGTGCGGTGTGGGGCTAGCAAGTAGATCTCACCACGGTTTGTTGAGCCCTGCATATGTGGATACAAATTTTGTATCCGTGCGGGGCTCTGATACTAAAACTTCACAGAAATCACTAAGGTGGGCACGATACACACACGGCAAATCACGTGATGCAGTGGCATGTGGGCAGGTGCCCAAAAGAAACAAGAACTTTTCCATATAGAGCGTGTGGTTACTGGCTGGCAAAGCATTTCAGTTCCCCATTTTTAGGAGGACCACTACAGCCAAGAAGGAGAAAAGGAATAGCAATCAAACCTACCCGACAGTATCCTTTTGCATTCATCAAAACTTAATTCTATCGAGGGTTCCAAATGCCAATTGCACTGAACATTTCCGAATTTGGCAAAATGACGCTATCAAATATAGTCTCCAAGGGGGAAGCCCAGTGAGTCTGTATCTGCAAAAACAACGAGGAGTCCTGTGGCTAACAGATTGATTTTTCTCTGAAATACTCAGCAGGATTAAACTCTGTGTTTCCCAGATGCACGTGCTGATAAAGAGATGTCTGCATCTAACCGGCACTGCCTGTCTGAGAAGAAAAGAAACACTGTAAACGGCCGGTCTACTGGTCAGTTCTTAACATTCATGTGATTGGTTCTGTCTGTTCAGCTGAAAGTCGGCCAGTCGAATTGTCTGCGCTCAAGTTGTTAAAACAATGTATTGAGCTCTGCTGACCCAGGCATTGAAAAATCAAAGCTTCCGGGTTCCCCATGTCTTCACGTCATTCATCAACTACGGAAGGAGTTCTCGTTTCCTAGGCAGGCAGCCTTTCTGTGTCAGTGACATTATGCAAGGTTCCTTTCTTTTTTTTATTGCTACCGTTTCGCCTGTGGTTGATCACATCATGCTAACTTGTGTCTGGCATGGCGTGTCAGGTTGCATTTTCCTCTCTCTCTCTCTCTCTCTCTCTCTCTGAAAGAAATGCATGATTTAGAGTTGGGAAAAATCATCTCTCTCTCTCTCTGAAAGAAATTCATGATTTGGAGTCGGAAAAACATCTCTCTCTCTCTCTCTCTCTCTCTGAAAGAAATGCATGATTTGGAGTGGGAAAAACATCTCTCTCTTGCGTGCGCGCTCTCTCTGAAAGAAATGCATGATTTGGAGTTGGAAAAACAAATCCCTGAAAATGTTTTTCAATGCTGGCTATCCAAGGGGCTCAGCATTAACTTTTACCTCCTATAAATGGTTATAATTCACTGCATCTCTCTGACTTATTGTGATACCAACCCCTCATCCCTCTGCAAGGCTGCATGTCATCCACACCAGTGGGTTGTAGAGTGAGCTGACCTTCAAAGTTGTGATATTGCCCAAAGAAATCTGATGTGGAGGCAAATAACCTACCCGGAAATCCCCTTCCAGAAAAATAGGACAGGATGCATAGCAGAGACAAGCTGTTTGGATAAATGCTGTTTCACAGTGCTTGGGTGTACCCAGATATCGCAAGATTTCTGGGTTGGCAGCTATGGCTAGCACCCTTTTGGCAGGAGGAGACTTCTCCAGGGGTATCAAACCCAGCACAATGCCTCTACCACAAGGAGACATTTCTGGCAGCTCAAGAGGCGCATCATCCCTGAAGGAGACCTGGCTCTTGCTAAATTTATTCATACCACATCATGGGGAGGAAAGCTGAATGACCCAGAAGAGAGAGGCTACACTGAGTCTATTTCTGTGCCTTGCGCTGCGGGCTAGCCACACTGGATGTAAATAGCAGACAGGAAGCGATTGGCTCTCCTGGTGTGGACATTGTTCTGATCATTTTGCACAATGTGCCGGTTTCTTTCTTCGGCAGGTATTTTTCTACATAGCTAGCGGTTGGTGCAGTGGCTTGGCATTACCCAGCTATACCACGGATCATAAGGGCAGTGTTCTTTTATGAGCTAGAAATATCTTTGGGACTCCTGCCCCTGAGTGCTCTCTTAAAGAGACAGAGCACTCGTATACTCCGGTGTGCACGCTCTCTCCTCTATCACTTCCCCCCATCACACAACACCAAGGCTTCCTGCTTTCAAGTCACTTCCCCAGCTGGGCCGTGCTGAGACAGCAGCAGCTGTGCTCTCCTCCCATTCCTTGTGCACCCACGATCTCCTTGGGGCGAAGGAGCAGCCATCCAGCATGGGAGTGAGCAGCAATGCCAGCTGCTTTGGGCATCCAGGTGGGCCAGTCTTCCCACGTGGATGCGGGGGGTGGAGTGTAAGGGTCAGGGACTCAGAAGAGAGGTGCAGGCGATAGGAGTGTTTTCCCTAGGGCCAGCCCTGTTACCACTGATCGTATAAGAAGTGTTACATTTACACAGTCCGTGGACTTTGCTCTCAGGCACCCAAGTGACTTTGTTTACTCCCTGTAGGCGCCGGAGTGCTGAAACATGGCCATGCGTTCGTGTGATACACAATACAACGCAGTTTCCTATCAGAAATACAGATTCTCTCCTCCTGAAAATCTCCAAAAGGTCATCTTCTCCTACCTGGAAGAAAAGGTGAGTGACACAGTCAGGTTGTAGGCTGAGACTAGAACCCCATGGCAGTGAAACCAAGAGGGTATCACAGAAATTACTCTATGCTCTGGGATTAGGATTGTGTAAGGATATCGGGGTGCAAAGAGGACTCCGACTTGGCCCGCCAGAAGAATTTGGGCACCGTGTGCTCAGATGTGTCTGTTTTCTCCTCAGAAATTGGCGCCCATGCGGCTGGCGGTGGACGTGGGCTGCGGGTCAGGACAAAGCACTTGCATCCTTGCAGCTCGTTTTGAGGAGGTGGTGGGAACGGACATCAGCGAGGCCCAGATCCAGGCAGCCAAAGAAACGGCCTCCTTCCCAAACGTGTCCTACCGGTGAGTGTGACACACAGGGAGGCTTTCTCTATTGTGAGCTCCAGTTTGGCCGACCTGGGCTGACGCTCTTAGGCCAAACCTCTCTTCCGTTCCAAGGGAACAAAAATGTTAAATGTCAGATTTTCAACAGCGCGTTTCCTCTCCGCAGAGTCTTTGTTCCCCTCTAAGCTGTCTCCCTTGTTCCCCACTCCAGTGTGTGCCCTGCAGAGGAGCTGCCATTTGAGGACGGCTCTGTGGACCTCGTTACGGCTTTTACAGCCGCCCACTGGTTTGACATCCCGCGGTTCATGAAAGAAGTGGATCGAGTTCTCAGACCACACGGCTGTGTGGCCCTTAGCACCTACTCTCCCAACTTCAGCATGCACTACAAAGACTGCTCGGAAAGACTCACAGAAATCTTAACGGAGGTGAGAGAAGAAAACTGTCCTTTTTATATTTATGCTATTTTATTTTTCATGCAGTATGAAGTATATTGTAAATATTTAGAGCCCTGCAAAACCATGGATATCAGCGGCTCTTTTTTGTGGATATGGACAAGGATACAAATTTTGTATCTGCACAAGGCTATATGTATTCTAAGGGTGCCGGCCACTTTCTAGTCGAAGACCGTATTTTCTGCTGTTTATATCTTTGGCAGACCTCAATCTTTTGAGTAAAATTTTCCATTCTAGCATCTCTTTAGATTAAGCAGATACTAAAGACATGTTAGATTTCTGTCTCTCTTCTCCCCCTGCCCCCCAGCTCCATATTGTTACCCAGTCTAGTGGCCATTTTGAGAAGGTATCCATCTCCCCTGGTTCTCAGTGTGAGCAAGGCTACCAGGTGCCTCAACAGAGATGGCCGCTGTCTCCAATCACGTGGTTATCACATTCCTGACAACCAAGCACAGGGGGTCCCATCTTCCCTCAGGTGCCTTCATTCTGAAATCGGCAGCGTTCAGTTTAATAGAAGGCATCTTCTCCAAGGTCAGCCTTATGGCGTGAGTCCCTTCAGAACTAGGGAAGAAGTTATCTCGGCCATTTTGAAAGAGGGCAGTTTTTCATTGAATTCGCCATAAAACAGCACTGCTTTCTCCCTCAGCAGAAGGACACTCCATTATTTTGTTTATTACAAAGATGAGGGGGGAATGACCATTAAGCACGAAATCCACTTCTTCAAATGTAGCCCCTTTATAAACACTCTGTGAATCTGGTGCATAAGGAAAGTCTGAAGAGTCTGTACTAGTCCATTGTTCTCTTCTGTAGCTCCTCCTTGCCCTCAGACCAGACAGTCCTGAGTCAGGGAGTGTAGCTCAGACGAAGTGGAGGCTCAAGGCTATACTTAGAATTTGTTGCTGTTTCTGTTCTGAATTTACAGACCCAGGGGGTGCTTTTAAAATATGCAAATGAAAAAGTAAATCGTGTCATTGGGGACTACAAAGAGGTGTTTGACTTGTTGCCTTTCCAGGACAAGCGGAGGTGAGGAGATAAGGAGAAAACTGAGTATTATGTAATCTCTGACATGCGGGGTGCATGAATCCAGTTATGTTGGGCACTTCAGTGAGCGTTCATTGGGGTTATCCGGGACTGGAGACTGCAGAAGATTCAAAAAGGAGCAAGATACATTCATGGAGGATGGCTCCATCAATGGCCGTTAGCCGGGATGGGCAGGGATGGTGTCCCTCGCCTCTGTTTGTCAGGGGCTGGAAACGGAAAACAGGAGAGGGATCATGTGATGATTCCCTGTTCTGTTCCCTCCCCCTGGGGCATCTGGCATTGGCCACTGTGGGAAGATGGGATACTCGGCTAGATGGGCCTTTGGTGTGGCCGATCTTATGCTCTTAATAGTGTTTAAGGCTTGCAAGGAGTCCAACCTCTTTCAGACATATCTCCAGTCCCTGGTCTGTGTGGTGCATCTTTGTGGCCTCTTCATCAAATGACAGAGGTTTCCCCATAACCAAATGCCCAAAAAGGGGAAAGTTCAGGCCTAACATCGTAATAATCAACACGGGCCAAGTTCTCAGCTAGTGTCAATCAGCACAGCTCCATTACCCTCTCTGCTTACTTCTGAAATGTTCCGGTTCCTTCCCTCTCCTGCAGAGTTACCCAGATCATAGACAAAATCCCCATGTCCGTGGCTGAGGTGATCGGGTTTTTGCACTCTATGTCCATGTATCAAACCTTTCTGAGGAACGACCCTGAAGCAGCAAAATCCCTCCTTCAAAAAACTGAAGAAAGGTAAAAACACTGTAAGAAATCCAGCACCATGTGGGCGGCTCTCTTCTGTGACACAGATGAAGTGTGAGGTCACCACAACTCCTCCAGCGCCGCGAGTGGCGGTAGGAAGATGAGTGGGGCGGCCATATTGTCTCCGGAGGAGGATTGTGAGCCACTGGCTTTTCATAGGCCAGGTCCTGAGCTGTCTTAAATCAGATTAAAGCTCTATTGACTTCTATAGCACTGTGCCCTCTTCAACCAGCTGGGGATCTGGCCCAGTAATTCTGCCAGAATCCCCTACGTGCATTGCTGTCAGTGCTTGGTACTTCATACACTAGGCGGTTTAGCTAACTTCCCCCATCTGGTACTTGAGACTGAGTATTTCCTTCTGGGCCATGCTCAGATTTGATTAGCAAACGAATAAAATATTAAACCACAATCTCTTGGGCTGTACGGTCACTTTAGTCTGTGCATACAAACCCAGTCACAGCAAAATGCACATGTGGGCAGCCTACTATATGGTCCATAGTTATGGTTAGTGACTGGCACAGGTAATGTGCTACAACTGCTTTAGAAATAGTAGCATTCTCTTGAATTACCTTCTGGGTATCAATTTTTTGGGTGAGAGTAGAATGCTTTTGGTGGGACAGGCATGTCTTCGGCTGTTATGCTTTGAACTAGCTGTTACCTCTGCCTCTGGTAGGACTTGAGTTTGTTTATACAGTGATAAAATAAGTGAACCTTCCTCCATTTCAGGTTCCTGGAGACCATGGGTGTTGGTTCTAATGAAACCCAACTAGAGATCGGGATAAAGAATGTTTGTGTTCTAGGCTGCAAGGGGCCATGAATGGACAATTCAGTGATGACCCTCCAGCAGAAAACTCCCAATTTTGGTATTTACTTATAACTGATGTTATCACCTTTAAAATGTTTGGTTGTATTCCTAGTGTAATCCCTGGCAAAACTCCCTTAAAGGGAGACAAGGGAGTCACAAAATCAAATCATATCAATATCAGAAGGCTTGTTATTGGGTTGTTGTTTCCTGTTTAAAGCTTGGTGTTCTGTCTTATTATCAATAAACAAACCTTGGAAGAAATCAAGGACCTTTGCCACATGGAAGGCTGCGGTGACTGGATTGTGTACGGAATTTGCCAGAAACATCCTGTGACCTAACAATGGATCTATTTTTAGGGGGCTTTATTCTCCTACTGAGTAAAAATAACTTGCAGTAAGATCCTCTGTAAATGTAATTCCCTGTCAATGGGATAAGCACATAGCAAGAACAATCATGTGGTAAGGTTATAATAATGCTTCACGGGTGTCTTTCATCCAGGGCATTCTAGGTGCTTGACCAGGGAGATAAATGTTACTGTCCACTCGCCACAAAAAGTGAAGTAGAGAACAGCCAGACACAAGCAATTACAGAACTTCTTATGGGCCAGACTGTCAAAAGAACTTGGCTTCCATTCAGGCACTGAAATAACAGACAAGATTTTTCTAACAGTCTCAGCACACTGAGTGCCTAGCTCTGTGTGAGGGTCTGGCCATGAATGAGCTCCCTTGGAAATCTGTGCTGAGCACTTGAAAATCAGGCCCTAAGTCTCGATGAAAAAATTAATGAGAGTGACTCCCCATAGCTACGCCAGACATGGAGCGACATCATAATCTAAGAGTGTTGCTCTGCGGTACGCGGAGATGAATGTGTCAGGTGAGCTGGCCAGGGAAGGCTAGTTATTATATAATGGGTTATAATATTTTTCCTGTAGATCCACATATTGATCTAGCTGAATATGGGACTGCAGGAAGAACAACCAAGAAAGATACACAAGAACGACATCCAAACACCAAGAAAGAAATGGTGAACCGGAGCCATTGGGAGCCGTGAGGCTCCGTGGCTATAGACCCATTAGGTAAACAGAGTGGTCCAGGCCTGCTAGCAGCATTCCCAAAGAGGCAGTGGCCTGCTTGGAG
Source organism: Pelodiscus sinensis (assembly GCF_052426305.1). Classification (NCBI taxonomy): domain Eukaryota; kingdom Metazoa; phylum Chordata; order Testudines; family Trionychidae; genus Pelodiscus; species Pelodiscus sinensis. The sequence continues at coordinate 63,253,625 of NC_143058.1, forward strand.
AAACACGACTTTAAATGCTGATAGTTAAGTGGGTGTGATTTTTTTTTTTTTAAATGGCAGTTCTCCGTGTCTGCCTTCCCACCAGCAATAAAGGGTGGCTTTGGCAGGAGTTGGTCTTAATAAGGGGCGTGAACTGAAGGAGAAGAGACTTTTCTCCATTTAGCCTCTTGCTTGTTAGCTGTTTGTCACTTTGAATTTTCAGAACGCTGGGGAGCCCTGGTTTTGCCTAGAGTGGGAACGCAAGAACTGCCTTTGGTCAATATTTGTTTTCACGTCCATTCTTGGCTTCACTTGAAATTCCAGAGATGTAGGGGGCGGGAGCCTCCTCTGTATGGCTCTGGACACCTGCACGGAAATTGCTGTAACAAGACCACCTTTTTTATGAATGAAATTGTCCACCAAAGTGAGGCTGTGTCACCTCATGAATGACGGACCAGTTTTTAAGAATGGAATTTTATAAATGGAACCGGGATACATTTGTTAGCAGGATATTAATAATTCCCTTTGAAGAGTCTGTTATCCTAATCTCTCTGGCCAGGTTCCTCCAGTCCTGGGGCACAGCCTGTTCCTGCCTGCGCTGTAGCCAGGGGACACAGGGCAGCTGGGTTACATCGGTGACCTGCAGCAGCCTGGCGGTATTAGCTGCCTTTTGACGCTGTGAGGGTACGAAGGGAAAAGCTGCTTCCAGCCATGGTGGCTTGGGGAAGGAGGAGGAGAAGAGATGGTCCCTGCAAAGACTCTTGTTCTTTCCCTCCCACACAATGCGGAACAGTTGCTGCTGGCCGTATTCTGGGGTGAATCCTGGCAGACATGGGGATGTGGGGCAGTATGGGACTTCACATGCCACACTACATATTGCCTTGGGAAGATGCGGCTTCAGGTACCAAGAGGTGCGGATCTCTCCTGGGAGCCAACCAGGCATGGAGGGCAGAGAGAACAGTGCAAGGAGGTTGAGTGGTTGGTTACCCACATGGGTGACAGAGGAGTATGGGAGTGTGTGTCTGTGCGTGTTTGCGCTCGCCTCTCCCTGTGTGCGGGTGGTGGAGGTAGAGGTGTCACTGTCACCCCTCCCCATGTAAGCCCTAATAAAAAGAAGGTAAATTAAAGGAATCCGACTACACCAGTGGTCACCAACCAGTAGATCGGGATCAACTGGTAGATATCGGAACCTCTGACGGGTGATCCTGACTGGTCTGGCCAAGAGACTATCAAGTGCCAGCACTTCAGCTTCCCCTCCCGACTGCTGCACAGCTCCAGCCCTTTGCCTGGAGCTGTTCCCCCAGGAGTCTCCTGCTTGCTGTGCAGGGCAGGGGAGGGAGAGGAGGGTCCTGAAGTCAAGGTGCCCCCTTCTCCCCCCATACCCTATCTCCACAGAGCAGAGATGGGGCACAACAGGACTAGGTATGGAGCAAGTGTGTTGGTTGCTTTTGGGAGTGGTGCACAGGGCCAAAGCAGGGGTGAGCCTGTCTTAACCCCATTACACCATCACCCAGGAGCCACCTGAGGTAAGCAGTGCTCAACTGGAGTCCAGACCCTGAACCCCTACCCAAGTCATGAACCGCCTGCTATACCTCAAGCCCCTGCCGTAGCCCTCCCTGCATCCAAACATCCTCCCAGAGCCAGCACCTAGAAACCTCTCCTGTACCCCAACTGCCCATCCCAAGCTCAGCACAGAGCCCTTCACGCTCTAAATCCCTTAGCTTAAGACCAGAACCTGCACCCAACCCTCTGCCCCACCCTGGTGAAAGTGAGTGAGGATGGGGGAGGCAGGGAGGATGGAGTGAGCAGAGTTGGGGCAAGGAGCACAAAGGAGGTGGGGCAAGGATATTTGGGTGTGAGGTAGATCTTGGTTTGCACTGAAATTCAAAAAGTGATCTCGTGCTTAAAAAGGTTGGAGACCGCTGCACTACACAGTATTTCTTTTTAACAGAGTCTCCGTCAACTCAGCATTGGAATATCTGGACTGCATCATTCTAATTGATTGCCAGAGAGCCAGGAGCGCACTGGCCATCGAAATAGGCCCGGAAATGGGTTGAGAACGGCCCTCCCCATGATGTCACCACTGCGTGCCCCTCAAGCCCCGCCCCCTGCGTCATGTCCGGCACAGGCGGCAGGTCGGGCTCTGCTTGCAGCATACAGCATGGACATGGAGCTGCTCAGAGTGAGGGGCAACGACCTGCGGACACGACGGCCCACCGGGAAATTCCCGGTATTCTACCAGGCTAGTCCACCCCTGCAGGCAGCTCACTTGAGTCTCAGTGTTTTTACCTGGGGTCCCATATTCAGCATAAGGAAATATGGTCTCCCCACCTAAAAGTTCGAACTCAGCATGAGTTCTGGGCCAAGAGCTGGTTCCCGTTTGGACTGAAGCGGTTTGCCTGTCCCAACAAATGATCTACCAAACTCAGCATTGCTCTAGCAGTGTAAAGCGATCTCGGCAGAAGTGAGCTTGTGGGAAAGCTATATTCCCTTAAAACAGCTGCAGTTGGAGTACACTGCCATTGAAAGGGCTAGTGGAGGAAGAGATAATTGACGTGTCTCTTTATGTTTTGTTCCCATGTCTCCCCCGTACTCAGCCAAGTCTTCCTTTCATGTCAATGAATTTCGTATTTGCATTTAGTTAAATGCGTTCAGATTTCAAGGGTACTTTCAACTCCTAGAAAGTCACATGCTTCCCCAGGGATGTGTAATCTCCCAATGAGAGGAATAAAAAAAAATCCATCCATCATTCCCGACCGACTTACCGGAGATGACAGCTTCCCAGAAATCGCTGAAATTCATGTGCAGCGGAGGCATGTCGGCCAGCCCTCCAAAAGAAAGGAAAACTTTTGCATAAGGAATGTGTGGTCACTGTGGGAAAGCTTTGCGGTTCCACATCTGTAAGGGACTGATACAGCCGAGAGAGAGGGACAGAATAACAATCAGGATCCTTTTTCTCTCATATCTGCTTGGATGCTCCTGGGGAAAGCTACCAGCCATACGAAATAAGATCCCCGCATACCTTGGTGCCCCTTTTGGAAGGGACATTGACATATGGTCTCACAATCTGCTTGAGGTTTCATACGGGGGAAACCGAAGCCACAAGGATTGAGGTCCCAGGCATTGGCTGGAATCACCCTAGATACGGATTTTGGACTATAACTGTGGCCTAAAGTTTAAGAGAACTTCTGCAAAGACAGACGCGCCATCTGTGTGTGTCTGAGTCTCAAGAACTGGACTCATGTCTGTCTGTATACTGATCTTTAACCAGCACTCTCTTTTCTTTGTATTGATACATTTTAGTTCAGTTATTAAGAATTAGCTCTGTGTGTGTATTTGGGAGAATGTCTGAAATATGACCTGGAATGCAGTGGCGTAACGAAGGGGAGACTGGGAGGGGCAGTTGCTGCAGGCACCATGCTAGGGGTGGTGCCAATTTAGTCCCCCTCTGCTTCCCCTGTCATCCCTTGGCTCTCCTGCTCCTCGTCCGCCCACCACTGGCAGCCGGAGCCTTCCCCTCCGCCCCCAGCCCGACTCTCCTCCATCTCCACTGGTGGGTTAGTGCGTGTGGGGGACTGGCCCCAAATTGGAGGGGGTGGGGAAAGACATGGTACAGGCTCCCCCCTCCTCCCAGGGTCAGGCTCAGCTATGTGTAAGGGGACTGTTACCCCTTACTAAAACTCTGGGGGAGTTTTTTGGTTTGCCAGCTCCCAGGTTTAGAAGGGGAAAGGTTCATGAGACTGACAGACCCCAGAGACAATGGAAAGCAGCCAACACTCCAGCTCAGCCTGATTGACAGGTTGGACAGGCCAGTGAGGAAGGGGAGAGGCCAGGCCTCCTTGTGAGCTGGGATTGTTCTGGCTCTCTCTGAGCAAACAGAGAGCTGAGACACAGTCCAAGGAGAGCAAGCTGTGTGCTGAGGGGCAGTTTTTGCAGCAGCTGAGCCTGACACACACAGCTCAAGGAGAGCAGACCCTGTGTTGAGCAGCAGACTGGCAGTGCTCAGAGAGCCAAAAGGAACAGAGAAACAACACAAGAAACTAGAGACTGGCCAAGCAGCACCCTGCAGCTGGATGTGGTGAGCAGCTGGGAACTCCAAAGTGTGGGGAAAGGCTCTGGACTGGGAGAGGGGTCTGGCCACTTAGAGCTTGAGGCTGTGTGGTCACTGCCAGAGCAAGCGTGTCCAGCCTGCAGCCCCCCTCGTGCCCCGCAGCACATCCAAGGCCTCTAAGGGGCCTCTAAGGAAGAGACTGTGAACTGTCCTTACACTCTGCAGGTTGCTGTTTTGATGTCCCCGTGCTACAGAGCAGGGCTGTGTGTTCTCATTTAACCATTCTCATTGTTTCTTATTCTATTCTCTTTAATCTGTTGATGTTTAATAAATTGTATTTGCTTTGAACCTTATGAAGTGATCACTGGGCCAAGAAGGCCTGCAGTGTAAAGAGAGCACCTCGGAGTGGGGACACCCTAACTCCTGCCCCTAGTGACTACAAGGTCGGGAATTAAACCCCAGGAAACCTGGGCCCAGCCTTGTTGGGGTTTTGAGGGCTCTGCTACTCAGGAGAGTGGAGGGGGAGCCCTCAGGAACAGGGGAGCCGTGGGGTAAAGGAAGTGGGAGCGGGGACTCAGATCCTTTCGCTGGTCCATTTCACCGGGGTGGTATAGAAGCCAGGAAAGTTCCCCACAATAGCAGGACCATTCCCCCGCTTACATATGCACCAGGTTCAGGGCCCTGCCACATGGCAGTAGCGGTAGGGGGTAGGGGGGGGGCAAATTTTGTCTTTGCCCCTGGGTGCATAACACCCTCACTACACCTCTGCTGGAAGGTGATGTGTCTGATCCTTTGGTGGGACGTGTGCTAGGATGTCTGGGTGGAAGCCAGAGGCTGGGTACTTTAAGAGAACTGTTTGGTTTGGACTCTGATTGACCAATAAGGTAACAGACACTGTCTTACCAGCTCTGGGGATTGGCTGTCCCATGTCTTGCAATGCACCCTACTTGAGAGACCTCAGCTGGCTCCCCTGGAATCCTGCTTCATACCCCCCCCCCCTATAAATTGTTATAATTCCTCATGTCTCTCTGGCTTTTACTCTCCTGCCCAAAGTGCCTTGCTTTCAGGGCCCTTGTCGTTTTGGCCATAGAAGCACGAAGAACTAAAATAAATCCAAATCCTTCACAGACAGAACAATAGTTTCAATTCTATAATATTCGGGAAGTGGTAATAGGCCCATCCTAGCTGAGTCTATCAGCCTCATACTCCCACCCTCCTTCATGTGTTCATCCAAGCCCCGTCCCCATGAGAGTCAGATCCCTGAATCGGAATTTTAAACTTTGTACAGGGATGTGTCTAATAAATGCCTACAAATCTACTAGGCACTCAAGTCCTTCATGGGCATGCCTTACTATGTGATCAGCCCCTTTCTCTCTGCCAGGCATGCCAGTGGGTTGCAGGAACAGCTGACTTTAACTTCAAAGTTAAATATTGTCCAAAGGAAACTGAAGTGGAAGTAAATAATCTACCCAGAAGTGCCCTTATGGAAAAACAGGACAGAATGCACTGCGGAGACAAGCACAGCTGTTTGGGTGTTGGCAGCTATTGGTAGCAACCTTTTCTCCAAGGGCATGAAACCTATCAGAACACTTCTTCCACAAGAAGACATTGCTGGCAGCTCAGAAGAAAGAGCCGGCTGTTGCTGAGTTTCTCCATTGTAAGTTGTTGGGGGGGTGAGAGGAGCCAAAGGACCCAGAAAACAGAGGCTGCACTGTGTCTGGATCTGTATCTCATCCTGCCGGCTATCCAAGATGGATGTAAATATCAGTACGTGATACAATAGTGCCTCCTGGTGCGGATGTTGTTGTTCTAAATCCAAGTGTTGGATCATCGTGCACAAAGTGCAGTTTTCTTTATTCACCCGATTTCGTTCTAAACGGTTTGTGATTTGCGCGGTGACGTGGCATTAGGTCAATACGCCGTGGATCATTGAGGCAGTGCTATTTCCTGAGGTGTCAATCTTTTTGGGACCCTAAACTGTGCGGACCTGGCTATTCTGTCAGACTGTGGAAGTCGGCAGCCATGGAGTATTCTTGCGGGATTGGCGCTCACATGGCATTTGGGTGCGTCTACACTACAAGGCTATTTTGGGATTCCAGAGGATACTCTGCATCTACACAAGCCGCCCATTATTTTGAAACATTTTTCGAAATAATGGGCATGCTATTTCACCATCTTGGTAAAACTTGTTGCATGAGGAATAAGGGAGGACTCGAAATAGCGCTTTATTTCAAAATTTGGTGCTGTGTAGATGCGCCAAATTTCAAAATAAGCTATTTCAAAATAAGATGCAATTTGCATAGAGCAAATTCCATGTCTAATTTCGAGTTTAGGGTGCAGTGTAGACACACCCATTTGGGGGACCTACGTTCCCATCCCTGTTCTTAAACCAGGCAGAGCAGAGATTTGAACAGGAACCCACCCTGTGGTTTTCATGTTATTTTTGCAGCCCAATGAATATTTATGTGTTTACACACCATGCAATGGCATGCACATGAGAGAATTGAACTTGAAAGGTGATTTTCATTTTACAGGGTCTGATGGGTCCCATTTTAATTTTTTTCTAACATGTTTTTGATGATTTTGAAATATTTTTCTGGTATTTTAGTGACTCCCACGGGATGGGGAGGGGGTCTTTCCTTTTTTCCTCTTTCCTCCCCACACTCAAGATTATTTCAGAACAGGGAACTGGGGAAGAAAGACAAATTTCAAAAATAAGCAAGGAGGAAAAAAAAGAGAGAACAGAGAATAAAATAAAATAAGACAAAGCAAACGGAAAAGGGAAAGCTGTTATAAAACAGCAAGAAAAAAAATGCAAATGCTGCAATGATTAGGTGACCGTATTGTGGCAAATAGTTTATAAAAGTCATTTCTTAACAATAAAGAAAAACCCTTGAAACATTTTGATCAGTCCTGCTATAAACATAGGCCCAGGTAATCAGCTGCTGCAAATCAGCATAGCCCAGTTCCCTTCCGCTTTCTTCCCACAAACCGTGTATTCTGCTTTGTACATCTGCCATTTCTACCCAAGAGCAAGACACTTGAAAAGCAAAGTTCACTGATCCATACTGAACAAGAAGTATCTTTGCCCCAGCTGATTCCAAGGGTTAGAACTCCATTGCCTAATGTGAGCCATGTTTAATTAATACGGAGTCGATGAAGTTTGATCTTACTGCTAATGTACCAAAGTGAGTTTGTTTAATCCCCCTAGGTGCCAGTTTGCTGGAACATGGCCGTGCGCTTGTTTGAGGCACGACAGCATGTAGAATTCTATCAGAAATACAGATTCTCTCCCGCTGAAAATCTGCAAAGGGTCATCTTCTCCTATCTGGAAGAAAAGGTAGGTGACTGTAATGGGCTGATTGGCATTAGGGCCACTGATGGCATGCACCCAGAACCATCCACTGCACAGTGTTGGTCCCAGTGTGTCCAGGATCATAACTCAGAATGCAACAGGGCACAGGCACTGTGCGATAGCTACCCATAGTGCATCGCTGTCAAAGTCAATGATAGCTAGCATAAGGGGAATGTGCTCCTTACACTGAATTCCTGTACACAGTGGGGACATGCATGGTTGACTTTACAAAATCGGGTTCCAAAAAATCGACCTTAATAAATTCAACCGCCTCAAAGTGTAGACAAGACCTGTTTCTGGCTCCTTCTCTGGCACAGCACTAATTAAGAAAGGGACACTGCGTTTTTCTACTTCCTGCTCCCCCAATCCACTTCTAGGAGGTGGAGTAAGCTTGGTCTGGCTCCGCCCACTCAGGCAGAGAGGGTGAATCCTCATCCTATTACTTGGAGGGAGGACACAACTGCTCCCTACAGTGACATAATGAGGTCATAGGTTAAGAATAGATTGTACCAATTCTACGGGGGAGAAGTCCTGTGGAACGCCATGGCAGCGAAACCAAGAGGGTATAACAGAAATTACTCTCTGCGCTCTGGGATTAGGATTGCGTATGGATATCAGGGTGCAAAGAGGACTCCGACTTGGCCCGCCAGAAGAATTTGCGGTCCGCATAGAATCATAGAATCCTAGGACTGGAAGGGACCTCGAGAGGCCATCGAGTCCAGTCCCCTGCCTCATGGCAGGACCAAATACTGTCTAGACCATCCCTGATAGACATTTATCTAACCTACTCTTCAATATCTCCAGAGATGGGGATTCCACAACCTCCCTGGGCAATTTAAGACGTGTCTGTTTTCTCCTCAGAAATTGGCACCCACGCGGCTGGCGGTGGACGTGGGCTGCGGGTCAGGACAAAGCACTCGCATCCTTGCAGCTCGTTTTGAGGAGGTGGTGGGAACAGACATCAGTGAGGCTCAGATCCAAGCAGCCAAAGAAGCGGCCTCCTTCCCAAATGTGTCCTACCGGTGAGTGTGACACACAGGGAGGCTTTCTCTATTGGGGAGCGCCAGTTTGGCCGACCTGGGCTGACGCTCGTAGGCCAAACCGCTCTTCCGTTCCAAGGGAACAAAAATGTTAAATGTCAGATTTTCAACAGCGTGTTTCCTCTCCGCAGAGTCCACACGTGACAAGTTTTACGCACGTCAGGCTCTGGTGGAGATTCCTTGTTCCCCTCTAAACTGTCTCCCCTGTTTCCCTCTCCAGTGTGTGCCCTGCAGAGGAGCTGCCGTTTGAGGACGGCTCCGTGGACCTTGTTACTGCTTTTGTAGCTGCCCACTGGTTTGACATCCCGCGGTTCATGAAAGAAGTGGATCGAGTTCTCAGACCACACGGCTGCATGGCCCTTAGCACCTACTTTCCCAACTTCAGTGTGCACTACAAAGACTGCTCGGAAAGACTCACAGAAATCTTAACGGAGGTGGGAGAAGACATCTATCCTTTTTATTTTTTTAAACCACTGCATGCAGCATGACCTATATTGTATATTTTCAGGCTGCCAGACGTTTTTCAGACTACGCCCCTGTTTCCCACTACTTCTGACTTATAACTTTGGTGGGCCTTGACCATTTCCGTAAGATTGTCCATCCTGCCTGAATGCCACAGGCTGAATGATTTTTTTGTTTTTGAAAGTTTGAGCAAAACTCGAAACAGAGAGTAATAAGCTGCCTTTGCCCATTTAAAAACCAATTATTATGCCCATTGTGCTGAGAAGTCCTGGCTTTTTCTTGCTGGAGTGAGGCTTCGCATTTGAAGAAGAATTGTGTGTGGGCCATAGCTTCTGAATGTTTTCCCCCATGGGAAACCCAGCCAAGTTAAAGTCTGTAAAATTTCAGCTTCTTCTTGCCCACTACAGGTTTTAGTAGCTACAAGCTGAAAAGATTCCATCGGCAGCAAGTCTGCCCCAGCCCCTCACAGCTCCTCCGGACCACCCACAGGCTGTGATTGCATAAGGCCCCGTTCCTCCCCAGCAATACAGTAGCTCCCTACTGTTACCCAGTCTGGTGGCCATTTTGAGAACAGTATCTATCTCCCCTGGTTCATAGTGAGAGCAAGGCTACCAGGTGCCTCAACAGAGATGGCTGCTGTCTCCAGCCACTTGGTTGCCACAACATTCCTGTCAACCAAGCACAGGGGGTCCCCATCTTCCCTGAGGTGCCTTCATTCTGAAGTCGGCAGGGTTCAGTTTGATAAAGAGCATCTTCTCCAAGGTCAGCCTTATGGCGTGAGCCACTTCAGAACAATGGAAGATGCTATCTCTGCCATTTTGAAAGAGGGCAGTTTTTCATTGAATTCTCTGTAACACAACACTGCTAAGGACCGCCTCCCCACAGCAGAAGTAGACTCCATAATTTTTTGCTGTTTCTGTTCTCATTTTACAGACCCAGGACCTGCTTTTTGAATATGCAGATGAGAAAGTAAATCGTGTCATTGGGGAGTACAAAGAGGTGTTTGACTTGTCACCTTTCCAGGACAAGCGGAGGTGAGGAGACGAGGACAAAACTGAGTATTATGTAATCTCTGACATTGTGGGCTGTGTGAATCGAGTTATGTTGGGTGCTTGGGTGAGCATTCATTGAGGTTATCTGAGACTGGAGACTGCAGAAGATAAATAGAATTTATGGGTAAATCATTGAGGCCAACTGGCTTCAAACAAACCTCTGTGCCGGGTCTGTGTGGTGCATCTTTGTGGCCTCTTCATCAAATTACAGTGGTTTCCCCATAACCAAATGTCCAAAAAGGGGAAAGTTCAGGCCTAACATCGTAATAATCAACACGGGCCAAGTTCTCAGCTAGTGTCAATCAGCACAGCTCCATTACCCTCTCTGCTTACTTCTGAAATGTTCCGGTTCCTTCCCTCTCCTGCAGAGTTACCCAGATCATAGACAAAATCCCCATGTCCGTGGCTGAGGTGATCGGGTTTTTGCAGTCTATGTCCATGTATCAAACCTTTCTGAGGAGCGACCCTGAAGCAGCAAAATCCCTCCTCCAAAAAACTGAAGAAAGGTAAAAACACTGTAAGAAATCCAGCACCATGTGGGCGGCTCTCTCGTGTGACACAGATGAAGTGTGAGGTCACCATAACTCCTCCAGCGCCGCGAGTGGCGGTAGGAAGATGAGTGGGGCGGCCATATTGTCTCTGGAGGAGGATTGTGAGCCACTGGCTTTTCATAGGCCAGGTCCTGAGCTGACTTAAATCAGATTAAAGCTCTATTGACTTCTATAGCACTGTGCCCTCTTCAACCAGCTAGGGATCTGGCCCAGTAATTCTGCCAGAATCCCCTACGTGCATTGCTGTCAGTGCTTGGTACTTCATACACTAGGCGGTTTAGCTAACTTCCCCCATCTGGTACTTGAGACTGAGTATTTCCTTCTGGGCCATGCTCAGGTTTGATTAGCAAAGGAATAAAATATTAAACCACAATCTCTTGGGCTGTACGGTCACTTCAGTCTGTGCGTACAAACCCAGTCACAGCACAATGCACATGTGAGCTGCCTACTATATGGTCCATAGTTATGGTTAGTGACTGGCACAGGTAATGTGCCACAACTGCTTTAGAAATAGTAGCAGTTCTCTTCAGTTACGTTTTGCATATCAATTTTTTGGGTAAGAGTTGAGTGCTTTTAGTGGTGCAGGCATGTCTGTGACGCTATGAACTGGCTGTCACCTCTGGTAGGTCATGAGTTTGTCTATATGGTGATAAAATAAGTGAACCTTCCTTCATTTTTTGTTTCAGGTTTTTGGAGACCATGGGAGTTGGCTCTAAGGAAACCCAGGTAGAGATCTGGGTACCGTGTGTTTGTGTTCTAGGCTGCAAGGGGCCATGAATGGAAAATCCACTGATGACTCTCTAGCCAGAAGAAAACTCCCAGTTTCGGAATCTACTTATAACTGATGTTATCACCTTTAAAATGTTTGGTTAAAATGCCAGTGTAATCCCTGGCGGAATTTCCACCCTTCAAAGGGAGACAAGGGAGGCACAAAATCAAATCGTATCGGTATCAGAAGTGTTTTCATGGTGTGGTGATTTCCTATTTAAAGAGGAAAAGCTCTATATTCTGTCTGGCCATCAATAAACAGACGTGGGAAGAAATCACGGACCTTTGTCATATGGAAGGCTGCAAGCATTTTATCGTGTGTGGAATATGCAATAAACATCATGTGACCTACCGGGATAGATTTTCTGAGGGCTTTATTATCCTCCTGTGTAAATGTAGCTTGCAACAAGGCCCAGTAAATATGGAATTCCCTGTCAATGAGATAACCCTACCACATGATTGCTCTTGCTTATCACAACACTTCACAGGTGTCTTTCATCCAGGGTATTCAAGGAGTTTGAACAAGGAGATAAATATTACTCTGCACACTCCACAAAAAGTGAAGTAGAAAACAGCCAGTCCCAAGCCAATTACAGAAATTCTTCTTACGGGCCAGATTGTCAAAAGAACTCGGCTTCCAATTAGGCACTGAAATAACCGATGAGACTTTCTAGAAATCTCTGTGACCAGCTGCCAGCACCACCTGGATGGCCGACGCATAACACGGTTGAGTCCTGCCAATGAACCCGTGTGTTCAGAAGTTCCTTTGGTTTGTTTGTTGGACTGAGCGCTGTCACACCCCTTTGCTGTGTGTGTGTGCTTGTTGGCACAGCCTGCATTCTATCACACCCCTTTGCTAATTTTGTTTGCTTTGTTGGCACAACAGGAGTTTGCACTGCATGCTGTCACACCCCTTTGCTGTGTGTGTGTGCTTGTTGGCACAGCAGAAGTTTATCCTGCATGCTGCTCCTTTCTTTGTCTCTCAGCAGAGCGGGAGTTTGCCCTGCATGCTGCTGTCTTTTCTCTCTTTTGCTGCTTTACTGGTTTGAGTTGCTTGTGCATACAGCAGGCGTTGGCTGTCTGTCACTATCTTTCTCTCTCTTTCCATGTCCTACTTCTCGGGGAGGCATAGCAGGAGTTCTCAGCGCATGCTGGTAGATCCCTCCTTGATCTGCTTATTTGTGAGCCCCGCAAGAGTTTGCCCGGCATGTGGCTACCCCTCTCGCTCTTCTGCAGAAGCGCAGACTGCGCACTGCTGTGTCTTTTGCTGGCTTGCCTGCCTGTTAGTGCAGCAACAGCCATTTGCATTTCTGGTTATTTCTATATTGAGTCTTTAAATAGAAGTCTGGATTGTGGGAAGAAAATGTAATAGCTCCGACCCACACAGAGCAGTGGATGCTGCTTGTGAAGGACTTGTGTATCCTGTCTGGGGATTTTTGTGATAGTCAAAAATGTTCAGTAGAAAACACCTAAAAAACCTGTTGCCTTTCAGGGAAGGATCTTAACCTGCCATCCTCCCTCCCATTTGCCACAGAAACCTCCCTTTTTACAAATATTGTGCACAAATTCTGACCCAGTTCACAGATACAACAGGACCTTTCAGGCATCCGTACCATTTCAGATTTGGAAAATAAATTGGCTTGATACCTGGTGGTTTATATTCTATCCAGCCCAAGCAAAAAGGGGGCAGCAGCTGTATGGCTGCTATGGGAAGTGTGTCATGGCAGATGATCAGGAAACAGTCACCTCTGTTAATAAAATCAGATTAATCCAGAAGCAGAATGCTGGAAAGCTACTGCTGCAGGACTGCAGACCCTTTCGGATACATGCCACAAGGGAAAGGGGCCTGGAAGGTATCGTTACAGCAAAAGATAAAGTTAAAAATTGAAGCAAGTATGCAGGGCATAGTAAGAACATTAACCATGGAGCAGGGCAGGGCTCCTGCGAACCATAGCTGCTGTGAAAAACGCATTGAGCACTTCAAACAGAAACTGGGATTTGTAACCCAGCAGGTTGCTGCTGAGACGAAGGGCGAACGGGAAGGGAACTCCCGGAGTGATGTCCTCAACTGGGAGGACTCTCTAGAGGGCTCCAGTGAGGAATGGGTTGGGAATATCGGGGAAAATCCCAACACTGGCCTATGGGCTAAAGGTAGCACAAGAAAACACTACTATCCCTCCAGTTTCTGCTACTGACATACGAGTCATCGCCAAGGTGGGCACTTCACACGCAGCAGGTCATGCAAAGCAGAGGCATCGTGGCAGGTGCTCCAGAAGAAAGCACTTTTCCATGTAGAGTATGTGGTATCTGGTTGGGAAAGCTGTTCGGTTCCGCATCGTTAGGAGGGCCAGTATGACCATGAGAGAGGAACGGAATAACAATCAAGGCCTAGCAACACCCGAGAGTCTCCTCTGGCATTCGTCAAACTTAATTCTATCGAGGGTTCCAAATGCCAATCGCACTGAATATTTCCAAAGCTGTCAAAATGACACTATCAAATAGATTTACTCTAAAATACTTGGCAGGGTTGAAATGCTTCCTTTCCCTGATGCATGTGTTCCTAAAGAGATGTCTCCATCTAACTGTCCAAGAAAGAAAAGAAACATTGTAAACGACCATTCTACTGGTCAGTTCTTAACATTCATTTGATTGGCTCTGTTTATTCAGCTGAAAAGGCAGCAGCCAATGGAATTGTCTGTACAGGCAGTCCCCGCATTACATGGATCCGACTTACATCGGATCCCTACTTACAAACGGGGTGAGGCAACCCTGCACTAGCTGCTTCCCCCCAGCAGACCAGGGAGACGCGAAGCTAGCGCCCCCCCCCCCCCCCCCCAGCAGACCAGGGAGACGCGGAGCGGCTTTTCTCAGTAGATACCTCAGCTTGAGAATAAAGGACTGAGGGAAGTGAGGTGTGGGAGAATAAAACTGAGCTCTGGAGAAATGTTTGGCTAGAGTTTCCCCTACAATATGTACCAGTTCCGACTTGCATACAAATTCAACTTAAGAACAAACCTACAGTCCCTATCTTGTACGTAACCCGGGGACTGCCTGTAGTCATGTTTCTAAAATAATAAATTGAGCCCATTTGACCCAGGCGCACATATATCAAAGCTTCTAGGTTCAAAGACGGGCTCTTCCCAAGCTGGGGAAAGAATACAGCTAATTCATCCTCTATGACGTGATTTCTAAATTCTTTGGCAGGGAATCCATTTGTTTCAGGTGTCAGTGACATCCCCAGCTACAAGGTGCATTTCTTTTTTATTGCTACACAGTTTGGGGGGGGGGGGCTTATTATATGCTAACTTGTGTCTGGCATGGCTTGCCAGGTGGAGACGTTTTTATCTGTGTGAAAGAAGGACATGCTTTGGGGTTGGAAAACAATTCACTGAAAAGGTTTTTCTCCGGGGGACTATGCCAGGGCAAATGATGATGATTCAACATTATCTTTTCCTCCTGTGGCCATTATCAGATAGAAATATTAGTCATCTAATGAAAATGTGGTATATGCCAGAAAGGGTAAACCAGCTCATAGGCTGACCAACCCAGGGTCGACCTTAAAAGACTGATTAGGAATCCTAGAACACTAGAACTGGAAGGGATCTCGCGAGATCATAGAGTCTAGTCCCCTGCCCTCACGGCAGGACCAAGCACCATCTAGATCATCCCTGACAGGTGTCTGTCCAACCTGCTCTTAAATATCTCTAGTGATGGAGTTTCCACAACCTCCCTGGGCAATTTATTCCAGTGTTTAACCCCCCTGACAGGTAGGAAGTTTTTCCTAATGTCCAACCTAATCTCTCTTGCTGCAATTTAAGCCCATTGCTTCTGGTCCTCTGAAGAGGTGTAAATGGTAGTTGGGCAATTAAGCAGAGCTTTGAAATGCAAACTGGCATTGTTGGAGCGGAGGAGTACTAGGTGTTTGCTCAGGTCGTGTGATGTGAACAAACAGCCCTTTTTTTACTCTGGCTTGGATTCAAGATCAGAAGAGAATATTAACATTGATGGTGAAACTCGACTGAAGCAGTGTTATTGCCTGTATGCCTCTTGGAAGGCTGTGGTTAAGTGTATGTGAGCTGTGTAATGGATAAATTACCCAGTGTTAATTGCTTCGATGTCCAGGAGACAGACAGTCACATCAAAAGCCTTTTGTGTTCTCCCCGGCTCCGAGGCTGCTGTGAAGGAGCAAAATCCCTTTGGATAGGCCCCTTTTTGTCTCATGCTTGGATGCTCCTGGCCAAAGCTGCAGGCCATAACAAATGAGATCCCAGGATATCCTGGTGCCCCTTTTGGAAGGGACGTTAGCTTAAAGTCTCCGATCTGCTTGAGGTTTCATACATGGGAAACCGAAGCCACAAGAACTGACGTCCCAGTCATTGGCTGGAATCACCCTGGATATGGATTTTGGCCTAGAACCATGAAATAAAGTTTGAGAACTTCTGCAATGACAGATGCACCATCTGTATGTGTCTGAGCTTCAAGATCTGGACGCGCATCTGTCTGTATACTGATCTTTACCCAACACTCTTTTTTAGGTATTGATACATTTCAGTTCAGTTAATAAGAATTGGCTCTAAGGGTGTGTCTAGACTACATGCCTCCTTCGACGGAGGCTTGTAGATTAGCCAGATCGGAAGAGGGAAATGAAGCCGCGATTAAAATAATCGCGGCTTCATTTAAATTTAAATGGCTGCCCCGATCTGCCGATCAGCTGTTTGTCGGCAGATCGGGGCAGTCTGGACGCGATGCGCCGACAAAGAAGCCTTTCTTCATCGGCACAGGTAAGCCTCGTGAAACCAGGTTTACCTGTGCCGATGAAGAAAGGCTTCTTTGTCGACGCATCGCGTCCAGACTGCCCCGATCTGCCGACAAACAGCTGATCGGCAGATCGGGGCAGCCATTTAAATTTAAATGAAGCCGCGATTATTTTAATCGCGGCTTCATTTCCCTCTTCCGATCTGGCTAATCTACATGCTCCGTCGAAGGAGGCATGTAGTCTAGACACACCCTAAGTGTGTATTTGGGAGAAGGTCTGAAATATGTATTGTCCTGGAAGGTAATGTGTCTGATCCGTTGAGATTGTTGGGGCTTTGACTGAGGTATCTGGGTGGAAGTCTGACGCTGGGTATTTTAAGGGTCCTGTGTGGTTTGGATTCTTAGGGCACATCTACACTACGGGGAAGATCAACACTGCCATAATCGATCTTCCAGGGTACTTCCGGATACTCCTGCTCCTCACAAAAGCTGACAGGAGTGTTTGCTCCCATCAACTTCTTGCTGTGAGGACGGTGATTTAAGATACGTCGACTCCCGCCACGCAATTAACATAGCTGGAGTTGCGTATCTTAGGTCGACCTTCTGCTCCAGTGTAAACCAGGCCTCCTTGACCAATAAGTTAACACAGATGCTGTTTTGAGCTGGCTTGGTGACTATACATATTGGAAAAGCTACCAGTTCTAATATCCTTCAGTAGGTACATGAAGTGATATTGCCTCCCAAATGTAGCAAATGACAACTGGGGAAAAAAACCCCACTCTTCTAATCTTTCTTTCTAAAGAAAATGGAGCATGTTTTCCACCACATGCCAGGTTGTGAAGACTGGACATACAGAAGGTACTTAATTAAAAGCCCTAAATTTGGAACTAAAAAATGTCAGCCACTGGTTTTTTTATATACCCTGAACTTTTCAGAGCTTTATTTGCAAAAACTTTGAGGTAAGGGCAAGTCAGTGGTCCTGCTGAACACAACATTAAATATTATGGAATCCATGATGCAGCCCTTTTCTGTTTTATGTTTTTTCCATCAGTATTTCTAAGTTGATTTTTCTAGTTTAAACACTCTCGTAACCCTTCATAATCATTCCAGATTTCTACATAGTTAAACTCACTGAAACAAAGACAGTATTTCAAGTCAGTCAGCACAGCTTAATGTGTTCATAACAAAGTTAATTTCTTTTAGAAAAAATGGAACACTAATTTCTTTTCTATGATTTTCCTAACAAGACATGCTTATGAAATTGCATTATGGCTGTGTCTACACTGGCATGAATTTCCGGAAATGCTTAAAACAGAATAGTTTTCGTTATAAGTATTTCCGGAAAAGAGCGTCTACATTGGCCACAGATGCTTTTCCGGAAAAGCCCTTTTTCCGGAAAAGCGTCTGTGGCCAATGTAGACGCGCTTTTCCAGAAAAGAGCCCCGATCGCCATTTTCGCGATCGGGGCTTTTTTCCGGAAAAGACTACTGGGCTGTCTACACTGACCCTTTTCCGGAACAGTGTTCCGGAATAAGGACTTATGCCCGAGCGGGAGCAGAATAGTTTTTCCGGAATAGCGGCTGATTTTGTACAGTAGAGCATCATTGCTTTTCCGGAAATTCAAGGGCCAGTGTAGACAGCTCGCAGCTTATTCTGGAAAATCGGCTGATTTTCCGGAATAAGTGGCCCAGTGTAGACACAGCCTATATGTTTGGGTTAAAATATATTTCCAAATCTTTTAGGCATATCAAAGGATTTTATGTCTTAGTAAAGTGTTGATTTTGGTGGAGTCTTCTCTTAAAACTAGTTCATCCAATAGTCAGAAGTATGAGGGAATCTCATTCGTCCAGCTATCTGAAAGAATAGGAATGTTGTCCCCTTAAGGACTCTCCTCAGCAGAGGGGTTAAAGGAGAGTAGGGACAGATTGAAAGGATAGGAAGACTTTGGAAGCAAGTTTTCGTACTAACATAATTAAAATAAAAATGTGTATTTTAGATAAGTATCGGTCTCTTGAAGAATTTATTTAAAAACCTGT
This sequence comes from Pelodiscus sinensis, assembly GCF_052426305.1. Taxonomy (NCBI): domain Eukaryota; kingdom Metazoa; phylum Chordata; order Testudines; family Trionychidae; genus Pelodiscus; species Pelodiscus sinensis. Next base: position 63,271,674 of record NC_143058.1, read on the forward strand.
ATGTCTGAAGATCCAAGCATGAAGGTTGAAGGACAATATTTGGATTGTCCATCTAAATATCAATACATGGATTTTTTTTTTAGAGATTTGATTTAATAATCTTTAGTCATAAACTAATGATGCATTTAAAGCAACATTTAAACTAAGGCCCTGTAGCCATAGCAATGCACAACCTGTTTCGTCAGTAAATGCATGGTTCACACATGCCTGTTAAATGGTTTCAGTAGCATGTAATAGTGCTTTCATAGGTTGAGTGTTATGCTTAGAGGTCGCCAGACAATCAAAATAAGAATAGGACAAGGGAAGAGGTGGATCACTAGGACCCATTGCCTCCCCTTGTCTCTTATATCCACTGCCCATGCTAAAGGGACTGATTTTTAATTTTTTCTAAAGTGTTTTTGACATTTTAAAATAATTTTCCTGGTATTTTAGTCACTTCCTTTCAAAAGGATCTTTCCTTTTTTCCCTTTCCTCCCCACCCCCAAAATTATTTCAGAGCCGGAGAAGTAGGAGAGGAAGACAAATTTCAAAAATGAGTCTGGAGAGAGAGAAAAAAGAGAGAACGGAGCTGATAAGAAAATAAGAAAAAAACACAAATAAAAAATAAAAGCTATTTTAAAATAGCGAGAAAAAGAAAAATGCAAATGCTGCAATGATTATCTGCCCATATTTTGGCAAATAGTTTATTAAAAGTCATTTTTTGACAACAAATAAAAACCCTTGAAACAATTTGATCAGTCCTGCTATAGACATAGGCCCAGGTAATCAGCTGGTGCAAATCTGCATAGCCCAGTTCCCTTCTGACTTCTTCCTGCAAACCCATGTATTCTGCCTTGTACGTTTGCCATCTTTACCCAAGATCAAGACACTTGAAAAGCAACGTTCACTGATCCATGCTGAACAGAAAGTATCTTTGCCCTTGACTGATTCCAAGGGTTAGAACTCCATTGCCTAATGCAATATTTAATTGAGCAAATTACGGGGTCGATGAAGTTTGATCTTACGGCTAATGTACTGAAGGGAGTTTGCTTACTCCCCAAGGTGCCAGTTTGCTGGAACATGGCCGTGCGCTTGTTTGAGGCATGACAGCATATAGAATTCTATCAGAAATACAGATTCTCTCCCGCTGAAAATCTCCAAAGGGTCGTCATCTCCTACCTGGAAGAAAAGGTAGGTGACTGTAATGGGCTGATCGGCCTGTCAAGTCCCTAGGACGGATGGGTCACCCCCTTAAAGGATGGCCAGGGTCAATCTTCCCTAGGAAAGGGAGTTTAGCAAAGGGAGGTGTGACGTTGGCATAGAACAACAAGGGGAGGTTGAGAGCAAAGCCGGTACACACCCCATATGGGGCATCAACAAGCAGGACATATCAGCCTCCTTCCCTAACTCAGCAGCAGAGTCCACAGGGACCAGCCAACAGCCTGGCTCCAGCTCCTTCCCTGACACAGCTCCAACTGAGGTAGAGGCCCTGCCTTTATTACTTCCTGTCCCACTCCTCCACTTCCAGGGGGTGGAGCAAGTTTGCTCTGGCTCCGCCCACTCAGGCGGAGAAGGTGGCTCCTCACTCTCTGGCTTGGAGGGAGGACATAATGGCATAATGAGGTCATAGGTTAAGAATAGATTGTATCAATTCTACCAGGGAAAAGTCCTGTAAAACGCCATGGCAGCGAAACCAAGAGGGTATCACAGAAATTACTCTCTGTGCTCTGGGATTAGGATTGAGTATGGATATCGGGGAGCAAAGAGGACTCCGACTTGGCCCGTGAGAAGAATTTGCGCTCTGCGTGCTGAGATGTCTGTTCTTTCCTCAGAATGCAGCCCCCGCTCGGCTGGCGGTGGACGTGGGCTGCGGGTCAGGACAAAGCACTTGTATCCTCGCAGCTCGTTTTGAGAAGGTGGTGGAAACAGACAGCAGTGAGGCTCAGATTGAGGCAGCCAAAGAAGCTGCCTCCTTCCCAAACGTGTCCTACCATTGAGTGTGACATACAGGGAGGCTTTCTCTATTGGTGTACCCAGGTGCTGACCTTAGCACAAAGCAAGCCCTTCGCAAACCTGATGGAACATGGTCATCTGAAGAGCTGGGCTGTGACCACAAAAGCTCATGGTACCATCTACATGTTTTGTTAGTCTTTAAAGTGCTACCAAACTATTTGTTGTTTTTCAAGTTTATGACAGTTACAGCTCAGCATGTTCAAAAGAGTCCAGTCATTTTTAGGTACCTCATTTTAACATATTGGACCTGCTTTTCCAGAAGATCCCTAGACGTCATGGTTCCATCCAAGGTCGGTGGGAGCTGCAGGTGCTCAGCTTCTTAAAGTCAGGCCACCTCTAATGAAATGCCTAAATACGGATTTTGAAACTTCAGTTTTGAAGACCTAGGCTGCCACTCATAGGCCAAACCACTCTTCAGTTCCAAGAGTTAAATATCAGATTTTCACAAGCACATTTCCTCTCAGCAAAGTCCATACATGACAAGTTCTATGCACGTCAAGCCCAATAGAGCAGGGCCAGGCAAGATATGGCCCATGCGCTGGACCCAGGTTGCCAAGCCTTTTGATCCAGCATGGAGCAGCAATCCCTCGAAGTGGCTAGCTGCTCCCTGTGTTTCTATGCACTCCATGTGGTGGGGAACAGGTGAGAGCCTTTGTGTGCTGTCCCCTCCACAAGTAAAATCTCTCAGCTCCTATTGGTTGGAAACTGGCCAATGGGAGTTGAGAGATTTTGTTGGGGGCAGGGGCACTGCAGCACAGTCCCCCACTCCTGGGGCTGTGTCTACATTGGCACCCTTTTCCAGAAAAGGGATGCTAATGAGACAAGGGTGCCAATGTAGACACAGCCCTGCAGTAGAGACTCCTGATTCCCATTTGTAATCTCTTCCCTGTTCCCTTCACCAGTGTTTGCCCTGCAGAGGAGCTGCCATTTGAGGATGGCTCCGTGGATCTCATCACAACTTTTGCAACTGCCCACTGGTTTGACATCCCATGGTTCATGAAAGAAGTGGATCGAGTTCTCAAACCTCATGGCTGTGTGGTCCTTAGCACCTATACCACTGACCTTAGTGTGCACTACAAAGACGCCTCGAAAGACTCACAGAAATCTTCATGAAGGTGGGAGAACAAAACTGTCTGGCTTTATTTTAAAAAGGACACTCCATGCACTGTGAAGTATAGGGTATATTTTACAGCTGCCAGAAACTTTGCAGAACAAGACCGTGTTTGCAGCTGCGTATAACTTTGCCAAACTTTAACCGTTTGGGCTGAACTGTTCCAGTCTGTCTGTCTGCTCTAGGCTGGGTGGTTTTTTGGGGAACGTTTTCACAGAAACATCCAGCCATTTCCAAACCGCAAAACAGCAAATAATAGCTGCCTTGGCCCATTTCAAAACAAATTCTTATGCTCATTGTGTGGAGATGCTCTAGCTCCTCCCTACTTTGGAGTGAGGCTTGACATTTGCAGAGGGGTTATGTGAGGGACGTGTCGAGGAAAACCATCCAAACTTGGCCAGTCACATGTGTTTGAAACATTTCAGCTTTTACATGCTCAGTAGAGACTATAGCAGCTAAATTTTTCAAAGATTCCATCTGCGATGGGCATGCTCCAGCCCCTCACCCAGCATTCACGTATGCTCCATCTTGAAGCTGTTTGGGATCACCTGGATGTTCCCAGGCAGCACGGAATAGGAGGAGGCCTGGCACAATTCAGACTAGGGATGTTAAATATTGGTTAATTGAATAGTCGAGTAACCTCATGAATTCTTATTGGTTAGTTGACTACTCTACAGTACCCAGGGGCAGGGACAGCAGCCAGTGCTCTCTGACCCCACTTCCGAAGAGCTTCCTGCCACTCCTTGCTGCTTTCTCTGTATCAGAGGCAGTGGTGTGGGTTGCCAGGCGGGAGCTGGTCTGCGAAGGGAACCATTTTAAAAACCAGCTCCCCTTACAGACCAGTTACCTGTCGCTCCATGCTACTGCCTCTGATACAGAGGCAGCAGTGCGAGGTGGCAGTAGCCCCTGTCTGGGGGGTGGGGTCTGTGCTCCTGGACCTGGCATGAGCCGGAACTGAGATGGACTGCCTACCTGCTCAGCTCCTAATACACTTTAAATGCAGAGACACAGCAGGGGTAGGTCCCAGACCCATTGTAAGCCAGGATTGAACCATGTTGCTAGCCAGCCTGCTTAAAAATTGTATTTGGTGGGGGGGAGAGAATGTGTGCAGTCGATAGCATTAACATGTAAGCTTTTGCTTATCGGTTAATCGGTTAATCGACTACGTTATTACATCCCTAGTTCAGATGGACATGAACTGTGGTGAGCACTTGACTTTCTATTCTGAGTAATGCTCTTTTCATGGAGCCTGGGGGCTCTATGTAGAGCCTGAGCCCAAGTGCATGGAAGTAAGCGAGAATCGTTTGCCTTCCCTGGACTTTGGATCCGGCTCCTGTGGAACAGTGCTGGGTACATTTGGGAAGGCTGGCTTGTGTTCGGGTACATTTAGCTGTGGCTTTGAGTACATAAGAATGACCTGGGCTAAAACGCAATAATAGCTGTTGTAATTATCCGCTAATGAAGTATTACCAACCCAGGAAATGTGGAGTTATTGCTAGATTTACCTTCCTTAACTAAAGGCAATGACTCAGGAAAGGTACCCAAAAAACATTAATTCTGCCCTCGATAGATACCTTGTAATACACATTGTATTCTGCATAAGGTATTAGAATACTAAGATATCTTTAGAATAAAATGCATTAGCGGCTATTGTAATTATTCACTAACGAAGTATTACAAACCCAGGAAATTTAGAGTTGTTGTTAGATTTACCTTCATTAAGTAAAGACAATTATTCAGGTAAGGTACTCAATACTACCCTCTATAGATACCATATAATACCTATAGAATTGTGATCAGGGCACTATAATGCTAGGGTCTCTTTAGATTAAACTGATTCTAAAGACATGTTAGATTTTTGCCCTCCCCCACCGCCATACTGTTATCCAGTCCAGTGGCCATTTTGAGAAGGGTATCCATCTCTCATGGTTTTCAATGAGAGCAAGGCTACGGGGTACCTCAACAAAGATGGCTGCTGTCTCCAGTCACTTGGGCATCACAGTATTTATGTCTGGCTCCTGAGGGCACGGGTGGGCACCATTTTCCCTGAGGAGGATTCATTCTTACTGTGTAGGCAGCAATCAGTTTGATAGAGGGCACCTTATCCGAGGTCAACCTTATGGCATAAGTCCCATAACAACAATGGAAGATGTTATCCACCATTTGGAAAGAGGTCCCCTCCCCACACCAGAAGGAGACTCAGTCTAATACAAATGATGAGTGAGTGGGAATGACTATTAAGCACAAAATCCATTTCTTCAAATGTAGCCCCTTTACAAACGCTCTGTGAACATGGTGCATATGGAAAGTCGGAAGAGTCTGTATTAGTCCATTGTTCTCCTATGTAGCTCTACCTGGCCCACAGACCAGACAGTCCTGAGTCAGGGAGGGTAGCTCAGCTGGAGTGGAGGATCCAGGCTGTACTTAGCATTGTTGCTATTTCTCTTCTGACTTTACAGATCCAGGATGCCCTGTTTGAATATGCAAATGAAAAAATGAATCATCTCATTGGAGAGCACAAAGAGGTGTTTGACTTGCTGCCTTTCCAGGACAAACAGGTGAGGAGACTGGGGCTACATCTACACTGCGGAAGAGAAAATGCAAATGGAGCGCTCATTTGCATATCTCACATGCTCATTTGCATATCCACTTCCAATTCTTTTTGTGGAAGAGGTTTTTGCACAAGAAAGCCCCGTGTAGACGGGGCCGTTTGTTGGAAAAAACCCTTTTGCGCAAGAGCCCTTATTCCTCAAAAAATGAGGAATAAGGGTTCTTGCGCAAAAGGGGGGTTTATTGGAAAATGGGCCCGTCTACACGGAGTTTTTTTGCACAAAAACCTCTTTTGCTCAAAGAATGGGAAGGGATATGCAAATGAGAGAACGAGATATGCAAACAAGTGCTCCATTTGCATTTCCTCTTCCACAAAAAACCCGCGGTGCAGACGTAGCCAAGGAGAAAACTGGGTATTATGTAATTCTTACATTGCGGGCTGTGGGAATCCAGTTATGTTGGGCACTTGGGTGATCATTCGCTGGGGATTTATATGAGATTGGAGGCTGCAGAAGATTGATAGAGTTTAAGGCTGGCAAGGAGCTCTGAGGTCATTTGGTCCAACTCCCAGATCTGTCTGGTGCATCTGTGTGGCCAGTTCAGCAAATGACAGAAGTTTCCAATAATCAAGCGGTCAAAAAGGGGAAAGCTCATGTCCGTCATCCAAGTTATCAGCTAGTGTCAAGCAGCACAGCTCCATTACCCGCTCGGTTCCTTCCCCCATTGCAGAGTTACCCGGATCTTTGACAAAATTCCTATGTCTGTTGCTGAGATGATCGGGCTTTTCCAGTCTGTGCACATGTATCAAGCCTTTGTGAGACGTGACCCCGAAGCAGCAAAATCCCTCCTCCAAAAAAATGAAGAAAGGTAAAAACACCATAAGAAAACAATCAGCATGCAGGCAGCTCTCTTGTATGACACGGATGAAGTGTGAGGTATCTACAACTCCTCTACTGCTGGGTAAGGAGGAGGGAAGACAGGTAAGGTGGCCATTTTGGCTCCAGATAAGGATTGTGAACCTTTGGCTTTTTATGGGCGGAGTCTTCGGCTGGCTTAAATTTGATCAAAGCTCCATTGACTTCTATAGCACTCTGCCCTCTTAAACCAGCTGGGGATCTGGCCCAGTAATTCTGCCAGAATCCCCTAAGTGCATTGCTGTCCTTGCTTGGTACTTCATACACTAGGGCTAAGTCTACAGTGCAGACTTCTTGAGGAAGAACTGTTTTGCGCAAGAGTTCTTGTGCAAAAGGTCTTCCACAAGAGTGTGTCCACACTGTCATGTGCTTTTGCGCAAGAGCATCCATGGTAGTGTGGATGCTTTCTTGCACAATAAAGCTCTGATGGCCATTTTACCCAGAGGAGTTTCTTGCGCAAGAAAATCATGTTGCCTGTCTACACTGCCCTCTTGTGGAAGAATTCTTGCACAAGAGGGCTTATTCCTCGTGGGGAGAGGAATAACTCTTCTGGAAGAAGCCGTTTTCCGACACTGTACTGTAAATTTACTTGCACAAGAACGCGCGTGCAGTGTAGACACCTGGCAAGTTTTTGCGCAAGAACAGCTGTTCTTGCGCAAAAAGCCTGTAGTGTAGACGTAGCTTACGCGATTTAGCTAATTTCCACCTTCTGGTACTTGAGACTGAGTATTTCCTTCTGGGACATGCTCAGGTTTGATTAGCAAAGGAATAAAATATTAAATCACAATCTCTTGGGCTATATGGTGATTTCAGTCTGTGAGTACAAACCCAGTCATAGCAAAAGGAGCTGCACATGTGGGCAGCCTCTATCCTATGGTCCATAGTTATGGTTAGTGACTGGCACAGGTAATGTGCTACATCCGCTTTAGAAATAGTAGCATTCTCTTGAATTACCTTTTGTGTATCAAGTTTCCTGATAAGAGTGGGATTTTTCTGGTGGGCCAGATCAACGCTGCTATGAACTCGCTGCCACCTCTCCGTCTGGTAGGACATGAGTCTTTCTGCATAGTGAGAACAGAAGTGAACCTTCCTCCAGTTCTTCTTTCAGGTTCCTGGAGGCTATGGGCGTTGGCTCTAATGAAACCCAGCTAGAGATAGGGATAAAGAGTGTTTGTGTTCTGGGCTGCAAGGGGCCATGAATGGAAAATCCAGTGATGACCCTATCACCAAAGAAAACGCCACATTTTGGGATCTACCTATTAATGATGTTATCTCCTTCAAAATCTTTGGTTAAAATCCCAGTGTAATCCCTGGAAAAACTCACACCTTCTTCCAAGGGAGGCTGTGACGGGGTGGGACCCGCATACTCTATAGAAGCGGGCCCACTCCGCACTGACTCCGCAATCGCCCTTTCGCTGATGGAGACAGCGCGGGGCTTATTAGCAACGTGCGGGCAATGTAGCGCCACAGCCGCTCAGCTGAGTGGCGGGGCGGGGGTAGACGCCAAGCAATGGCGGACGCATAGCCAAGGGGCGGGGCCGCCAGGGGTGACGGCGGTCGACGTCGCTGACGTCAGACGCCCCGGACGGCACCACAGGACTTTTAAAAGACACGAAGAAGGGCAAGGGGGGAGAGGAGAAGGAGGACGGGGAGCTCGCGGGAAGGGCGGAAAACCATAAAGGAGGCGAGACATGCAGAGGCGGGGTGGAAGCAGCCCAGGGCAGGGCGAGGAGCCGGCGCACCGGTGGGTTTAGGGGCTTTTACCCCTCCGGTGGGACAGGTCCGTGCGACTCTGTCCTTAGGGCCCTGGGCTGGGGTCCGGGAGTGAGGGTGGGCCCGGACACCCCACCCCGCACACCTGTCGCTGTAAGCGTCTCAACGTGAAGGAAAGGGAGGCAGACTTAGGATGGGTAGGGAAAGGGGGTGGGGCAAAACCCCCACAGAGGCACAAAATCAAATCGTATCACTATCATATGGGTTTTCATGGTGTGGGTGTTTCCTATTTAAAGAGGAAAAGCTCGCTATCAATAAACAGACATTGGAAGAAATCAAGGACCTTTTGCAACATAGAAGGCTGTGAAGTTTGGATCATGTATGGAATATGCAATAAACATCATGTTTATTACCCTACTACCGAGTAAAAATAACTTGCAGCAAGATCCACTTTACTGCATAACTCAGGCCATTCTTCTTATCCGGTAAATGTCCAGTCCTTTGGTGGGTTCTGCTAACTCTTGTTCTCATAGCTATCTTGTGGCAAGGTGTTCCATAGATGAACTGTGTACAGTTCATTTTTTAATTTCAGTTCTAAGGTTGGGGTCTTTCAGTTATATTGTAGACCCCCATGTTCTTGCTTTATGGAAGAAGGTGAGATCAGCATCCAGCCCTATGGTGCCCAGGTCAAAACTGGTTCCTGCAGAAGTTCATTGGAGGATGGGAGTGGTGTGAGCTTGGCTCAGCATGTCAACAGGCAGGTGGCAGCAGATTCCTGCACCCGTGGGAGCCTGAAGAGTCTGAAACTGTGCAGTGTCTGTCAAAGGGTCTCTTCTAGGACGGAGATAGCCAGGATAGTTGTGATGACTGATGGGATACTACCCTTATCTGGACATCCCCGTCATTCGGTTAACTAAATCACCAGTAAGGGTTAAAAACCATAGACAGTGGATCCTAGAGAGTCTCCAAGAATTCCAGGGAAGTAGGAAATGAATTGGCAGGAAGCCAGGAAAGCCAATGAAAACAGAAACAAAAAACAGGACTATGTAGCACTTTAAAGACTAACAAGATGGTCTATTAGGCGATGAGCTTTCGTGGGCCAGACCCACTTCCTCAGATCAAATAGTGGAAGAAAATTGGCACAACCATATATACCAAAGGATACAATCAAAAAAATGAACACATATATCCTTTGGTATATATGGTTGTGCCAATTTTCTTCCACTATTTGATCTGAGGAAATTGGTCTGGCCCACGAAAACTCATCACCTAATAAACCATCTTGTTAATCTTTAAAGTGCTACATAGTCCTGGTTTTTGTTTCAGCTACACCATACTAACACGGTTACATTTCTGTCACTATTCTAAATGAAAACAGAGTGTGGATTTTTTAATTGGAAGCAGTGATCTTCCTGTGCCAGTCTTTGTGTGACCAGAGGAGAGCTGGGAGACAGGAATTAAGCCAGGGAGCAAGGCATGGCGTACCCAGCCACTTCCATGCCTAAGGAAGGATTAAACCTGGTAACAGGAGAGATGTGAGTAGAACAGGGAATGTTTAGTCAGATGTGATCAGGTTATTTTCTTTATTCTTGGGTTTGTTGGACTTTTCTGTACTGCGCACTTGTAACTGCCCCCCTTCTCTGTAACACTCTAAACTGAATCCCAGGGAAGCAATTCTCTGTGTTTTATTTTCTCTTTTTTCAGTTGCTCTGTAAGACTTAGCAACCAAGGAATGCTTCACCATGTGTGTTTTCTTTGCTTTGTTATTACAAATCACCCTTTTAAGACCATGATCTGGCAGGAGGTCAGGAAAGGAAAATGGGGGCGTTACGTAATAATAAAATCCATAGGTAAAGACACAATGAGGCTATGAATACCCCGAGGATTTCAGACTAGATACCCCACCCCCACCATGCCAATGCTAGAGATATAGTATGAGGTAGGAAACTTGTTAGTGAAATGTGAAAACAAAAACAAGTAGGGAAGCTCCTTAAGATGAAGGCACTAGTAGAAGAAAAAAAAAACAAATTATCCGCTACCCAGATTCTTCACAGAACCTAAGAGGCAGGATATGGTGGGCCAACTACAATGTGAGATGAGAAGAAAGAGCAAGGAATATGTGAAGAGAAAGTGATAACTGCTAGAAGGCTAGTTAGCAGAAGAGGTGATGGCAAACCTTCCACACCTGAGCTGGTCACATTTAAGAGAAGGATGCTGCCAGATGGCATCATATTAAGGCCTCCATTCCTTCTCCTGCGAGATGCTCCAGGTCCCAGAGTTGGTCAAGGAGCAGATAACTACAACAGGACAAGAGGACGCAATAGTCGTAGAGGGGTGAACATTCATAGGAAAACTGGGAGGAAGGCACAGAACAAAAATGTGGCCACTAGGGAGGAAAACGCAGTTCAGACGTAATGGCGCAATGTGAGCTGGAGAAATGTAAAAGCGCAACATCGTTCAGAGCATCTCAGAAGAGACAGCTGCTAGGAAATAGCGAGAAGGGAGAAAGAAAACCTGATCAAGGGAAAGGAAAAAGCCAGCACTAAACTAAAGGGAAGGAAGGAATCGGGGTAAAAGGAGACGACATACCATTTATAGGAACAGAGAGATTCATTACGTTTGAGAGTAAAGTAATAAATGGTATGTCTCCAACAAGAAAGACGACAGAGTATGAGAATTATAATTAACACTGCTGCTAAATAATGATGGGCTAGCAACCCCAGTGAAGGAACTGTCGAAGGTTAAAAGAATAATGACTATTTTCAGCTGGATTGTTCATTGCCTAATAAAGCATGAGCAGGAGTTTAGGGGAAATACCCGTTGCTATGAAACTGTAGCCTGATATAAGTTGCATACAGGTGACTTGTCCTGAAAAGAAAAACTGGACCATAAATTCCCAGCCTTTTCGTTTGGACAAATGTAGCTTTTCAGTCTCCTTTCCTCCACCTTATCCGGTCAATGTCTATACATTCAGATTATTGTGACCTTTGTATCTGGTTTCCCATGGTTACGACCACAACTGTGATCAAAGCTGCAATTAGCATGACAATCCCAGGGGAGGGGTTTTCTATTTTCACGGGTGACTCTTTTCATTCTTGCATTTTCTCAGCATCAGCAACGTTTCTCTAAATGGATCTGTTCGGGTCATGTTCTGTGATGTATAGGCACTAATATAGAGACTAATCCTTTTTCCCCAGGTGAAAAGCTGTATTCTTTTGATTGGAGTCTAGAAACCTTCACCTGACATGAGGCAAAAGCAATCATTCGTTTTCCCCCCATGGTAAGTCTAGTGTATAACAGACTAGTGGCTTATGTATTACTCAGCATTATAGTGCTAAGATTAGTTTATCCCTGAACTGTGTCCCTCCCTGGATGTATCTGTAGCAAGAATTCACATGCACCTAAAGACACTGATGCCCCTGTAGGTCTCAGGACCTGGTGTATTCTGCTATATGCCAGTGCATTTCACTGTTATCTAGCTTACAACCAGCGTCCCCCCTCAGACATCACTCAGACAATTACCTGGGAAGGTCTCCATGGGAAAGGGGAGAAAAAGAGCGAAACGTTTGTCAGAGGAAAGAACGTGTTCGGCGTTGAATTGGAAAGCCAGCCCCCCTGGTTTCGGAGCAGCGCTTTTAGGCTGCTTTCAGACGCGTCACTCCTGGTCTACACCCCCAGCAAGAGAAGCGGAGTCTGCGAATCTTCAGAGCCATGTGTGGGCTGATGGGCGCTAGTGAAGTGTGTGACCGACAGTGCGGGGCTGGGTGTGCAGCGGGCACAGGGTGGGCTTGCGCCACTGACATTACTAAGAGACGTGTATTGCCGCAGCATCTCGGAGCCCCGCTCCCGGGTCAGCACCCCACTGTGCTAAGCGCAAACCCTGAACACACATCACGACACCTGCAATGACTGTGGCTACAGGAGAACCCTGGGGAGAAGGCACATGGGGCTGTGCCCCAGGCCCGCTGGCAGGAAGTCTGGGCCCTGGGGCGACACATCAATGGGCCCCTTTTCCCCCCGCCCGCGAAGGGAGCCACAAGTCTCCCCCTCCTCGCCCAGGGAAACCCTGAGCACCACCCGTCAATCACAGGACCCGCTAGTGGGTTGCTGCTCCATCCCTCACCTGTCCCTCCCACCCTGCTTCCCCCTCTGGCCCCCCAGAGCCCACCTCTGACCCCCTCAGTCCTGTGTCCCTGCTCTGTCCTTTCTACCAGCCATCCCTGCTACCCCTGCCTGCACCCTCTGCTCTTTTGGCCTCCAAGCCGAGTTCCTCTGCCCCCCTTGGTCCTCACTTCCTGCAGTCCTGTGCCCGGCCTTCCCCCGAGAGCTCGGCTCCTTCCCTCTCCATTCCCAGCCCCGACTCTTCCCTCCCTCTCTGCCCTCCTTCCCCTGCCCTGCCACTCCACAGACCTGGGCAGGGTTCAAAGTGGCAGGGAGCTCCGGTCCCCCCCCCCCCCCACATGCTGCTGCCACCACCGCCGCTCTGCTGGTCTGAGTGCGGGACTTAAAGCGGCAGGGAGCCCCCGGCCCCCTTAATTCCACCGGGTTCCTGTGCAATCGCTCACTTTGCCCACCTCCCCCTCCCCCCATCGGCTGGCCTGCACCCCACTAAAATGCTTGAGACCATCTCTGCTCCCTTGGGCAGAGAGGTGTCCTTATTGGAACAGCTCGAGATTTCTGATTTTGCAAAAGCTTCCCCGTCTCCGCTAAAACCAGCTCCCGTATTAGACTCTTTGTGCATCCTCCCACTCTTGCTCCCAAGCTCTGCGCCCAAAACAAAACCGTCTTTTTGAGTAGGCGGCTGGTTCCCTGGTAAAGAGCCTGCGTTTCCGAGGAAATTGCTCCCGTATCTCTTTACGGCTCTGACAGCCGGGTAGATTGGATCCCGCTGGAATAGATGAGACTAATTGGAAGCGTGTGTCAAACACCAGGTCTGGGCCCGGTACGCTGCAGCTTTACCCCAGAACGGCAAAGTGCCGGCGTGACTCTGGTCAGCACCCTGGGGCCCGGAGCCATGCGGTTCACACTCTGCCGGGGAGGCAGGCTCATGGGCAAAGGATACGCTTTTTGCCATTTAATGAGCATACAGAAGGGAATGTAATGAAAGAAAGCAGGGCCAGCTCCTCCGCGGGTGCAAGGCCGGCTCGCTCACTTCACTTCCGTGGCCCCTCATCTGGACACAAAACTTAGAAGGTAGAATCCGTTACAGGGAGGGGATTTTAAGCAGTTACCCTGATCCTCCTCCCAGAGCCAGCACCTCAACCCCAGCCCCGAGCCCCAGCTCAGAGCCAGCACCCCATACTTCCTCCTGCACCCCATACCGACTCCCAAACCCCCCATCCCGGCTGCAGACCACTAAAGTGATGGAGTGAGGGGGGTGGTGCTTTGGGGAAGCGGTGGGACATCAGGGAAGGAACACGGTCGATCTTGGGTTCCATTTAAATCCTGAAAGTGATTAAAGGTGTAAAAAGGTGGGGTCCCACTGGTGTACCCCCTTAGCACAGTGCTGCTGTGCCTGGGTGTTATGGTGCAGACTCGCAGTCGGCTTTGGGGTCCAATCCTTTCCCCTCCCTGCATCAATTCTCTCCTAGCTCTGCAGGGAATTGGGGCTTTCTCTGTCCCCTGATGCCTTTCTGGGGTGTGCTTTGGTTCACAACTCCCTGCTGCACCAGACAGGAGGCCTGGGATCTGCTGGGGGGTCATGGGAGATGATCGGACCATCTCTTCTGGCCCTAAAGTCTGCAAATCTCTGCAAAACGCTGTGTGGCACATGGAGCAGCCTCTGATGTTCTCGTGGGTAGCCTGCTTGATCCCAGAACTAACGAGAAGTGGCAGGGAGAGGGCGACACGGGGGGAACAGCTCGACCATGCTGGCCAGGGCCAAGATATTAGCCCTGCAGGGTGTGGCAGTGACATCACAAGGGCCTTTTGCAGCACCTCAAATGATTGGTCAAAGGGGATTCAGAGGCGGTGACCTCACAGAGAGTCCATGGCAATGGCCAGGTGGGACAGGCTTCCGGGCAGGGAGTCCTCAGGACCTTGGCGCAGGGTGTCTCGTTCCTGAGGTCTGCCCAGGAGGCCAGAGAGAGAATTCAGGGTCATGTGCATGTCCGCGAGGAGGCGCCTCTTTGCAGTGTTCTCCTTTCCCACGACTAATGGCGCTGGATGGCAGACGACCCCGTGGAGAAGGTGAGAGTCTCCAAGAGATTTGGTACCAGCACAGCCTGCTCCACCTGGTGCTGGCCCAAACGGAACCCACAAAAAGCACGAGGCTAAGGCAGGAGACTTTTCCCGCTGCCTTGATGCTTTTGTCCATTCACGTCGGTGTGGACACTAGGATTTGACTTTTTTGGTTTCCTTTTTCCTTGCTTTTCAGCCAACACCCCAGGAAGCATTTTTCCCGGCTCTACCAGTGGCGGCTACACCAGAGCGGTAAGGAACCGGATCCCCCAATCACACACCCAGGAAGCTCCCATCTGGAGGAGCCCTGCTATTCAGCTGAGCCTACGGTTGCCAGATGGTTGAAACAAAAATACTAAACACGCCCCCCCCCCCCCGCTCCCTCCCCCCCCAAAAAAAACCACCAGGAAAAAATTATGAAGGGGGAAAAAAGGGAGGGGGGAACCAAAGTTGTTGAGCAAAAAAAAAAAAAAAGACTCCAAGGGCTAATTAAGCAAAAAAGTAATTAAAATAAAACAGCATGAACAGCAGGTCCCCTTTAAGTGCAGGGATAGGAACAGGGGAGCGGTTGAGCACTAAGACCCATTGCTTTGCCTAGGTCTTTTGGCCGGCAGCCATTTTGTGCCTGCAGCCTTGCAAACCAGGTAAGCATGGGAGCTGGGGGGGGGCCAGGGGAGTTGGGGGCCAGAGGGCAGTTCGGGTGGGGCAGGCTGGGTGTGGAGTGTTTGTAGAGTTGCCAGATGCCCGGCATTTTCGCTTTCTGGCTGGAGAAAAATTTAGAAAATACTGGACAATGTAGGTGTCCGGTAATCTCTGAATGTTTTTTACCGGACAGGAGGTGAAAGTACCGGACTGTCCGGGTGAATACCGGACACCTGGCAACCCTAGGTGAGCCAGGGATGCAGTGAGAGCTCCTCCCAGTGCCACTGGGGTTGGAAGGACACAGGCCCCACAGCAGAATGGGAAACCGGCCTGCGTCTGTCTGCGGGTACGTAGCGCCGCAGGCCTGTGGTGCTGGGATTGGTGCGCGGGTGGGGGAGGGGAGGACTTTCTGCCAGGGAATCCCACACTCCATGTCCCCAGAAGCCACCCTTTCGAGCTGCCCCATCCCTGGCCGTTCCCTGGGACCGGGCACAGACTGGACCCTGCACACAGCGCAGGACAGGCCCAGGAGAAACAGTGTTGCTGCAACATTGCATCTCATGAGTTTTAAGACAATCCCTTGATGTTTCCCCAGGCTTGACTCGTACTTTTCAACCCCCTGAGATTACCGCCCTATGGAAAATGCCTTCTCGGGCTCCCTCGTGAGGTGCGGTGTGAAAAGCACGGCTCTGGCTTCCAGTCCCTTCGCTGCATTGGCTGAGGCGGCGTTTCTGCTTCACAGCCAAAGTACATTTGTGCCACGTACTATTAATTCAGCCATTCTTCACCCTCGCTTTGTCATGGGTTTGACACCAACCCTAGCCCGGCCCCTCACATGTATTTAGGTGCCTAACTCCCAAGGAGTTTGTAGCCTGAATCCCTGGAAGGATTTAAGTTTCCTCTAAGCTGCATGGCTGCGCAGCAGCCTGTCAAGGGGCCATGCAGATGTTCAGGGCGGTGACGGGGAGAGATGTTTCTCCTGCAGCCCCAGATATCCCATGGCCAGGGAGAGGCACCTCTGTCCCTGCCCTAGAGCTACTGCAGCCGGAGAGAATTGAGGAGCAATGGAAGAGGCACCTCTTCTCTCCCAGATCAGCTGCTGGAGTGAGGAGAAAGGGCTAAGGGGACGTCCCCTCTCTCTGCCACAGCCCTGGGCAACCTGCACCCCAAAACCCTCAACCCCAGTCAGACCTCTCCCTCCTGACTCTCCAACCTTCTGACCCAGCCCGGAGCTTCCTCCTACCCTCTGAACCCCTCTGCCCCATTGTGACAGGAAGCCTGTCCTGCACTGGGCCTTTAAGCCCAAGGCTCAGGCCTTGAGCCTTAGGGTGGCTGGAAAGACCCAGCTAAAGCGGTTAGGCTAATGAGACCCCAGCTGTCAGAGATCCAGAGAAGCCCGGGTGGCTAGGCGAGCCCAGCTGTCAGCTATAAAGGGAGGAGCACAGTTTGCTAAGGGGAGCCAGTGGAGGGCTGAAAGCAGGAGCTCCTTGAAGGGAGACAAGCTGGAGATGACCAGCAAAGGCTGGAGGAGGTACAGCCAAGACTCCCCCTGGCTGGGGACTGGAAACAAAGCCCCTGGCTTGCGGGCAGAACATGAGGCTGACTAGGTAAGCTGAGCCGTTGAGACAAATGCCTATGATGAGCAACCCATACAGACTGTAACTTGCCCTGAGAGGGGCTATATGAGGACAGTCAGGGGGCACTGAGGCACACAGGGGGCGTGCACCCCCTGACAGATGGTGGAGAATGTGGGCAGTGTAACCCCACCCTGAGGTAAAAAGGGGGTTATTGGGAATAAATAGTGGTCGGTAGGCCACAGGACTAGAACGGGGAGTTGGGGAAAAAAAAGTAGATAATGAATAAGTATTGGAGGGCCTGGGAGGCCCTACAGGCTGGGCCGTGGGAAAAGGGGAGCTGGCCATGACAAAGGGGTGACCTTGGACACCATAGTCAACCAGGCTCCAAGAGTTGGGGGCAGGGGCCGAGCCTGAAAACTTGTTTTGCCTGTGGGCACAGGGGACACCTGAGGAGGGAGTGCCCCTACAGGGTGGGAGCCAGGAGGCCCCACCCAGCTAATAGGGACAAAGAGAGAGCAGCCCCTGTGAAGGCAACAGGGGAGGCACGGACATGTTGGGCCTGCGGGAAGCTGGGCCACATCCGGAGGCTGTGCCCTAAGAGGACCCAGGAAGCCCCGGCTAGCACGGGGGGAAGGTGGTAGCAACAAACCACCAGGGAAAAGACTCAGGACCACCAACCCAGGATGGTAAGAGAAACCAGAGGGCGGGTGGAAGGCGGTTTGGACCCGGGCGAAGCCAATGCGCAAGGGAGCCCAGACTGGAGTCCTACCCAGAAGCGTGAGGGGCCGGGACAAGCAAGAGGCCAGCGAGGGGGCGACACCCACACAGAGGGTGCGTATGGACAGGTGATGGCTGCTGACCTACAGGCGAGACTGCGGGACAAGACAAAGATTACCCTGCAGGTATGGCTAGAGGGAAGGCCAGTGACCGCCCTGGTGGATTCTGGGTGCAGCCAGACAATGGTACGAACAGAGCTGGTCCCAGAGTGGGAGGCGGCCGGGGGAACCATCTCGATGTAATGCATCCATGGAGGTGTTAGCGCCTACCCCACGGGGTGGGCCTGTCTGTCGGATGGGGTAGATGAAGTGATCTGAAGGGTAGCGTTAGCCCCAAAGCTGGTGTATCCAGTACTACTGGGCCGGGACTGGCCGGGTTTTAGACGCATCCTGCGTGACTGGGAGAAGCAGGGGCAACCACCACCAGCAGGGATGGAGGACTGGAAAAGGGGAACATCCCAAGGCCCGAAGGAGGAACCGGACCCTGAGAAAACCCTCAGTTCGGAGGAAATAGGAGGGGATGAGGACTTCACAAGAGACCAACGGGAAGACCCCTCCTTAACCCATGCCTGGGAACAAGGGTCAGGAGAGACTGGGGACCCCGGCACGGGGGCAGCTGTTCGACCAACACCGCGATTCGAGGTAAGAGCCGACCGATTATATCGGATCACACGGTCGGCCGACAGGCAAACAGTGGTTAGCCAGTTGTTGATCCCCGCACGGTATCGTAGGCAGGTATTAGACCTAGCACATGCAAATCCCTGGGCCAGACATTTGGGGCGAGAAAAGACCCGACAGCGCATAACGCAGAGGTTCTTTTGGCCAGGGATTTATAAGGAGGTCAGAGACTTTTGTGAGTCCTGCCCTGAATGCCAAAGGACGGCTCAGGGAGGAGTGCCGAAAGCCCCTCTAGTCCCTCTCCCCGTGGTAGAGGTGCCATTCGACCGGGTGGCTTTAGATCTGGTAGGGCCCCTGGAGAGGTCCCGAAGAGGGCACCAGTATATAATTGTCATAATTGCTTATGCCACCCGATACCCTGAGGCTGTCCCACTTAAGAACACGACGGCGGCAACGCTGGCACGTGAATTGGTGCAGGTATTCTCCTGGGTGGGACTCCCCAGGGAGATACTAACGGACCAAGAGACCAATGTGACCTCCAAACTGGTGGCGGAACTTTGCCGTCTCTTAAACATTAAGACCATGTGTACCTCAGTTTGCCACCCGCAAACAGATGGACTTGTTGAACGCTTCAATAAGACATTAAAAAGCATGTTGCGGCGGTTTGTAGAGCTCAACCCAAAGGATTGGGACTTATTACTACCGGCACTGTTGTTTGCGGTGTGAGAGGTGCCCCAAGCCTCAACGGGATTCTCCCCATTTGAATTACTTTACTGCCGACAACCCCGGGGGATACTGGACTTATTGCGGGAAACCTGGGAGGAGCAGGACTCCAGGGTGAAGGGTACAGTACCCTATATCTTGGACTTGCAACAGCGACTCCGGACCGTAGGGGAGCTGGCTAGGGAGAACCTCCTTCAGGCTCAAAATAAGCAAGCCCAGTATTATAACAGGGGGGCCAAGTCCAGGACATTCCGACAGGGTACTCCTGCTATTACCGGCGCCAGACTCAAAATTATTAGCCAAATGGCAAGGGCCCTTCGAGGTCATACGACAGGTAGGACTAGTTGATTACGAGATCAAATTATCAGGAAAACGGAAAGACAAGCAGATCTATCATGTCAATTTACTAAAGAAGTGGAACGCACGGGAGGGTATGCTTATCACCTTACAGCCACCAGAACCAGAGCTTGGACCCTGGGGAGGCGACTTGAAGGCAGAAGGGGCAACGCATATCGGGGCCGAGTTGACAGAGGAACAACACCGAGAGATGAACTCCCTTCTTCGGTAATACGAACAGGTCCTAACTACTCTACCGGGTAAGACCCCCTTGATGAGCCACCATATCGCAACAACCCCAGGTAAAAAGATCCGGGACCACATATGACCCCTCCCAAGGAAAATGTGGGAGCCCGTGCAGGAAGAGCTGCAACGGATGTTGAAAATGGGGGTGATCAGGGAATTGAGAAGCGAGTGGCATAGTCCCATCGTTTTGGTGCCTAAGCCCGACGGCACAATACGGTTCTGCATAGACTTCCGAAAATCAACGCAATTTCGTGATTTGACGCGTATCCTATGCCCAGGGTAAATGAACCATTGGAACGGTTGGGTAAAGCACACTACCTATCTACGCTCGACCTCACTAAGGGATATTGGCAGATCCCCCTGACGCCAGCCTCTGAGGACAAGACCGCATTTGCCACACCATTTGGCCTGTTCCAGTTCATCACAATGCCATTTGGATTGAACGGGGCAGCAGTGACGTTCCAGAGGCTGATGGACAAGGTATTATACAAACATTGGGAGTATGCTGCTGCATATATTGATGACATTGTCATTTATAGTGAAACCTGGCGGGAACATCTGCAACATCTAAAGGCGGTCCTTGGAGCCCTGGCTGACGCCAAGCTCACGGCTAACCCCGGTAAGTGCCACTTTGGACAAAGGGAAGTATCCTATTTAGGTTATGTGGTGGCACGGGGAAGGATAAAACCTCAGGTGGACAAGGTAGAGGCCCTAAGAAGCTACAAAGCCCCCACCACAAAAAGGCAAGTCCGCCAGTTCCTGGGATTAGCCGGTTACTATCGACGGTTCATCCCCGATTTTGCCACGATTGCGGCGCCCTTGACGGACTTGACCCAAAATACACAACTCCAAAGGGTCCAGTGGACCGCGCAATGCGGGAAAGCGTTCCAAGCGTTAAAGCACCGATTGACGCAGACACCGGTTCTCCATCAACCTGACTTTACTAAACCATTTATAGTACAGACAGACGCGTCAGACCGAGGACTAGGAGCCGTCCTCTCGCAGGAGCAGGAAGGGGAGGAACACCCCATCCTGTATTTGAGCAGGAAATTACTACCACGGGAGCAACAATATGCCACCATCGAGAAGGAGGTCCTAGCAGCTAAGTGGGCAATAGAGGCACTCCGCTATTATCTGCTAGGGGGGACCTTCACCTTGATAACAGACCACGCACCATTACGATGGATCCAGACGATGAAAGGAAACCAATCCTCGGATCATGCGATGGTACTTGGCCTTACAGCCTTATAAATTTGAGGTCTGTCACAGGCCGGGGAGAACCCATAACAATGCAGATTTTTTTTCTAGGTCCCTAGCCCATAGCGAGGCGGCGGAAGGGGATGGAGCCCTGGGAGGAGGGGTGAACGATGAGGCAGTGGCATCCCATACCGGCATTGGCGGGGTGACCCTCTGGGGAGCACGCCTGCCGACCCGCCGACATTGCGGCGCATGCTCAGAGGCAGCGAGGGCAAGCCCAAAGGCAGTTAAGGCCTCCAGGGGAAACCAGTTCCCGAGGGAAAGGATAGGAGAGGCCCGGCTGGGGCTGGTGGAAGAAGGGAAGCACGAGCCGAAGGGAAAGGTGTGTGACAGGGCGCCTGCCCTGCACTGGGCCTTTAAGCCCAAGGCTCAGGCCTTGAGCCTTAGGGTGGCTGGAAAGACCCAGCTGAAGTGGTTAGGCTATTGAGAGCCCAGCTGTCAGAGATCCAGAGAAGCCCGGGTGGCTAGGCGAGCCCAGCTGTCAGCTATAAAGGGAGGAGCACAGTTTGCTAAGGGGAGCCAGTGGAGGGCTGAGGGCAGAGAGAGCAGGAGCGCCTTGAAGGGAGACAAGCTGGAGATGACCAGCAAAGGCTGGAGGAGGGACAGCCAAGACTCCCCCTGGCTGGGGACTGGAAACAAAGCCCCTGGCTTGCGGGCAGAACATGAGGCTGACTAGGTAAGCTGAGCCGTTGAGACAAATACTTATGATGAGCAACCCATACAGACTGTAACTTGCCCTGAGAGGGGCTATATGAGGACAGTCAGGGGGCACTGAGGCACACAGGGGGCGTGCACCCCCTGACACCCATCCTCGCCGCTCATCACCTCCCTATTGGTGCACGGAGCAAAATTCATCGCGCACGTGCAGGGGGAGAATGAGAGGGAACGTGGATTGGGACCCACCTAAGGAAATTAAACTGAGGCAAGGCCACTGGGACTTTCCAGCTGCTTTGATCCATGCCAGGGACTCAGCGCTGCTATGCTCGAGCAGCTGGTGCGTAGCAATGAATCTGCTTCGCTCTCTTTTCTCACAGCATTGCTGTGTCCCCAGTGCCCAGCTTAACGTGGTAACTTATGGCTGTATGGATTTGCTAATAGAATTTTCCTCTATGGGGACAGCATATTGATTCGTTATTGCCTTCGGCACACGCTGATACCATGGCTCAGTAGGCACCGCTCCATAGCGATCCCAGACGTTATAGCCTTTTAGTGTCGCCACTTGTATTCCCTGCACCAAACACTTATTCTCTGTGTTGGCTAGTTTATTAAGGGGATAATGAAATTGGGACACAGCCAAACATTTAACATTATAAATCACCAGCTAAGTTACATGCTGTTAAAATGATTCAATTACCTGCGTGTGTGTAGTTGTGCGGCAAAAAATCATCGCAATTTACCAAGTTGGAAGCCTGGTTGAAAGCCCTATAGAACATGGATTAGATCCCCATAGATATTTCAGCTCCAACCATACACGAAAATCAATGGAAGTTAGAGGACTATAAATGCTGGTATTGCAGGGTAGTGATAGAGATGCAGCTGTGTTAGTCTGGTCTAGCTGAAACAAAATACAGGACTATGTAGCACTTTAAAGACTAACAAGATGGTTTATTAGGTGATGAGCTTTCATGTGTCAGACCCACTTCCTCAGATCAAATTGTGGAAGAAAATTGGCACGACCATATATACACCAAAGTGATACAATCAAAAAAAAAAAGTGAACACATATAAAATTGACATCAAATTTTAGAATAGAGTGGGGATGAGGAAGGAAGGTTAGTGTCTGTGAGGTAATGACATTAGGGGTGATAATTAGGGAAGTTATCTTTGTAATGGGGGAGATAATTAGCATCTTTGTTGAGACCCACACATAGACTGTGTCTAGACTGGCAAGTTTTTCCGGAAAATCAGCCGCTTTTCCAGAAAAACTTGCCAGCTGTCTACACAGGCCACTTGAATTTCCGCAAAAGCACTGACTTCCTCCTGTAAGAAATCAGTGCTTTTTGTGGAAATACTATGCTGCTTCTGTTTGGGCAAAAGGGCCAATGTAGACAGCTGAGATTTGTTTTCCGCAAAAAAGCCCCGATGGCAAAAATGGCGACCGGGGCTTTTTTGTGCAAAAGCGCGTCTAGATTGGCCCCGGACGCTTTTCTGCAAAAAGTGCTTTTGCGGAAAAGCGTCCATGCCAATCTAGGCGCGCTTTTCCGAAAATGCTTTTAACAGAAAACTTTTCCGTTAAAAGCATTTCCGGAAAATCATGCCAGTCTAGACGTAGCCAGAGTGTCAAATTTAAGCATGAATGACAATACTGAGGCTTCTCTTTGAAGTCTGGAGTTAAAATCGCTTTGAAGCAATATGCATGTTTTAAGGTAATTGAAAGAATGGTCAGTCTGGCTGACATGGCAAGCATCAGTTTTCTCTCTGAGAGAGAGCATTGTGGGGGTTTTGTGAGAATTGTGTATATTTTTCTTGGTAAAAAAGAAAAGTAGGGCTTTCGAGAGAAGCCCGCAGAGAGTGAAGGTGACTTTTTACCTGCAAATACCCCATTCGTATTTCTGTAGCAATGACATTGCAAACAAGGTTTGTCACAGCAGCGGTGGGGGGGGGAGTGGGTAAGGGGATTATGATGAAAAGTACAGTCGAGTCAGAGCCTGACTGAAGGACCCAGACCTCCTAAGGCACCAATGGACTCCTATGGGAGTTAGGCACCAAAATCCCTTTGAGGAGATCTTAGCTAAACAGAGCGGGTCATTTACCATCCGTGTTCGCAGCGTTGTAACTGGAACGGGAGAGAGACAAGCTGAGTGAAGTAATATCTTTCATTGGGCCAGCTTCTCTTGGTGAAAGGCGCACGTGCCCGAGCTGCACAGAAGGCTGGAAGAAAAGCGCCGTGTGGTTCAAAACTCCACCAGAAGTTGTTCCCACACAAGATATTACTTGAAATATAAACCTTGAAACATACCACCGACTGGCAGAGATGGCATGCCGGTAGTGCCTATCCATCCAGCCTAGATTCAAACAAGTGACATTTCCACCCCTCCCCCCAGGAGTGAGGCTGGGGGCGGGGCTGGGCCGCCGTGGCAGGAGCGGGGACAGCCACCTTCCCCTCCCACGGCTTGGGCCGGGTTGCTGTAGCCGTGGCTTGGCCAGACCAAGGATGATTCTGCCCCCTCCTGGGCGGCAAGGTACTTTAGGGAATATTGTTTTGCACTTATGCTCTTATAGCAAGATCCCAGGAGGTAATTTCTATACAACTGTTATTACTGTCAGTAGTTCGTCTCTTATAACAACATCATCTTACCAATCGCTGTTTCCACTCAAATTTGTCATTAGCCTCTTATGCACGCTCATTCCATGGCTAGTTGGAACTCTTTTGTAGTTAAAAAAAATTCCAAAATTCCCACGTACGGGCCTGAGCCCATCACCAGTCCTGGGAGCCATTCTTTCCCCTGGTGTCTCCGTAACCCACACACCTCCTGGCTAGGGAGCACTACTCCATCTTGTGGCTCCGTAGCCACTTACAATGAGACTAATGAGCCTGTTCCACAACCTTAGCTAACAGCCGGCTGGCATCTAGCTCATGCACCAAGTGCCACCGGTCCCAGTCCACCTGCAGATGACGGTCGGCGCTACCTCTCCAGAGCAGTGATGAACGTTGTCAAACAAAGGTGAGTCTGAACCCTGACATCTCCACAGTGGAGAGGGCTGTCCTTGGCCCACCCAAACCCAAAGGGAACCCTGGCTAGGTCTACACTGCACAGTTATTTCGGAATAAGCTATTCCGGAAGAGTTATTCCAAAATAGCTTATTTCGAAATAGCACATCTACACTGCAGGGAAGCCTTAACACAAGTCTGAGACAGGCTCCCCTAATGTAGATGGGCGATCTCGATTTATTGTCCCAGGAGGAATAACTTGGAATGGCCCTGGTGAGGGGCTGTTTCGAAATAGCGATTTTTGAAAGAGGCATTATTCCTCGTAGAATGAGGTGTACAGAAGTCGGAATAAGCCCTCCGTTATTTCGAAATTATTTTGAAATAACGGAATGGCTGTGTAGACGCTTGCATAGTTATTTTGGAATAACTTTGCTGTGTAGACACACGCCCTGTGAGCCTCGTCACTGTACACCCAACAGCACAAGAGAAAGTCTCATCCTAGAAGGCCTTCCCACAGCTGTATTTGTTAGGAACAGCAGGGCAGTGTTTACGTCAGTGGTTCTCAACCTTTTCCAGATGGGGACCCATTTTGATAATTCAGGAAGACTTGGTGATCCAGGGCAATTCAAAAACAGAGGGAAGAGGGGGGCAGAGCCACCTAGGGAGACACTTGGTGACCCATATTTGGGTCCCAACTCATAGGTTGGGAAACTCTCTGGTTTACGTGATCCTACGTGAGTGGACTTGGTGATATCTCCAGTTCCCTTTCAGCCCTACATTTCTGTGATCCTGCGCTGAGACACTATTACAGTGTTTCACGTAGGTACCCAGAAAGATGGAGCGTCACAGACTTTGTCGTCTTTCGTTTTCTGATGTCGAACTAGAATAAAAAATTATTAGCAAGTGCACATACCTCTCCCCCCGACCAGTGTGAGGTCTCACCTCTGTTCTCTGGTGCCCCGTTTCAGGGCCAGTGATGCCCTGCTAAGCTTAACTGATCTCTGAATGTGTTCCGAAACACAAGGGATAGAAGCACACAAGTGACATAGGAATCTAAGTCACATTGACTTTCAGGGGATCGTAGCCTCCGGACGCCCACATCCTGAACAGCATGGGGGCACCTAAACCTCGCTGATTTCCCTCTAGGACCGAAGTCGTTTGAAAACGGAGCACAGACTCTAAAATCGCAAAGGCCCTTTTGGGTTTTTTTCAAAATCCCCCCGCTAAAGCGCTCACACAAAAAATACCCAACGAGAATGATCTTGAGATCTACAACATGGCTACGTCTAGACTGGCATGATTTTCCGGAAATGCTTTTAACTGAAAAGTTTTCCGTTAAAAGCATTTTTGGAAAAGAGCGTCTAAATTGACACGGACGCTTTTCTGCAAAAGCACTTTTTGCGGAAAAGCATCTGTGGCCAATCTAGACATGCTTTTCAGCAAAATAGCCCCGATGGCCATTTTTGCAATAGGGGCTTTTTTGCGGAAAACAAATCTCAGCTGTCTACACTGGCCCTTTTGTGCAAAAGTTTCTGACCGAACGGGAGCAGCATAGTATTTCCGCAAAAAGCACTGATTTCTTACAGTAGGAAGTCAGTGCTTTTGCGGAAATTCAAGCGGCCAGTGTAGTCAGCTGGCAAGTTTTTCCAGAAAAGCGGCTGATTTTCTGGAAAAACTGGCCAGTCTAGACACAGCCCACGAGTTACAGTGGGGCTGGGAAATCGGTTATTCAAATAGTGAATTATCTCTACCATCTCGAAAGTTCCTTGCAGTCAAAGCACAGTTTTAAGAAACGCGAGTCTCCCTCCTTTCTGGACATCTGTTTCATGAGCAGTGTGTTCCGCGTTAAACCTTCCTTTCCAGGGATTACAGGGAGGCGGTGGCTTGCTGTCATTGGGAGAGCAGCGCCGTGTGGGCTTCCCAAAAAGATGCTTACACTTGTGCTCTGTTGTTTCTCAGACCATGCAGCCTGGTTTATACCCAACATTTCCCAGAAGGCTTCACTACTGGAAATGACAAAGCTTCATGGAACAGTGAGATCTCAGTCTCTCTAGGTAAAGTTTCCTGACCCTGCAATATGTGATCAGAGACGGTTTGCTATCCCGAATGTGTGGGATCAGATTGAAGTTGGATTTAACAGCATAGACTCATTGTCCAACAGTGTGTGTGTGGGTATCAGAAAGCCACTTTTCATACCTCAGCAAACATCTCTCTTCCCTCGGCTGCCTGAAAGGGACCCACTGCCTGAACTCGGTCAGCACTGAATGAGGCGATCTAAGAATTGTGTCCGTATCATTGCGGATTTTCCTGGTCCTCTGAAGAAAAAGCCTTGAGCTAATCAACAGGTTTAGTGTTGCACGTGGTTTTGTACGTGGCTCAACACAGACACACGCAGGTTTCCTTTTCCTCCTTAGCCTCTCTCTGTGCAGGTTGCACCAGGAATGTAAACACCTGTTTCGCCATCACCGACACCTGCCAGGGGCGTGTCTGTGCTTATCAGATCCTCTCCGCAGAGACAGAGACTAATGCACAGAGGGGTAACAGACTTCAGGGCTCAGAGGAA
Organism: Pelodiscus sinensis; assembly: GCF_052426305.1. NCBI lineage: Eukaryota > Metazoa > Chordata > Testudines > Trionychidae > Pelodiscus > Pelodiscus sinensis. Next base: position 63,298,524 of record NC_143058.1, read on the forward strand.
ACACCCGGAATGAATCGTAAAAAATCGTTCGTTCTCAAAAATGATCATCAATTCCCCCTCTTCAAAGAAGATCCAGACTTAAGCAAGGGACGCTTTGGGGGCTTTCATAGGTGGAATGATGTTTTGTCTAAGTCCTGGCAGATCGGGCCCTTTAACAGAGAACCAAAGGGCATTCCTACCTAGCCACACCTGAGCATAGTCATGGGAGCTGTGTTGTTGTCCGTGTGTTACTACTTCACTCTAAGCCCCTGAGCGCTGGAAACCCAAATCTTTTCCCAGCTGGTGAATTCTGCTGCTTTCACTGTATTCGCAGTGCCACCCTGATGCACAGGCAGCATACGCCACCATGTAGGGCCACCGCAGATCTGGGGCACCGCATGGGCAGCAGATGAGAGCGGGTTGGCTCTTGCATCTGCCAGGAGCTGCCTTGCTTGGGCCCGCTGTCCTAGGCAGCACCCCAGTTCTGGCGATGTGAGTCCCCGGTCGCTCCTGGCTGCAGGTCCTGGCTCACTGGAGCCTGGAGAGACTCTGATTCCTCCACAGAGCTGAGTGGCAGCCCTGGCAATAGCCAGGTGTTTAACCCCTTCCCTACTGGACTCCCCCGTAACATGCCATAAGGACAGGACATGGAGAGCATGGGGGGCCCACACTGGGAGGCAAGAACAGGTCACGTGGCAGGGCACGTGGGGGGGGTGAATTGCATAGGGTGTTCCAAAGACAGCCCTGCACGCTGGTGTGGTTATCTCAGTGCCGCCTCCCTTCCTGTTCCCTCAGCCCCCCTCCACAAGGGATGCAGCTGCTTCTTACGGGCCTCACAGGAAGGGACGTCCCTCTTCTGGTGTAAGGCACCGCTCTGCGGAGGCACCTGCACCCGCCACTTGCGGTAGGGGCAGAACTGTCTCCACCAAACAATCCCGCAGGCCGGGACGTTGCACCACTCGATGTGCCGGCCGGTGAGCAGACGGGAGCTGTTTGGAAAACGATCTTTGTGTGAGGTGGTGTCGTTTGGAGAGAGGACGGGGTCATGCGTCAGTGAGAAAGGGAGCCAGAGACGGGGTCTTTGTGGCTGTATTCCTCCGCCAAGGCCACAGTCGCTGAGCCCAGCACAACAGACCCATCAGAGGCCCGTGCGGCCAAGGGGTAGCGGGCAGGGTGGGATGGGGAATGGGGAGGGGGCAACTACAAAGCGCTGCACCTGAGAAGGGAGACTGGCGCGCGCACTCATTAATACAGGCAGAGCATTGCCCCCGTCACTCCCCTCGGCTGCGTGCGGCAACCCCTCGTGCCAAGGCCCCATTTAGCCTGTAAAAGGACGAAGGGACAGCCATTGATTCATGCGGAGGATGCTTCTGTAACAAGGTCCTGATCCTGACTGGAGCCTCTGGGCACAAGTGGAATACAGATTGGACCTCCCTAGTCCGGCCCCCAGGATTTTGCCGGAGCAGGGAAACTCATTTCTGGGGCCCAGTTACTGGCTACGCCAACTCTGGACCAGCCGTCTGGCTCCCTACCCTGCCGCCAGCCCCGCTCCTTGCCAGTTCCCCACTTCACTGCTAAGCCAGACAGCCCAGCTTACGCCCAGCTCCCAGTGCGCTGGGCTCCGGCCAGGCCGGGCTTCTGGTTTGCTGTGATTCACCTGTGAAAGGGGAAAGGATTCTTGAAACAAAAGGGTCTGAGATTCTTCTGTGCATTGGGCCCCACAGGGCTCTGCAGTCCACATACCTGCAGACATACCTGCTCCAGGCAGAGCCCTCTTGCATAACTCACTTGTGACATCACCCAGGGAATCTCTCAGCACTGTGCTCAGGTGCAAGGTCTACCTGCCTTCCTTTTGCTTTCCTTTTCCCTTTCCAAACGCATTCCTTGCTCTCTGGTTGGTGAGAGCAGAGCTGGGTTTTCTGCCATAGACTAAAGCAAAGTGACGTTGCGTGTTCTTTTTCCTAACCAGAAAATGCCTTTTGGTATAAATGCAAGATCAATGGAGAGGAAAAGACACATTCAGAGTCAAGAGAGAGGCAAAGCAGCCTTGAGACACGAGAGGCAACTAAAGCGACATCCCAGCAAATATACGGCAAGGTAAGAGCAGCTGGCTTGGAGCCAATCCTTACTATGATTTCTCTTTGCTCAGTGATTATATTGTGCTTTGTGGTAGACAGTAAGGAACGAAAGTTATACCAGCAACGTGTGTTCCACCTGAGCGTATTACTATTGGCTGACTAGTGAAATACAAAACCTCTATGCTTCATGAATGTTTTCCTGCAAAAAATCAGAGTGCAAGTTGCTATGATTTCTAGGGTATTTTCCTTTTGTACTGGGAGAATAGTCAGGTGTTTGTGAAAAGTGTTTGTCAACCCCAAAGCCTTTCACATAAAAACACGAACGGTTTCAGAACAGAGCAGTCATCAAATAATGGAACAAACAATGCCATGTGACTTAGGAAACCAGCCGCAACACGTGTAATGAATATCAAATTGCAGATAATTCCAGTCAATAGCCTGAGATAGAGCAGAGATATATATTTGCATAATATTTAGAGTCAGTTCACAGTTTGCTTAAAAGAAGGTTAAATGTGTAACACAACATTGCTGCCAGTCTCTCTGCCAGTCTCCCGCTCTACCCAGCTTGAGGTCTGCAGAGGAACTGAACTGTCTCTGATCCTGCAGCTCCTTTTATAGGGCCTTCCTGGCCCCTCATTGGCCATTTCCCCTACAGCCATACTAGCCTTTTTGGAGGACCTCTCTATTGTCCTTTTCTGGGGCATGAAGTGGCAAGGCCTCAAGCCTCTCTGTAGAGTCTTCAGGGCCTGGTTCCACACTGGTTCTTGTACTTCTTCACACTACCTCTTCCTCAGCTGCTTAATGTCCCAATGATCAAATGAACTAATTGGCTTCAGAGATGGTAACAATTATTGTACTTCCTAGTCCACAGTAGGAAGCCGCAGATCAGAGCCATTTCACTACAGGCTGCCTTCTGCGACAGATTTAATAGCACTTTATGTAACCGTAAAAAGGAAGTTTCCTTAGGTGTGTCTCCGCGGCAGGTCTGGCTTACGAGATGCCATCCAGCTCTCCAGCGGGTAAGTCTAGAAGCCTGGCATCTCAGTGATGTCTCTCTCCCACTCTGTCTCCCTTAGGAAGCACGATGGGCGTAGGCTACAGAGTTCTCCTTGTTCTGGCCCTCTGGGTGATGACTGCAGAGGCCTTTCCCAAAGGCGCCCTGAGGACAAAATGCCACCTCGCAAAATACAAGTCCCTGCCACCCCGGGAACTGGAGGCCTTCAAGAAAACCAAGGACAAATTTGTAAGTGTGAAAATGCATAAAGGATCTGCCGACGGGGATCTGCCAACCCCAGAACCCTTCGTCTAAACTGCCGCGCTGAGCTGACAATCAGCTGATCGGCACAGCACGGTGGCCATGTTGATGTAAATGAAGCTGCGATTATTGAAATCGTGGCTTCATTTCCCTTTACCGTCCTGACTAATCTACATGGTTTCGTCAAAGGAGCCATGTAGTTTAGACACACTCATGATGTCTGCATCTCCCCGCCTCACCGCTGGGATTGTGTGGATAGAACTGAGGGAAGAACTAGTAGACGTATTCCTGATCCTCCATATATATGGCTCTAAGCTCTCTCCTTCTGCCTCCAGGAGGACATCTTGCTGTTGTCCGACCGAAAATGCAACACCAGGATTTTCCACAGGAACTGGGATGTCAAAGAGTTGTCGGTAAGAAAAATCCCAGCCAAGGGGTAGAAGTTCCCATGGTAGCAGACGCCGCTTTCGTAATGTATCTCCTTTTCTGTCTGATTCTGATCTCACTGAGCCCTCGTACTAATCTGACATGTGGTTCCCTGACCTCTGCCTTCCAGCAGGTCACTCGAAAGTCACTGATCTACCCAGGATCGTGTCAAAGCCGATTGTGCCTCTAACTAAGGGTCACCCCTCCTTTTCAATCCTGGTGTCTTTTCACTGGCTATGAACTGGTGTCAAGACAGAGGTGCGGAGATGAAGCCGTATTCAGCCAGCAGTGATTTATTGACCAATCAAAGCCCTGAGTGGCTTTGGAAAATCACCTCTTTCAAACTGGTTTACCAATCTACGCCTGAGACTTTCTAGTCCGGGATCTGCCCAGCTGCTTAGCGTTCTCTCACGCACGTGGTCTTACCTACTAGTGTGTCTCCCCAGGTGCACGACAGGGTGATCCTGGTAGAGAAGGAGCTGGACTTCACCATTAACACATTGGAGGATGTTGAGGACCCCCGTCTATCCAAGCTGCTGCCAAGGCCGCTGGAAATCCTGTCGCAGATCAGAGAGGACTTGAGACCATGCGTGAGTATTCGGCGCTAGATTTCTCTTTCCCTGCCAGATTCGACTCCCTTCAAGGGGAACCCACGTGCAGCTGCTTGTTCTTGTCCCGTGTTGCTCTTGCTTTGGGCCCATCCTTACATAGGACACTGAAAGCAAGGGGAATGGGTATGAAATGCACAAAGGTGCCCCCTAGACTATGTCAAGGCACGAATTGCTCTGTGCCTAGAGAGAAGGGGCTTTGATTGATTGTCTGCTGAAATCTCTGTGCAATTCTGTTTGCAGATCAGGCAAACGCCTTCTCATTCACACTCCAAGAGGCTGAACAGTTGGCTCCAAAATTTGCAGGCGAGCAAAGAGACGGTGAGTGGGCATTTGAGGCAACGCGCAAAGCCAACTTCCACACCAATTAGAGACGGAACCAGCCTCCTGGGTCCCATCCCAGAGGCCACGGCGGCATTGCTGCTGCTTATTCTGCCCGTTATTACCTACCTTGGGATTTATTTTTAAATATTGCAATAAAAATGAGCCTGTAGATCCCGTCAGGTCTGCTTCTCAATGACGTAACAGACGACGGCAACAGCTAACGTACGGTTTGAATGACGCTGCCGTTTGCATGTGCGTCTGCTTGGGTTACAAAGATCAGCATTCACCTTGCCCTCTCTCCAGTACCTCCCCTTTTTCCACCTCCTCTGAGTGCCCTTACGGATACGCACTTGCCTCTTAAAAAAGCAACATACTTGTGGCCACTTTAATGTAGCCCTCTCCCCTCTTCCTGTTGTAAATATTCTCTGGTTTCCCAGGAAACACCTGCATGTCTGGAAGCTTCTGTCATCCTCAACCTCTTCCGCTTGCTGAACGAAGATTTGAGATGCGCCGCCTACACGGAGCTTTGCGTGTAGCCGTCTGGTTTCTGTGGTACCTTGCGTCCATACCTTCTTAGCTACGGGAGAGTCCGTAGCCTGGGAACACCGAATACACATCATGAGAAGACGTGTCTGAATCAGGAACATTCATCTCATTCTGGCTTCCGACTATACATCCCTAAGCAAACTGATTCCATCCTTTCATACCTAAAAACATCACACAACAGTTGGTCTCCACTCCAACTTGCTCCAATTTCCAGCTAGTGCAGCACTCTTGACTCCTTGACAAATATTCATTGGAGGATGGTTTTTTTCATCACAGTTAAAATTTGGGACTTTGGTAGGATTTGATCCTCGCAGGATATTATTTAGTGAATGCATTATTATTGTCACTATCAAGTGCATTTCAGTCAATGTAACATTTCTAAACATATTGGGAACATTTCATAAGCTTTCATTTTGTTTTCAATGCACCCCAGTTATGGGATTTACACACTGGTCACAGCTCTTAACTCTCTCAGAAACAAGCTCAGGAAAACTAACTAATATTGAAATTTGGCAGTTCTTACTTTATATATCCTCCACAGATGTATTTATACAGAGTATATTTTTATCTTGTTGTTTCTTCATGTATTATTACCCGAGTAAGAAGAGTAATTGATTTTTATAACTTCCAGACATGATCCAAAGTGTTATTTATTCAGGATAATGTATCTATTTATTTTGATGTATTTAACTCTTGCTAAGTTATATATTGCTAAGTTATATTATATATACCTATTTATATATAATTATGAACAAATAAAATTGTTATCCTGAGGTTTGGCATTCCTGGAAGCATTTTGTAAACAGAAAATTGGAGACATCGCAATCATGATATAGTTGTAGTGCTTTGCAGCAGTAGATCCCAACGTGATTGTTGCAGATGAGAAACTTGGGCATAAGATGCAAAATGACCTGTCCAGAATCATTCAGCTGGCCTGTAGCAGAGCCAAGAATCCTGAGAATCAATGTTCCACTCTAGCCACTAGGCCGTGGTGCCTCCGTCTTGCATTGCAAAGCTCCTCGCATTTCCCTGACCCTTCCTGCAATTCCAAACCGTCAACTGAAAGGTCCAAGAGAGATGTGACACTAGTCTTTCTCCTTCCTTTCGGCATCACCATTAGAGCTAGACAAATGTTCCCTGGAGAGCCCAAACTGTGGAAAACTCCTATGGCTGTTGGTTCTGTCAGAAGCTCAAACCTCAGCCCAAGAATATGACATGGTGTCAGGAGTAACCTAAGAACAAACAGGGATGGAATCAGTAACAAAACCTGCAGACAGGAGGACCAATGCAAGAAAGGTTGCAGGATCTCATCAGCATACCACTCTTGAATGCTCCAAAGAACATCAGCTTTAACAAACCTTCACAACAGACCATCTGGAAACAATATTTTGCATGGCATAAACAAACTGAAAATGTGCAGCTAGCTTTTTAAAAATGTATGCTGTGAAGACGCACGCTCTAACATGTGTCTAAGGGTACATCTAGACTACAGGCTTCTGTCGACAATGACCATCTAGACTACATCCAGTTCCAAGCTGCTTTGTTGACATGAGAGTGTAGAGGCAACAGACAGTGTAGATGCAATAACACCTTCTGTCGACAGAACTCTGTCGACAAAAGGCGCTATTCCTCGTAGAATGAAATTTACTGTCATCGACAAAACTGCCGTGTTCTGTCGACATTATGTCGACAGAACTCGGCGGTAGTGTAGGCACAGATATAGTCCACTTTTGTCGACAAAAACCTATAGACTAGACACACCCTAAATCCTTTAATTTGCACTGAAGACAGGCAAAAGGGTATGTTTGATGCGTTCTTTATACATCAGAAACTTGTGGTTTAGGTCCACTGGAGAATTCAAGAGCCGGGGAAAATGTCTGAATGTTTGTTTCCTCAGAATTCTGCATGCGATGGCTGAAAACTGATTATTGGAATGCAAAACATGAAAATACCAGACAGGCTAGTTACTGAGTTAACAGATTAAAACCCTGGCACTGACACATTCAGCCTACATCCACAAAGCATGGAAAAAGTCATAGCCCGAGAGATGACGTATGTCCAGCTAGAGGCACAGGGTGTACCAAATCCACAAAATATGCACATTTTGTACCTGTTTGCTGCACCAAAGCCATCAGGGGGTTGAGTCCCTGGTACGCACAATTAAAAGCCGCTGTTTCTCGGGTCTATCGCTTATGTTCAGAAATTCGTGGCTTCAGTGTTCCTGGGCCCTCGGAGCAGAGGAACTCCAGTTCGTTCTTTATCTCAGCTGAAGTTATCGGAGCAGAAGGCCTCCTAGATTCTCTTTCACCCCTTTTACCTGCAGCCCGAATTTTGCAACAACGGTCCGTCTGTCTGTCTGCGTTCTTCGTCCGGATGCCCCCACAAGCTAATCAGCAGCCCAGAGCAAATACCATGCCAGACATGAAACCTGAGATAACCCCCAGGCACTGCCATGGGGCTTACGACGCCCGACTACAGGGACAAGAAATGGTGCAAAGACGTTTAGCAGCAAGAATCCATGGGAGCGCGACTCGCCCGGGGCAACAGTACAGCGCTCTGAACGGTTGCCACGCGAGAGACAGGTGCTACTTCCTGCGTCTGCAATTGCAATCGTCCCTCATGCTGCTTTCACTGTAGCCTCAGGGCCGTCCTGATGCACAGGCTGAATATGCCACCGCAGATCTGGGGCACCTCATGAGCAGCAGGTGAGAGCGGGTTGTCTCCTACATGTTGCAGGAGTTTCCTTGCTCGTGTTCACTGTCCTGGGCGGCACCACAGTTCCGGCAACGTGAGTCTGCAAAGGGTGGGGTGACGACCTCGACTCCGGTCCCTCCTGGCTGCAGGTCCTAGCTCACTGGAGGCTGGCGAGACTCTGACTCCTCCACAGAGCTGAGGGGCAGCCCCGGCAGCAGCCAGGCATTTAACCCCTTCCTGCTGGACAACCTTTTAACATGCCGTGTGGACAGGACGGGGAGAGCGCGTGGGGCACACACTGGGAGTGAGAACAAGTCTCGTGGCCAGGCACGTGTGGGTGTGTGGAGTGTGTGTGTTGCGTAGGGTGTTCCAAAGACAGCCCTGCACGCTGGTGTGGTTATCTCAGTGCCTCCTCCCTTCCTGTTCCCTCAGCCCCCCTCCACAAGGGATGCAGCTGCCTCTTACGGGCCTCACAGGAAGGGACGTCCCTCTTCTGGTGTAATGCTCTATGGAGACACCTGCACCCACCACTTGCGGTACGGGCACAACTCTCTCCACCAAACAATCCCGCAGGCCGGGATGTTGCACCACTCGATGTGCTGGCCTGTGAGCAGACGGGAGCTGTTTGGACAACGATCTTTGTGAGAGGTGGTGTCGTTTGGAGAGAGGACGGGGTCATGCGTCAGTGAGAAAGGGAGCCAGAGACGGGGTCTTTGTGGCTGTATTCCTCCGCCAAGGCCACAGTCGCTGAGCCCAGCACAACAGATCCAGTCCAAAGAAGGAACCAAGGATACAATGAGTCAGAGGCCCGTGCGGCCAAGGGGTGGCAGGCAGGATGGGATGGGAGATGGGGGGGGACTACAAAGAGCTACACCTCAGAAGGGAGACTAGCAGAGCATTGCCCCCGTGGCTCCCCCTCGGCTGTGTGCGGCAACCCCTCGTGCCAAGGCCCCATTTCGCCTGTAAACGGACCTAAGAGGCAGCCATTGATTCATGCGGAGGATGCTTCTGTAACGAGGTCCTGATCCGGACTGGAGCCTCTGGGCACAAGTGGAATACGGGTTGGACCACTCTAGTCCAGCCCCCTGGATTTTATTGGAGCAGAGGAAGTCATTTCTGGACCCGCGGCTACTGGCCACCCCAATTCTGGGCCAGCCGCTGGCCTCCCAGCTGGCTCCCCACCCTGCCGCCAGTCCCGCTGCCTTGCTGGATAACCCCTTCATTGTTATGCTGGATAGCCCAGCTTACCCACAGCTGCCAGTGCGCTGGGCTCCTGCTTTGCTGTGATTCACCTGTGATCCCCAAACGCTGGTGAGGAGATTCCCACCCCGCTGACGATCACTTTACATTGTGTGCACGGGAAAGGATTCTTGAAACAAAAGGGTCTCGGATTCTTCTGGGCCCCACAGGGCTCTGCAATCCAGCTACAGACATACCTGCTCCAGGCAGAGCCCTCTTGCATAACTCACTTGTGACATCACCCAGGGAATCTCTCAGCACTCTGTGCTCAGGTGCAACGTCTACCTGCCTTCCTTTTGCTTTCCTTTTCCCTTTCCAAACGCATTCCTTGCTCTCTGGTTGGTGACAGCAGAGCTGGGTTTTCTGCCACAGACTAAAGCAAAGTGACGTTGCGTGTTCTTTTTCTTAACTGGAAAATGCCTTTTGGTATAAAAGCAAGAGCAATGGAGAGGAAAAGACACATTCAGAGTCAAGAGAGAGGCAAAGCAGCCTTGAGACACGAGAGGCAACTAAAGCGACAGCCCAGCAAATACACGGCAAGGTAAGAGCAGCTGGCTTGGAGCCAATCCTTACTATGATTTCTCTTTGCTCAGTGACTATATTGTGCTCTGTGGAAGACAGCAAGGAACGACTGTTACACCAGCAACGTGTGTTCCGCCTGAGCGTATTACTATTGGCTCACTAGTGAAAACCAAAACCTCTCTTATTCGTGAATGTTTTCCTGCAGAAAATCAGAGTGCAAGTTACTATGATTTCTAGGGTATTTTCTTTTTGTACCGGGAGAATAGTCAAGTGTTTGTGAAAAGTGTTTGTCAACCCCAAAGCCTTCCCAGATGATATTTCACAGAAAAACGGGAACGGTTTCAGAACAGAGCAGTCATCAAATAATGGAACAGAAACAATGCCATGTGACTTAGGAAACCAGCCGCCACACATGTAATGAATATCAAATTGCAGATAATTCCAGCCAATAGCCTGAAATTATTGGTCAGAACTTTTTGGCAAGTGGCAGAGATATATATTTGCATAATATTTAGAGTTAGTTCACAGTTTGCTTTAAAGAAGGTTAAATGTGTAATACAAGCCATATATTGGAAAACTTTCCCTGCTCCCAATACTAGCTACTTTATTAGCGGCAAGTAGTCCTGTGGCACCTTATAGACTAAATGAAGTGTTGGAGCATAAGCTTTCGTGGGCAATGACCCGCTTCGTCAGATGCACGCTTTTGCAGATTCAGACTAACTCGGCTACCTCTCTGATACTTAGCTACTTTATTGTTTGTCTCTCTTAGGAAGCATGATGGGCGTAGGCTACAGAGTTCTCCTTGTTCTGTCCCTCTCGGTGATGACTGCAGAGGCCTTTCCCAAAGGCGCCCTGAGGACAAAATGCCACCTCGCAAAATACAAGTCCCTGCCACCCCGGGAACTGGAGGCCTTCAAGAAAACCAAGGACAAATTTGTAAGTGTGAAAATGCATAAAGGATCTGCCGACGAAGGATACTGGGGTCGGCAGATCCCCGTCGAAACTGCCGCGCTGAGCTGACAATCACCTGTTCGGCACAGCACGGTAGCCATGTTGATGTAAGTGAAGCCGCGATTATTGAAATCATGGCTTCATTTCCCTTTACCGTCCTGACTAATCTACATGGTTTCGTCGAAGGAGCCATGTAGTTTAGATACACTCATGATGTCTGCATCTCCCCGCCTCACCGCTGGGATTGTGTGGATAGAACTGAGGGAAGAACTAGTAGACGTATTCCTGATCCTCCATATATATGGCTCTAAGCTCTCTCCTTCTGCCTCCAGGAGGACATCTTGCTGTTGTCCGACCGAAAATGCAACACCAGGATTTTCCACAGGAACTGGGAAGTCAAAGAGTTGTCGGTAAGAAAAATCCCAGCCAAGGGGTAGAAGTTCCCATGGTAGCAGACGCCGCTTTCGTAATGTATCTCCTTTTCTGTCTGATACTGATCTCACTGAGCCCTCGTACTAATCTGACATGTGGCTCCCTGACCTCGGCCTTCCGGCAGGTCACTCGAAAGTCACTGATCTACCCAGGATCGTGTCAGAGCCGACTGTGGCTCTAACTAAGGGTCACCCCTCCTTTTCAATCCTGGTGTCTTTTCACTGGCTATGAACTGGTGTCAAGACAGAGGTGGGGAGATGAAGCCGTGTTCAGCCAGCAGTGATTTACTGACCAATCAAAGCCCTGAGTGGCTTTGGAAAATCACCTCTTTCAAACTGGTTTACCAATCTACGCCTGAGACTTTCTAGTCCGGGATCTGCCCAGCTGCTTAGCGTTCTCTCACGCACGTGGTCTTACCTACAAGTGTGTCTCCCCAGGTGCACGACAGGGTGATCCTGGTAGAGAAGGAGCTGGACTTCACCATTAACACGTTGGAGGATGTTGAGGACCCCAGTCTATCCAAGCTGCTGCCAAGGCCACTGGAAATCCTGTCGCAGATCAGAGAGGACTTGAGACGCTGCGTGAGTATTCGGTGCTAGATTTCTCTTTCCCTACCAGATTCGACTCCCTTCAAGGGGAACCCACGTGCAGCTGCTTGTTCTTGTCCCGTGTTGCTCTTGCTTTGGGCCCATCCTTACATAGGACACTGAAAGCAAGGGGAATGGGTATGAAATGCACAAGGGTGCCCTCTAGACTGTGTCAAGGCACGAATTGCTCTGTGCCTAGAGAGAAGGGGCTTTTGTTGATTGTCTGCTGAAATCTCTGTGCACCAACTCTGTATCAATTCTGTTTGCAGACCAGGCAAACGCCTTCTCATTCACACTCCAAGAGGCTGAACAGTTGGCTCCAAAATTTGCAGGCGAGCAAAGAGACGGTGAGTGGGCATTTGAGACAACGCGCAAAGCCAACTTCCACACCAATTAGAGACGGAACCAGCCTCCTGGGTCCCATCCCAGAGGCCACGGCGGCATTGCTGCTGCTTATTCTGCCCGTTATTACCTACCTTGGGATTTATTTTTAAATATTGCAATAAAAATGAGCCTGTAGGTCCCGTCAGGTCTGCTTCTCAATGACGTAACAGACGACGGCAACAGCTAACGTACGGTTTGAATGACGCTGCCGTTTGCATGTGCGTCTGCTTGGGTTACAAAGATCAGCATTCACCTTGCCCTCTTTCCAGTACCTCCCCTTTTTCCACCTCCTCTGAGCATCCTCATGGATACGCACTTGCCTCCTTATAATACAGCATCTTTGTGGTTGCTTTCATGTAGCCGCCTCCCCCCTTCCTGCTCTAAATATTCTCTCCTTTCCCAGGAATCACCTGCATGTCTGGAAGCTTCTGTGATCCTCAACCTCTTCCGCTTGCTGAACGAAGACTTGAGATGCGCCGCCTACACGGAGCTTTGCGTGTAGCCATCTGGTCTCTGTGATACCTTGTGTTCACACCTACTTAGCCACCGGAGCGTCCCTAGACGAGGAGCACTGAATATTCATCCCAAGAAGACATCTCTGAATCAGGAACCTTCATCATCTTATTCTTGCTTCCCACTATACATCCCTGAGCAAACTGATACCATCCTTTCATACCTAAAAAAGTCACACAACAGCTGGTCTCTGCTCCAGCTTGCTCCAGTTTCCAGTTGGTGCAGCATTCTCGACTCCTTGACAAATATTCATTGGAGGATGTTTTTTTTCATCACAGTTCAAATCTGGGAGTTCGGTAGGATTTGACCCACACAGGATATTATTTATTGAATGCCTTTTTATTGTCACTATGCAAATGGTTTTAGTCAAATGCATATCCAAAAATACTGGGAACATTTCATAAGCTTTCGTTTTGTTTTAAATGCACCCCGGTTCTGGGATTTACACACTGTGGTCACAGCTCTTAGCTCTCTCAGAAACAAGCTCAGGAAAATGAATTAATATTGAAGTTTGGCAGTTCTTAATATATTCATCCTCTACAGATGTATTTATACAGAGTATATTTTTATCTTACTGTTTCTTTATGTATTATGTATTCTTTAAGAAGAGTAATTGATTTGTATAACTTCCAGACATGAACCTAAATGTTATTTATTATGGATAATTTATTAGCTATTTATTTTGATGTATTTCACCATTGCTAAGTTTGTATTTTTTATATATATAATTATGAACAAATAAAATTGTTATCCAGAGGCTTGGCATTCCTGTAAACATTTTGTAAACCGAAAAGTGGAGACAATTCAGTCACGATATAGTTGTAGTGCTTTGCAGCAGTAGATCCCAATGTGATTGTGGCAGATGGGAAACTCGGGCATGAGAAGCAATATGACCTGTCCAGAATCATTCAGCAGGCCTGTAGCAGAGCCAAGAATCCTGAGAAGCAATCTTCCACTCTAACCACTAGGCCACGGTGCCTCCCTCTCGCATTGCAAAGCTCCTTGCATTTGGCTCACCCTTGCTCCATTTCCGAACGGTCAACAGAAAGGTCCAAGAGAGACGTGACACTTGCCTTTCTCTTTCCTTTCGGTGTTACCATTAGGCTAGACAAATGTTCCCTGGAGAGCCCAGACTATGGAAAACTCATGATAGAAATGTAGCCGTGTTAGTCTGGTGTAGCTGAAACAAAAAACAGGACTATGTAGCACTTTAAAGACTAACAAGATGGTTTAATAGGTGATGAGCTATTGTGGGCCAGATCCTTCTGTTCTGAAATTTGATTTGTCCTTTTCTTATGTGTTCACTTTTTTTAAAATTGTATCCTTTGGTATATATGGTTGCGACAATTTTCTTCCACTATTTGATCTGAGGAAGTGGGTCTGGCCCACGAAAACTCATCACCTAATAAACCATCTTGTTACTCTTTAAAGTGCTACACAGACCTATTTTTTATGGAAAACTCCTGTGACTGTTCGTTCTGTAGGAAGCTCGAACCTCAGCCCAGGAACATGACACGGTGTCAGGAGCAACCTAATGCAAGAGGGGGAATGGTCCCGCTATTGTGGGGAATTTTCCTGGCTTCTGTACTACCCCGGAGAAATGGACCGACGAAAGGATGAGAGTCCCCGCTCCCACTTCCTTTACCCAACGGCCTCCCTGAGCCTGAGGGCTCCCCTTCCAGCCTCCTGAGTAGCAGAGTCCTTGAAATCCCAGCAAGACTGGGCCCAGTTTTCCTGGGACTTAATCCCCGGCCTTGTAGTCACTTGGGGCAGGGGCTAGGGTGTCCCCACTCCGGGGTGCTCTCTGCACACTGCAGGCTTTCTTGACCCACTGATCATTTCATACAGTTCAAAGCAAATACAACGTACTAAACATCAACTGATTAAAGAGAAAAGAATAAGAAAAAAGGAGAAAGGTTAAATGAGAACACACAGCCCTGCTCTGTAGCACGGGGACATCACAAACAGCCGTCTGCAGAGTGTAAGGACAGTTCACAGTCTCTTCCTCATAGGTCCCAGAGCTCTCTCTCAATCCCTGGCTGTGCTGCAAGGGGGCTGCAATCTGGACACGCTTGCGCTGGGAGTGACCACACGGCCTCAGGCTCTCGGTGGCAGGACCCCTCTCCCAGTCTGGCCTGCTGGGCCTCCTGGCTTGTGGCGTCTCCCTGCCCAGAGCCTCTTCCCGCAATGTGCTGGTCCCAGCTGCTCACCACACCCAGCTGCAGGCTGCGCTGCTTTGCCAACCTCCAGCTCTTTGTGTTGCTTCTCTGTCCCCTTTGGCTCTCTGAGCACGGCCAGTCTGCTGCTCAACACAGGGCCTGCGCTCCCTGGGCTGTGTGCCTGGCTCTGTTGCTGCAGGACTGCCCCTCAGCACAGGATCTGGCCTCCCTGCAGGTCCATCTCCCCACACATCTTGCTCTTCTTGCTGCTTTCTCTCTGAGAGACCCAGAAAATCCCAGCTCACACGGAGGACAGGACCCGCCTCTTCAGTTCCTCACTGGCCTGTCCAACCTGTCATTCAGGCCGAGCTGGAGTGTTGGCTGCTTTCCATTGTCTCTGGGGTCTGTCCGTCTCAGGACCCTGATTTCTCATGGACCCTTCCCCTTTTGGTACTGGGAGCTGGCCAATCAAAAACTCCCACTGAGCCAACAGCCCCCTTACACTAAGAACAAATAGGGACGGCAACCAGTAAAAAAAGTTGCAGACAGGAGGACCAATGCAAGGAAGTTTGCAGGATCTCATCCGGATACCACTCTTGAATGCTCCAAAGAACATCAGCTTTGACAAACCTTCACAACCGACCGGCTGGAAACAATATTTTGCATTGCACAAAGAAACTGGAAATCTGCAGATAGCTTTTTTAAAATGAATGCTGTGAAGACGCAGGCAGAACATGTTTCTGGGGCTATGTCTGGATGCTCTCTTTCGAAAAAGCAGTTTGCATTCCGTAGCGCCTTTTTTCAAAAAAGCACTTCTGAAAACAGGCGTTATTTCTTGTGAAACGAGGTTTTCCGTTGTTTCTGGGATCTAGAGCGCGTGGGGAAGCAGAGCATGCCTGGAAAGTGAAACTGAGTATTCTTGGAAACACAACTGACTTTCAAATTAACTTAGGAACTGACATCGCGACCGTCTCACTGGCGTTGCAAAGCTCTGATGGGAAACTTTCCAACTGACGAGGCTTAGCGGGAGCAGTGCTGAGACACTAGGGGCTGGGAAGAGGCTGAGGCAAAGGCCCGCGACAGGGCCAGGCAGGAAGGGGTCCGGGGCCACAAGAAGCCACCCTGGGCCCTGAGCAAAGTGTGGGGGGCAGCGCCCACCCCAGAAGGGGCAGGGGCTCAGGAAGAAGGAGTGGGGGAGGGGCAGCCAGCCCTCAGCACCACCCGGACCGTGGGGCACTGTCCATCTCCCTCGGCGCTGCCCGGCCACCCCCGCTGCTACGCCAGGCCCCGGGGCAACTGCCTGCTTTGCCCCTCTGTCGGCAGGCCTGTCCCAGGATGCCCCACCAGAATGGCTGTCTGGGGGGGCCAAGAAAGGGGGGAGCTTGCTGAGCTGGCCTGCGCCCAGCCAGGAAGGGGTGCACTGTGCAGCCGGTCCCCCAGGCCTGGCGCAATGAAGCCCCTCCCAACAGGTGCTACTTCCTGCCTCTGCAATTGCAATCGCCCCCCATGCTGAAAATACAAGCGTATCCCTGCCCTGGAGGGCGACTCAGGCCTGCTCTAGTAATCCATCCCGTCTAAAGGGAAATTCAGCATTGGTTTGAGTGTCTTCCTGCTGGCTTCCTTGCAGAGCCTCTGTTGTAGGCTGTCTGCTCCAGACCCCTCTCCACACATGGTCCTTGTTTATGTCTATGAGGGAAATAGAGTCACAGGCACCTTCTGTAGAGCAGTACCACGTGTCGTGAGTACCTTGGACGGCTGCTGCCTCTGCGCCTCCACCCTCCAGTCTCTGCTGTTCCTCCCTGGCTGTATCAAAGGGCTGAGGACACATCTAATCTCCTTCCAGCCCAGGCCTGCTCCTCCTTCTGCACTCCCATTCAGCCTGTCTCAGACTTTGCACAGCCTGTGGCTTCCCCCTTAGACCACTGCCAAAAGTGCTCCCCTGGTTCTCCTTCCCCAAGGCCTTCGTTTCCCAGGTAAATCACGAATGTGGCTCGTTAACCTGGAGGCTGTCAAGCCTGCAAGGAAGGCCTATTTCTGGAAATAGCCCCGTCCCGCCCTGCGACCTCTGTCTTCCTCCCCTCCGCTGAGGGAGGGTGCATAAAAGCACAGGACTGGAAGCGCCGCTCAGTGGCTCGTTACCGCAAACCCGGACTCTAGGCCACACTAAGATTAGCAATCTAGGCAGGGAGTCCTTGCATCGCTTGGTCATGACGTCATGCAGCGTTTCCCTCACCTGGCTGGGAAGCCCTGGCACGCAGATGGCTGTGCGCGGGGTGAACCTGCCTTGCTTTTGGTTTCCAGTTCCCACGCAGCTGCACCGACCTGTGGAGTTTTCTCCTTTGAGTAAAGCAAAACAAGATTTCATTTCATTTTTGCCCTAAACAGTATAAAAGCAAGAGCAATGGAGAAGAGAGGCTGTATCCTTAGACCAGAGGGAGGCCAAGCAACCCTGACGGAGGAGAAGAAACTAAAGCGATTTCCCAGCAAACATGCTCCAAGGTAAGTGCTTCTAAGTCCGGGGCGTCTGCCTAGAATAGGGCTTAATAGACTGATCTGCTCTGATCTGCTCCATAGAGTAAGGAGCAAACATTAGCCTTTCCTCAAAGTTATATACCTTGACTTTAGCAAGGCTTTTGATACTGTCTCCCACAATATTCTTGCCAGCAAGTTAAGGGAATGTGGATTGGATAAATGGACGGTAAGATGGATAGAAAGATGGCTAGAAGGCCGGGCCCAATGGGTAGTGATCAACGGCTCGATGTCAGGATGGCGGTCGGTTTCTAGCGGAGTGCCCCAAGGTTCGGTTCTAGGACCGGTTTTGTTCAATATCTTTATTAATGACCTGGATGAGGGGATGGATTGCACCCTCAGCAAGTTTGCAGATGACACTAAGCTGGGGGGAGAGATAGATACGCTTAAGGGCAGAGATAGGGTCCAGAGCGACTTAGACAAATTGGAGGATTGGGCCACAAGAAATCTGATAAGGTTCAACAAGGACAAGTGCAGAGTCCTGCACTTGGAACGGAAGAATCCCAAGCATAGTTACAAGCTGGGGACCAACCAGTTAAGTAGTAGTTCTACAGAAAAGGACCTGGGGGTTACAGTGGATAATAACCTGGATATGAGTCAACAGTGTGCCCTTGTAGCCAAGAAGGCTAATGGCATATGAGGTTGCATTAAGAGGAGCATTGCCAGCAGATCCAGAGATGTCATCATTCCCCTTTATTCGGCTTTGGTGAGGCCACATCTGGAGTATTGTGTCCAGTTCTGGGCCCCCCACTACAAAAAGGATATGGATTCACTGGAGAGGGTCCAGCGGAGGGCAACCAAAATGATTAGGGGGCTGGCGCATATGACTTATGAGGAGAGGCTGAGGGACTGGGCTCTGTTTAGTCTGCAGAAGCGAAGAGTGAGGGGGGATTTGATGCAGCCTTCAGCTTCCTGAAGGGAGCTTCCAAAGAGGCTGGAGAGAGGCTGCTCTCAGTAGTGACAGATGGCAGAACAAGGAGCAATGGACTCAAGTTATGGTGGGAGAGGTCCAGGTTGGATATTAAGAAAAACTATTTCACTAGGAGGGTAGTGAAGCGCTGGAATGGGTTACCTAAGAAAGTAGTGGAGTCTCCATCCCTAGAGGTGTTTAAGTCTCGGCTTGACAAAGCCCTGGCCGGGTTGATTTAGTTGGGATTGGTCCTGCGTGGAGCAGGGGGCTGGACTTGATGACCTTCTGAGGTCACTTCCAGTTCTATGGTTCTATGATTCTATGAAAGTATCGTACCACTTTCTTTTATTACTAGTGCGTGGAGGGTTGTCATGTAAGAGGTCTGATCCGAAAACATTTGCGAATAGAAGAGTTGCGTTTGCTCGGCTGTGATCTCTGTGGTCAACCCCTCACCCTCAAAGCGATTGTTGCTCTGATCTTCCTGCATCCTTACTCGCCCCCTATGTCAGACTGTCAAAATGTCGTGTGTAGTCCATGTAACCTGGAAATGCGGTGACGTGTCATTTCCTTTTCTGACTCGATTAGGAAAAAGGATGCACAGAAGTTGCCCACTTCTCCTTGTCCTGATGGTATGGACAATGGCTACCGAGGTCTTTCCCCAAGATGCTCAGAAGTGCAACCTCTCAAAGTACGGGAACCTGCCACCCACGGACCTGAAGGCTTTCAAGGATTTCCGAGATCACTTTGTAAGTGCAAAGGAGACACATAAGTGGAATAAATAGCGAGGTGAATCCTCGGCTGTAGTCTCAGCAGCGGCCTTCTCTCTAGAGTATGATGGGCAGGTGAAATAAGGGTGGGTGGATGTTTGGGTTGTGGAATAAAATGGAGAGAAGTCTTGGCCTCTGCATCTTCTTCATTGGGGATCCCTCATTACGTCTTAGCTAACAAAGGAAAAACCTCAAAATATTCAGTTCTGGCAAGTATTCGGATAGTTTGGGAATGAGTATCCCGGAAAAGCTCTGCTGCGTACCAGGAACGCAGTCGAATGAAAAGGAGGCCAGCTGTCAGTTAAACTCTGCACGCTTGCTGTTCAGAGCCAGACAGCAGCAAAGCAATATGAGCAGCGTGTGTAATCGACACCTGTCCCATCTTTGGCACCTTCTTGGAAAGAGCCAGGACTCTTGTGCAGCAGCATTCTTAGGGGATCAAACTGTTGAGTACAACGCTGCCATGACGTTGCACCTTTGCTTGCCTTAATGGGGTTGTATGAGGTGACCGAGAGCAGAATTGGGTGACGTCTCACCTGTCTTGCTGGCTTTCTACATTTCCCTGTCTTCTCATTTTGTGCCTCCAGGAGACAAGCATGCCAGACCGAACCTGCAACACCACCGTTTTCCACCGCAAGTGGGAAGTCAAAGTTCTGTCGGTAAGAATGACCTCTACCAAGAGAGACGAAGCTATGAAATAAGAGTTGCCTCTTTCCAAAGGCTTGGGACTGTCTCTTCTCTAAGCTGGATTCTGATTTCAGCTGGTCGCTGTGTAGCTCCACAGGGACATCGTTACAGACAAGGAATTTATTCCCAAGTGACAAAGTCAGCTCAGATTGGGATCTGCACCTTTTTCTCTATAATTAGCATATTCTTAGGGC
Source organism: Pelodiscus sinensis (assembly GCF_052426305.1). NCBI lineage: Eukaryota > Metazoa > Chordata > Testudines > Trionychidae > Pelodiscus > Pelodiscus sinensis. Next base: position 63,318,308 of record NC_143058.1, read on the forward strand.
TGGAAAGCCTGACGAACATTGCAACTGTGGATCAGTTTAAAAAGTGCTGCATAATATGTAGGGCAGAACGCAAACGTGTGGAAAAGAATGGCAGGAGACCACACAATATACTGTCTGGCTTCAGATGTTATCAGATGATTGAATGAGGAAACAATTTACATCTCAACATTTCTAGCTTGGCCCTGAAAACACTGACCCCGGTTAATACAAGCCAAGACACTAACCTTATCCCTAGTGCTTGACAGCCCAGAGGCGTTATTACAGCTGACTCGTCTGCGCCTGTCTTTATCTTCTATTTCCAGACTGAGCTTTGTTAACTCCCCTCACATAGCCAGATTCAGGTGGTGTGGCAGGAAACCCTTTGTTTCCGTATTTTGGTTTTCCCTCGAGAGAATATTTCAGTTCTCTAAAACCATATCCATGTCTGTGCATGGCCGCTTTGAAGATCCAGAAACCGCTCCCCAAGTCACCAGGGAGGGGTTGGGGGAAATCTTGTGCTGCCGAAATACGTCTTCAGATTGTTGTAACATCGAAAAGATTTGAGCCTGATCTGGAGCACACAAGGGGGTGGATTCCAAGGAAGGACATGAACGTGAAGACAAACAGAAAAGAAAATCGTGGTGTAAGCAGCCGAGTCCGAAGGTACAAGACTCACAGGCTGTGTGTACAAAGTGGATTCACACCTCCCTGGCGTCTTAGGTCTCTTCCCATTGGCAGTGGTTTGGGAAAGGCTCCTTAAGCCTGCCACTGCTAACACAGACGTTCTTATCAACGTGCTGTATCTGCCACTCCCCTGGACAGCCTGTTTTACCTCCATGGTGTCTCCCCAGGTTAACGACAGAGTAATCCTGGTAGAGGAGGAGCTGAACTTCACTATCCACATCCTGGAGAATGTTGAGGATGCCACGCTGTCCGAGAACCTTATGAGGCCATTAGAAAACCTGAGGCACATCAGAGAGGACTTGGGGAATTGCGTGAGTATTGGCTTGCAAAGGTCTCTTGCCACCGTGAGACTGGGAGTTTCCTGCTGAACTCCCAACCATTTTAATTTCTTAAGTGGATCAGAGATCTAGTAATCCCTGTGCCAGGAATTGGGGTTTTAGGTTATAACAAGGGTCGTGTCTGGATCAAGTCGTTGCTATATGCCTTGCTCATAGACGTGACTGAATTAGCGAATTAACTTCATTAACTATTTAGGAAAATGATTCCCCAGCGCCCTGCTATCTGGTATCACTGCAGACATTAGTTTCCTGTAGCATAGCTACTGTTGTTTTCACGTACCCAGGACATCCCAGTTGGGATGGGGAGGAGCCCAGAGGAGTCAGACCCATGGGTGAAAGTGTGTCCTGCGCCCTTGCTCAGCTCTGGGGCAAATTCTCTTTCTTTGGGGCAGAGTTCCTCCCAGTCCTCTTGGTTGCACCAAGCACGCTTCCCCCTACCATATAACTGCTGGGCATTCCTAACAGAACATGGCGGGGGTGCGTAGCTTCCTCAAGTGTAAAGGCAGACAGCCTCCGACCAACCAAGATCTGCTGGGGGTTTGTACCGAGTGGAAGGAGACTCGGCCCTTGTTCCTGAAATCCTCTGATCATGTGCCAATCTGCTCCATGGCCTGATTTTGTTTTCAGATCAGGGATCATCTCCATTCCCATCAGCGCTCCGAGAGGCTGACCAGATGGCTCCAAAAATTCCACCAGGCCAAGAAGACAGTGAGTATATTTGCAAATACACAAGACAAACATTCATCACACGTGCATGGGAACAAATCCGCTCCGTTCCCTTCCCACAGGGCAAGGGCAGGATTGCGCCCGGTCTATTGTCCAGGGAATCTGGAGTCTAGGTGTCCTGAGACTGCATCAGACCGCTGTCCAGTCTCTCAGATCACGAAGGGTCATTACATTTCCTGTCAGACTACAACAGGCCGTGCACCGGAAACCTACCTTTGCCTCGTGGGCTAGTTTGGGTCCTGCCATGGACCCAAATAGTAGGGTTTCACGTCAACATGTGGTGTCTGATCCGCCGGGGCTTTGTGCCTCGCAAAATCATTTAGATTTGTGCAAAACGCTGAGGAATCTGAATTCCCACCTCCCTCGCGCTGTTGGCAGAGTTTTACACCAACTTGCTATTCCCTTTGAAGAGAGGTAGGTGCTGGGCTGGGCAAAGGGAAAAGAGGCCCAGAGAGAATTCATTCATACAGATCTGCCCATGCCCAGGCCGCCTTAGGAATCAGAGCCAGGCCAAAATAATGCACTTGAAATGTAGCACTAACCCTTTTGCTTCATACAAACTCACTGGATAATGTACCAGTCTACAGCACTCATTGTTATATATTTAGAATTACAGCACAGTGTAAATGAGTCGTTACTTAGGTTAGAGGGCTTGTCATGTCTCGTCTACACAGGGACAGCCAGGAAAATTAGTCTGATTTAGCTAACGGTGCGTGTTTGAAGCGGATTAGTGACACTGCATTAAATCCATGTATAGAGGCAATCATTCAAAGTTCAAATGATCTTTCAAAGGGAAGTAACCAAATTAAGAGCATTTTCCTTTGGAATAAGGGGTTCACACAGGGACTGAATGCCATTTAACTAACCCACTTCACATTCACACAGTCAATTCAGATTAGCTTTCCTGGACGTCCTCATGTAAACAGTCCTCTGTTTACTTGCTTTGTGCACGCTCTGTGTTCTCTATTTGCACCTCCCCTTTCATCAAGCCTGTGGTAGCTCTAACTGGCCAGCCATTTTCTGTTACAAATATGTTCCCTTCTTCTCCCCCATCTCAGAAAACTCCTGGGTGCCTGGAGGAATCTGTGATCTTCAATCTGTTCCGCCTGTTCAGCAGCTTAAAGTGCATGGCCAGTTCCTGCAACTAAACGCCGGGTCTTTACACCCTCCCACCTTGTGCCTTTCCCCAGACATTGGAGAGCCCAGCAAATGGGAACCCTAAATCCTTCCTACGTCTATTTGAACCTGGAGTGATGTTTTTCCACCTTGACGTCTTACCGCAAACACCTATCGCCTCTGAGCAAAAGATTCATAAGCAACTGAGCTTCAAGAAGATGCCTCTCTGATTTCAGCTGCCACTAGCTGACTGGGTGTAGGCCAATTTCTTACCTGCTGCTAATGTGTAAGGCCGTCTCCACTGATTTCAATACGAGATTGGCCATTGATCTCAGTAGGATTCAAATTTGGCCTGATAGGATAGTATTATTGATTGTATTCATGTATTGCTACACAAAGACATTTGCCAATAGTATGTTAAGTGTTGCCATTATATATTTGTATTTAAAAGACTGGTTTTTACACTGTTTCTTTGGTTTACGGACTAATGAGTATTTCATTAGTATCTATGGCTATGTCTACACTACCACCCTAGTTCAAACTAGGGTGGTAGTGTAGACATACCCTTAGAAAGATGCTGGAAATGCACCACGTCTGCTGCAGGGATGCTACTGCTGTATTACACAGATTCCTGGAATCTATTTTTGTTTTACTGGTTGACATAATGTTAAACCGTATTTAAACAAATCCAAGTTTTATTTAAGTTCTTTATTGTAAGTTATGGTTTATTTATATGCAAATTGAGCAACGGGACTGTTTTATACTATTTAACATAAAACTGGAAGCTGTCAAATAAAAATAGAAATGATACAAATGGATGATTGCCTGTCTGCTTGGTGTTCTCTTCTTATCACCTCAAAAAAGAAAAAATAGCAGAAGTGATGATGGAAACACTGCCAGGCGAGGAGAAATAGAAGACATTTAAATAGCTTAGATTAACCGGATGGTGAGAAGGGACATAACATGAAACAGTATAAAGTTCTAGGTATATTCCTATTAGAGGAAATTCCATGGAGAATTATAGGTGGCAGAACTAGGGGACCTTAGATTGCCCAAAAGACACCTGCAATAATAACTGTACTTACTACAGTATGTGTGGCACACAGCTCAAGAGTAGCATATTCCTGTTTTAACTGGAACTCGAATGTAACACGTGTTGTTGGTTACGTCCTTTGTATTGGTACGCATTGGAACCAGTGTCAAGACACAGTGCGTGTTCAACTGCTGTTGCAGAATAATAGTGGTGTGGAGGCAGGAAAAAGGAATAAGGGAATTTGTGTGCAGCCATCTTGGTCTTGTTAACAAGAGAGCAAGAGTCAGGCTAAGTCTGTGGCCTGACAACGCGAGATCTGTAATTAGACGCTGCCTTTGCCTCTCGCCTCCATATGGAGATAAGGATAGAACGCTGACTCTGGCAGAGACTTTGAGATAAGGAGCATCTGGCTGGAACTAAAATAACTGTTAGCCATTGGTGTTTGTAATGGGAAGGAGACTAATTGTTATTGTTATTATATGTAATGGACAGTATATAAACTGCTTCGTAATTGCTTGTATTGGAAGATCTGCCTCGGAGGGGGGGGGCTCCCCCCCTGTCCGAACCAGTTTTTCTCTTGCTGCAGCTCGTAATAAAACTGCCTCTGGCTACTTGTTGCTTAAACACAACGCAGAATGAGGACAATGTTTTCTTCCACAATTTGGTGCCGTGACTCGGATGGCAACGCCCGATTGAGGACAGCAACAGCGGCTGCAGACCGTCCCCCTTCACCCTCAGGGCGCCAAACGAGAGGTAAGAGACCTTTTGAAATCTCTACTGGGGTGTGGAGGAGGACTGCCTGTGGGGTCGTCTGCCTCGCTAGGCTCACGCATCCGAACTTCTTGAATCTGTAACAAGGTCAGACGCAAAGCGGTTCCGGGGAGGATGTATTCTTACCCCCGAGTAGGCCTAAGTTTATGCAGTGCTGGGAACTGCTGTGGTTTTGGTGGTGCCACCCCGGGAACGGGAAGAAAATTGTATTGGGTCCGGACATAAGGCACCTAGATTTATGCAGTGCTGGGAACTGCTGTGGTTCTGGGGGCAAACGTGTTGTTTGCCGCCCCTGGGGGGAACAGTGTTGTTTGAAAATTTCTGTGTGAAAAGCCTGCTGAGTGTGAATGTAATGAGTGGAGAGTGAATGCCTCTGCCCAGGTCTCTGAGAAGTAAGATGATTCCAGCCGCACCAGGGCTCTCCCACAAGGGAATTCTGAACGCAAGTGGGGGTCAGTCGAACCTCGAGACCCAGTGGATATGTGAGGGAGTGACGACTCCCCTTATTTCATGAGCTGATGAAAAGGTCTGACACTCTAGACCCAGCAGACCACAGTAACTGACCAACCAACACCTTGTGCTAAGGAAAAGCATTTTAGCCTCACACATTAAGCCTGATCTGTGGTACAAGAGGGAAACTGAGGCACGCCACTGTTGGGGAGGGCTAGCAACTCTGAGGTAATTCAAGGGAGTGGAAGGTCACGAGTACCGATGAAGTGCCCTTGTTCTCGGAAAGTTGCAGCTCACTCGCCCATGGAAGTGGTAAGGAACTAGCTGTAACCAGTTCCCCTAGCAGATCTTAGGCAGTATTTTAAGTTACAATGGGCCACCCCAACGGGGGTAGAAATGTTTTCTTGTCTTTCAGATCATCAGAAAGCGCTGGTACCAGCTGAAGAAAAACAACAAACAACAACAACAAAAAACCAGGGTTCTGTGTTAGGACGTAATAAGTTTGTGTTCTGTCCAAGTTTGTCTTGTGTGTCTTAATTGTAATATGTATTGCAAATATTGTTGTATGTAGGATATTTTTTTAATGAAAGGATAATTTGAGTAAAGAAGAAGCATTAATTTAAACCAACAAAATTAATAATTGGGCCCAATCAATTGGCATTCAATTGGCAACTCTAAACTTAATGAATTGGCAACTTTAAAATTTAGTGAAAGGATAATAGTTTGGTAATTGTTTAGGCTAGGAGAATGTTAACAGTGTCTCCACAGGTGAACAAAAAAAGGAACTGGAAAGAAGCAAGAAGTGCATCATGTGAACAGAAGGACTGGGAGTGGGGTAACAGCCCTCTCCCCCACCGGATTGATTTTGCTTTAATGGCTACACAAATGAAATATTTAGCTTCTGTAAATTTGCACACCAACCATAAAAGTGGTTTGGCCAGAGATAATAAGAAATCTATAAGAAACAACACGGGCAAGTGAGACATCAGCATATGTAAGTAAAGATGCCCACAATAAAGAGGAAACTAGTAACCTCACCATTGCAACAACAGCTACTTGCCCTGCTACTCATTGGTGCCTGATGCCTTAAAAGGCCTTAAGAATTATGGAATTGCATGGGTTATCAATTAAACATCTGTGAACCATGCTTGGTCCTATAAGAGAAACAGTGACTCTAGTCAACGTAACCTCCTTCAAGTCACATACATAGAATAAATACACGCTAATAGCAATGGGGAATACACGGCCTAAGGCCGCCCCTTATTCACACAGAATTATTTTGTTTTTTGTAACAACATGAACACTACGAGGACAAAGAATACACAGTCCTCTGAGTTAAAGTTTGTATGGAATATTGTGGGAAAGAAGCTAAACACTAACATCAGGCCACTGAAGTTGGACCTACTGACTCCCACTGGGGCTTACTACTTAAAGCCCTGACAAAGGTAACCCCTGAGGCATGGCTGTCATTTGTTAAACAATGGCCATTGCTAACTTGCCCTCATTTGGGTATTATTAACCAGGTCCTTAAGGACAAAATAGAGCCTCCCAATTGTGCATCATGCCCTGAACAGACCCCTGTCCCAGAACCAGGACAACTGTCACTGGTCCTTACCTTGGTGATGTTCCACACTGGTATAGACCAGCTGTGTGCTAGACTGGCTAATCAAATTGGCAAGCGCCTGATTAGGCAACGACGGGGCTTAGCAGATACCATCGCAGATTGGTTTGGGCCTGGAAACTCTGTCAGCAACACTTATGTCATAGCCCAGAAATTGTATAGAATCCAGGCTGGTAGATGCAGTAATATCCAGTGCCCGTAAAGGCCTAGACACCAGCCAAGCTAATCAATTGATCCTAAATAGTTTGAAGGATCTGTCCAGCTCTGTGTCCACTTCACTAGACCTAACCAGATATTTGGACCAGAGACTAATTGGATTGTTAATTAATGGAACTAAATTAAAGAAATTAGAAGGCCAGTATTGAAGAATAGGATAGCTTTGACCACCCACCCCTTATGGGGGTGAGTCCCCATCTCCCCCATCCCCACCCATGGGAGTGGGGAAGTAGAGAATCCATGAGGACCCAAAGGCCCACCTGCACAGGGCATAGTATAACCATTTGTTTTTGGCCCCTCTGGGGATTCCTCACTTAGATCAGATCAGAATGGTAACCTCCCTGCCTGTACCAAAGCAGGAGAATATAGAGAGAGTCGAGGGCATTGCTTATTCTGAAGAAGTGGGAGCCTCCCTATACCCAGGGATTGTTGCACCCACTTTGATAAGGAAATTTTATGTACCTGCCCATTTAACATCATGACGAATCTGCCTAGGTTTGATGTGGTTGTCTCAGAGAAACAAAACCATCGAGCTGGTCCAAATAAATGGTACCTACTGGTATTTGATTACCCAGACAGATCACTCCATCCTGCCCCTCTACATATCCGTCTGTGTGCATAACAGCCCCTTGCCGGATGATCCTGACCGTTGATGGAATGCGGCTCTATCACACTTCGGAGGTGAGAAAGGAACTATAGGAGTAAACTGAGGCAGTCCATGGTATCTTGCTGAGAACTGACAAACTCAAATCATTAGGTCAGCCTGAGAAGCATACGCTACAGCAGTTACTGTGACCCTGGTTCCCCTGGCAACCACATTCCAAAGGGCCTCACTTTGATAAGGCCGGTACCAAACAACCAAACAACTGCGCGGGATTGTTTTTACGGTTTGCTTTATTCCTAGGAAATAACCTTGGTTCCAAAGGAGCTAGATGGCTTTTAGCTCAGAGAATAGAGACTCTTATGTCCATCAGCGAAAGACCGCTCTAGAAAGACCTTTACCAAGTTTTGCTAGCCACCAGCACCGCTGTGATGTGCCAAGAACTGACTGTTGGCCAATGATTCTCACTGCAAAAAGACCCCTCCATCTCGAAATGATCCTACCCCGACTGCTGATAAGTCTCTCTTCTTCTGGTCCTGCTTTCCACCTGCTGGACACCAGAAGAACCAAAATATTACAGGGTGATGTGCTGGTAACCTGTCCCCTGCATGATGCTGAACCACGACTGTTTCAAGAAAAAAAGAGGAAAAGTCGCTCCTGTGACACCGCCAAAGCCCAATGATTTCTGACTACAAAAGGACATTAAGAACTGACCTTGGTGAAAGAAGCGAAGTATTGTATATTGCCAAGGAGAAACTTGTGGGAGAGGTTTGGGTTTCTCCCTTTGATCTGGACTCTGTGCTTATGGACATGTACCATCAGCATGTACCTGCCCTCCCTAATTTGGTTACTAATTATGATATGTTGTGTTATGTTACTAAAATTATAGAACAGCCCCATCATAGAATTATATTGGGGATATTAATGATTATATTGCTTTTGCTTATTAAAGGTTTCATATTTGTTGTTGTAAAAGATGTAGTAATGAAAATAGCTTTTATGTTTGTACTAATTATGTAATGTTTAATGAAAGTAAAGGTTTAGAAAGATAGTTGTGCTGTAAGCACAAAAGGGGGGAGTGTGGAGGCAGGAAAAGGGAATTTGTGTGCAGCCATCTTGGTCTTGTTAACAAGAGAGCAAGAGTCAGGCTAAGTCTGTGGCCTGACAACGCGAGATCTGTAATTAGACGCTGCCTTTGCCTCTCGCCTCTATACGGAGATAAGGATAGAACGCTGACTCTGGCAGGGACCTTGAAATAAGGAGCATCTGGGTGGAACTAAAATAACTGTTAACCATTGGTGTTTGTAATGGGGAGGAGACTAATTGTTATTGTTATTATATCTAATAGACAGTATATAAACTGCTTCATTATTGCTTGTATTCGAAGATCTGCCTCGGAGGGGGGGGCTCCCCCCCGTCCGAACCAGTTTTTCCCTTGCTGCAGCTCGTAATAAAACTGCCTCTGGATACTTGTTGCTTAAACACAACGCAGACTGAAGGCTTGTTTTCTTCCACAGTGGCTACAATTTGTTCTGGTTTTCTCCTATGGGATCGATATTGAGGATTGGCTCTCAGAAAACCTGGATTTTATTCCCATCTCTGCTACTGACCTACTGGAGTGATGGATGACCTTAGGCAAGTCACTTTGCAGCCCCGTGCCTCAGTTTCTTCATCTGTAAAATGGGACTAATGATACTGTCCTCCTTTGTAAAGTGCTTTGAGAGCTAATGGTAAAAAGCACCGGGTATTATTATTATTATTATTATTAGCTCTCTATAACAGACAATAGCCTCATTCTCTGCTGACCAAGTGGTGTCCGGGCACCTGACCTTAGCACAAACTGCAGGATTTTAGCCAGGGCTGGAACCCAGCTGGTGATGCTGTAAGAATCTCCAGAAATTTCAGCCTGGCTTCTGATTGGTTGTTTTTCCCACTTCGTCCGGTCTTGGGGAAAACCAACCAATCAGGGCTGCTGCAAGAAGCTGTCAGAGGTCTCCACCTTCCTTATATGCCAGCACCACTCTCATAGGAGGGGACAGGGGCTGTGGCTGAGGAACACACCACGTCCTCCTTCTCTGCACCCCACAACACCCGGCTTGGGGAAGGGAAAAAGGGGACCTCAAAGCAGCTGTTTTCCCATCCCTGGAAGAGGGAGCCGGGAGAGACACAGACATCCATTCAATTAGGATTGGCAGATGGTTTAGCCAAAAATACCGAAACACCTTTGCCCACCCCTAAAAAAACCACTACCGGGAAAAAATTCTGTTGAGGGGAAAAAAAAGAGGGAGACCAAACTTGTTGAGAAAAATAAATAATAATTACATTAATAAAAAAATAAAACAACACATCTTTTTTTAAAAAAACAAGAGCCTCTTAAGAAATGCTTTTGTGGCTTTTTGGCCCTAACAGGCTGCTGGCAGCCATCTGCCATCTTGTCTCCCTGCTCCGAGCCAGACAGCTCCCCTGCAGAACTAGAGAAGCACTCGGGATTTTCACCTCCTGGCTGGGAAAAAATCAGAAAATACCAAACATTTTAGGTGTCTGGTATATTCTGAATTTTTTTTACCAGACAGGAGGTGAAAATACTGGATTGTCCGGGTCTAGGGTTGCCAGATGTTTTAACCAAAAATACCAAACACTACCGGGGAAAAAAGAAAGAGGGGGACCAAAGTTGTTGAACAAGAAAGAAAAAAAGAAAGAAAGAAAGAAAACAGCATGGCCCCTTTAAAAAGAGACTTTTTTTTTTTTGCTGCCGGCCATCTTGTTTTTCTGCTCCACCCACAAGACAGCTCCTCTGTGCAACCAGGTAAGCGGGGCAGTGTGGGGACCTGGTAGAGGGTCCCGCGGGAAGTCCAGGCCTGCTCCTCCTTCTGTGCTCTCATTCAGCCTGTCTCAGACTTTGCACAGCCTGTGGCTTCCCCCTTAGACCACTGCCAAAAGTGCTCCCCTGGTTCTTCTTCCCCCAGGCCTTCATTTCCCATGTAAATCACGAACGTGGCTCATTAACCTGGAGGCCCCGTCCCGCCCTGCGACCTCTGTCTTCCTCCCCTCCGCTGAGGGAGGGTGCAAAAAAGCACAGGACTGGAAGCGCCGCTCAGTGGCTCGTTACCGCAAACCCGGACTCTAGGCCACGCTAAGATTAGCAATCTAGGCAGGGAGTCCTTGCATCGCTTGGTCATGACGTCATGGAGCGTTTCCCTCACCTGGCTGGGAAGCCCTGGCACACAGATGGCTGTGCGCGGGGTGAACCTGCCTTGCTTTTGGTTTCCAGTTCCCACGCAGCTGCACCAACCTGTGGAGTTTTCTCCTTTGAGTAAAGCAAAACAAGATTTCATTTCATTCTTGCCCTAAACAGTATAAAAGCAAGAGCAATGGAGAAGAGAGGCTGTATCCTTAGACCAGAGGGAGGCCAAGCAACCCTGACGGAGGAGAAGAAACTAAAGCGATTTCCCAGCAAACATGCTCCAAGGTAAGTGCTTCTAAGTCCGGGGCATCTGCCTAGAATAGGGCTTAATAGACTGACCGGTACCAGGAACGCAGTCGAATGAAAAGGAGGCCAGCTGTCAGTTAAACTCCTGCACACTTGCTGTTCAGAGCCAGACAGCAGCAAAGCAATATGAGCAGCGTGTGTAATCGACACCTGTCCCATCTTTGGCACTTTCTTGGAAAGAGCCAGGACTCTTGTGCAGCAGCATTCTTAGGGGATCAAGCTGTTGAGTAAAACACTGCCATGATGTTGCACCTTTGCTTGCCTAAATAGGGTTGTATGAGGTGACCAAGAGCAGAATTGGGTTACGTCTCACCTGCATATCCCTGTGGACACAGGGAAGAAGCTCAAAACGAGCTACCATGCAGGATTTTGATGGACATTTGACCCATGTCAGGCACCATGCAGGCAATCACCAGGAATCTTGTGCAGCTAGGAGGGGCAGTTTCTGTTGGACCTGGTCCTCTCCTTATTGGAGTAGGACAATTTCCACTTGGTCAGGCATATCCCTGTGCTCTCCCTCAGGGACAGCAGCACAAGGGAGGCAGCTGATTTCTGCATTTCCCCGCGTCACCGTTGGGATTGTGTGGATAGAACTGAGGGAAGAGCTAGTAGACGTATTCCTGATCCTCCATATATATGGCTCTAAGCTCTCTCCTCCTGCCTCCAGGAGGACATCTTGCTGTTGTCCGACCGAAAATGCAACACCAGGATTTTCCACCGGAACTGGGATGTCAAAGCATTGTCGGTAAGGAAAATCCCGGCCAAGGGGTAGAAAGTCCCAAACAAGTAGATGCCGCTTTCCTAACGTATCTCCTTTTCTGTCTGATTCAGATCTCACTGAGCCCTCGTGCTAATCTGACACTTGACTCCCTGACCTCGGCCTTCCGGCAGGTCACTCGAAAGTCACTGATCTACCCAGGATTGTGTCAGAGCCAATTGTGGCTCTAACTAAGGGTCACCCCTCCTTTTCAATCCTGGTGTCTTTGCATTGGCTATGAACTGGTGTCAAGACAGAGGTGGAGAGATGAAGCCGTGTTCAGCCAGCAGTGATTTATTGACCAATCAAAGCCCTGAGTGGCTTTGAAAAATCGCCTGTTTCAGACTAGTTTACCAACGCTAAACCTGAGACTTTCTAGTCCGGGATCTGCCCAGCTGCTTAGCGTTCTCACACGCACGTGGTCTTACCTACTAGTGTGTCTCCCCAGGTGCACGACAGGGTGACCCTGGTAGAGAAGGAGCTGGACTTCACCATTAACACGTTGGAGGATGTTGAGGACCCCAGTCTATCCAAGCTGCTGCCAAGGCCGCTGGAAATCCTGTCGCAGATCAGAGAGGACTTGAGACGCTGCATGAGTATTCGGCGCTAGATTTCTCTTTCCCTGCCAGATTCGACTCCCTTCAAGGGGAACCCACGTGCAGCTGCTTGTTCTTGTCCCGTGTTTCCCTTGCTTTGGGCCCGTCCTTACATAGGACACTGAAAGCAAGGGGAATGGGTATGAAATGCACAAGGGTGCCCTCTAGACTGTGTCAAGGCACGAATTGCTCTGTGCCTAGAGAGAAGGGGCTTTGATTGATTGTCTGCTGAAATCTCTATGCACCAACTCTGTATCAATTCTGTTTGCAGACCAGGCAAACGCCTTCTCATTCACACTCCAAGAGGCTGAACAGTTGGATCCAAAATTTGCAGGCGAGCAAAGAGACGGTGAGTGGGCATTTGAGACAATGCGCAAAGCCAACTTCCACACCAATTAGAGACGGAACCAGCCTCCTGGGTCCCATCCCAGAGGCCACGGCGGCATTGCTGCTGCTTATTCTGCCCGTTATTACCTACCTTGGGATTTATTTTTAAATATTGTAATAAAAATGAGCCTGTAGATCCCGTCAGGTCTGCTTCTCAATGACGTAACAGACGACGGCAACAGCTAATGTACGGTTTGAATGACGCTGCCGTTTGCATGTGCGTCTGCTTGGGTTACAAAGATCAGCATTCACCTTGCCCTCTCTCCAGTACCTCCCCCTTTTCCACCTCCTCTGAGTGCCCTTACGGATACGCACTTGCCTCTGAAAAATGCAACATACTTGTGGCCACTTTAATGTAGCCCTCTCCCCTCTTCCTGTTGTAAATATTCTCTGGTTTCCCAGGAAACACCTGCATGCCTGGAAGCTTCTGTGATCCTCAACCTCTTCCGACTGCTGAACGAAGACTTGAGATGCGCCACCTACACGGAGCTTTGCGTTTAGCCATCTGGTTTCTGTGGTACCTTGCGTCCATACCTTCTTAGCTACGGGAGAGTCCGTAGCCTGGGAACACCGAATACACATCATGAGAAGACGTGTCTGAATCAGGAACATTCATCTCATTCTGGCTTCCGACTGTACATCCCCAAGCAAACTGATTCCATCCTTTCATACCTAAAAACATCACACAACAGTTGGTCTCCACTCCAACTTGCTCCAATTTCCAGTTAGTGCAGCACTCTTGACTCCTTGACAAATATTCGTTGGAGGATGGTTTTTTTCATCACAGTTAAAATTTGGGACTTCGGTAGGATTTGATCCTCGCAGGATATTATTTAGTGAATGCATTATTATTGTCACTATCAAATGCATTTTAGTCAATGTAACATATCTAAACATATTGGGAACATTTCATAAGCTTTCATTTTGTTTTCAATGCACCCCAGTTATGGGATTTACACACTGTTCACAGCTCTTAACTCTCTCAGAAACAAGCTCAGGAAAACTAACTAATATTGAAATTTGGCAGTTCTTACTTTATATATCCTCCACAGATGTATTTATACAGAGTATATTTTTATCTTGTTGTTTCTTCATGTATTATTACCCGAGTAAGAAGAGTAATTGATTTTTATAACTTCCAGACATGATCCAAAGTGTTATTTATTCAGGATAATGTATCTATTTATTTTGATGTATTTAACTCTTGCTAAGTTATATATTGCTAAGTTATATTATATATACCTATTTATATATAATTATGAACAAATAAAATTGTTATCCTGAGGTTTGGCATTCCTGGAAGCATTTTGTAAACAGAAAATTGGAGACATCGCAATCATGATATAGTTGTAGTGCTTTGCAGCAGTAGATCCCAACGTGATTGTTGCAGATGAGAAACTTGGGCATAAGATGCAAAATGACCTGTCCAGAATCATTCAGCTGGCCTGTAGCAGAGCCAAGAATCCTGAGAATCAATGTTCCACTCTAGCCACTAGGCCGTGGTGCCTCCGTCTTGCATTGCAAAGCTCCTCGCATTTGCCTGACCCTTCCTGCAATTCCAAACCGTCAACTGAAAGGTCCAAGAGAGATGTGACACTTGTCTTTCTCCTTCCTTTCGGCATCACCATTAGAGCTAGACAAATGTTCCCTGGAGAGCCCAAACTGTGGAAAACTCCTATGGCTGTTGGTTCTGTCAGAAGCTCAAACCTCAGCCCAAGAATATGACATGGTGTCAGGAGTAACCTAAGAACAAACAGGGATGGAATCAGTAACAAAACCTGCAGACAGGAGGACCAATGCAAGAAAGGTTGCAGGATCTCATCAGCATACCACTCTTGAATGCTCCAAAGAACATCAGCTTTAACAAACCTTCACAACAGACCATCTGGAAACAATATTTTGCATGGCATAAACAAACTGAAAATGTGCAGCTAGCTTTTTAAAAATGTATGCTGTGAAGACGCACGCTCTAATATGTGTCTAAGGGTACATCTAGACTACAGGCTTCTGTCGACAATGACCATCTAGACTACATCCAGTTCCAAGCTGCTTTGTCGACATGAGAGTGTAGAGGCAACGGACAGTGTAGATGCAATAACACCTTCTGTCGACAGAACTCTGTCGACAAAAGGCGCTATTCCTCGTAGAATGAAGTTTACTGTTATCGACAAAACTGCCGTGTTCTGTCGACATTATGTCGACAGAACTCGGCGGTAGTGTAGGCACAGATATAGTCCACTTTTGTCGACAAAAACCTATAGACTAGACACACCCTAAATCCTTTAATTTGCACTGAAGACAGGCAAAGGGTATGTTTGATGCGTTCTTTATACATCAGAAACTTGTGGTTTAGGTCCACTGGAGAATTCAAGAGCCGGGGAAAATATCTGAATGTTTGTTTCCTCAGAATTCTGCATGCGATGGCTGAAAACTGATTATTGGAATGCAAAACATGAAAATACCAGACAGGCTAGTTACTGAGTTAACAGATTAAAACCCTGGCACGGAAGCTAGCTGGGAAAGATTTAAACTTAGCCACAGCTATTCAAATCACAAAACCATCGGAACTAGTGAGACAGCAAAATCAAAAGCAACTTTTCCAAACTGAAAAACAAAAACCTAGCTTAGGAGCTGTTAATGCATGCAGCAAGAAGACTAAACGTCAGTATCGGAGAGTGACACATTCAGCCTACATCCACAAAGCATGGAAAAAGTCATAGCCCAAGAGATGACGTATGTCCAGCTAGAGGCACAGGGTGTACCAAATCCACAAAATATGCACATTTTGTACCTGTTTGCTGCACCAAAGCCATCAGGGGGTTGAGTCCCTGGTACGCACAATTAAAAGCCGCTGTTTCTCGGGTCTATCGCTTATGTTCAGAAATTCGTGGCTTCAGTGTTCCTGGGCCCTCGGAGCAGAGGAACTCCAGTTCGTTCTTTATCTCAGCTGAAGTTATCGGAGCAGAAGGCCTCCTAGATTCTCTTTCACCCCTTTTACCTGCAGCCCGAATTTTGCAACAACGGTCCGTCTGTCTGTCTGCGTTCTTCGTCCGGATGCCCCCACAAGCTAATCAGCAGCCCAGAGCAAATACCATGCCAGACATGAAACCTGAGATAACCCCCAGGCACTGCCATGGGGCTTATGACACCCGACTACAGGGATAAGAAATGGTGCAAAGACGATTAGCTGCAAGAATCCATGGGAGCGCGACTCGCCCGGGGCAACAGTACAGCGCTCTGAACGGTTGCCATGCGAGAGACAGGTGCTACTTCCTGCGTCTGCAATTGCAATCGTCCCTCATGCTGCTTTCACTGTAGCCTCAGGGCCGTCCTGAGGCACAGGCTGAATATGCCACCGCAGATCTGGGGCACCTCATGAGCAGCAGGTGAGAGCGGGTTGGCTCCTACATGTTGCAGGAGTTTCCTTGCTCGTGTCCACTGTCCTGGGCGGCACCACAGTTCCAGCAACGTGAGTCTGCAAAGGGTGGGGTGACGACCTCGACTCCGGTCCCTCCTGGCTGCAGGTCCTAGCTCCCTGGAGGCTGGCGAGACTCTGACTCCTCCACAGAGCTGAGGGGCAGCCCCGGCAGCAGCCAGGCATTTAACCCCTTCCTGCTGGACAACCTTTTAACATGCCATGTGGACAGGACGGGGAGAGCGCGTGGGGCACACACTGGGAGTGAGAACAAGTCTCGTGGCAGGGCACGTGTGGGTGTGTGTGGGGTGTGTGAGTTGCGTAGGGTGTTCCAAAGACAGCCCTGCACGCTGGTGTGGTTATCTCAGTGCCTCCTCCCTTCCTGTTCCCTCAGCCCCCCTCCACAAGGGATGCAGCTGCCTCTTACGGGCCTCACAGGAAGGGACGTCCCTCTTCTGGTGTAAGGCACCGCTCTGCGGAGGCACCTGCACCCGCCACTTGCGGTACGGGCAGAACTGTCTCCACCAAACAATCCCGCAGGCCGGGACGTTGCACCACTCGATGTGCCGGCCGGTGAGCAGACGGGAGCTGTTTGGAAAACGATCTTTGTGAGAGGTGGTGTCGTTTGGAGAGAGGACTGGGTCATGCGTCAGTGAGAAAGGGAGCCAGAGACGGGGTCTTTGTGGCTGTATTCCTCCGCCAAGGCCACAGTCGCTGAGCCCAGCACAACAGATCCAGTCCAAAGGAGGAACCAAGGATACAATGAGTCAGAGGCCCGTGCGGCCAAGGGGTGGCAGGCAGGATGGGATGGGAGATGGGGGGTGACTACAAAGAGCTGCACCTCAGAAGGGAAGCTAGCAGAGCATTGCCCCCGTGGCTCCCCCTCGGCTGTGTGCGGCAACCCCTCGTGCCAAGGCCCCATTTCGCCTGTAAACGGACCTAAGAGGCAGCCATTGATTCATGCAGAGGATGCTTCTGTAACGAGGTCCTGATCCGGACTGGAGCCTCTGGGCACAAGTGGAATACGGGTTGGACCACTCTAGTCCAGCCCCCTGGATTTTGCTGGAGCAGAGGAAGTCATTTCTGGACCCGCGGCTACTGGCCACCCCAATTCTGGGCCAGCCACTGGTCTCCCAGCTGGCTCCCCACCCTGCCGCCAGTCCCGCTGCCTTGCTGGATAACCCCTTCATTGTTATGCTGGATAGCCCAGCTTACCCACAGCTGCCAGTGCGCTGGGCTCCTGCTTTGCTGTGATTCACCTGTGATCCCCAAACGCTGGTGAGGAGATTCCCACCCCGCTGACGATCACTTTACATTGTGTGCACGGAAAGGATTCTTGAAACAAAAGGGTCTCGGATTCTTCTGTGCATTGGGCCCCACAGGGCTCTGCAATCCAGCTACAGACATACCTGCTCCAGGCAGAGCCCTCTTGCATAACTCACTTGTGACATCACCCAGGGAATCTCTCAGCACTCTGTGCTCAGGTGCAACGTCTACCTGCCTTCCTTTTGCTTTCCTTTTCCCTTTCCAAACGCATTCCTTGCTCTCTGGTTGGTGACAGCAGAGCTGGGTTTTCTGCCACAGACTAAAGCAAAGTGACGTTGCGTGTTCTTTTTCTTAACTGGAAAATGCCTTTTGGTATAAAAGCAAGAGCAATGGAGAGGAAAAGACACATTCAGAGTCAAGAGAGAGGCAAAGCAGCCTTGAGACACGAGAGGCAGCTAAAGCGACAGCCCAGCAAATACACGGCAAGGTAAGGGCAGCTGGCTTGGAGCCAATCCTTACTATGATTTCTCTTTGCTCAGTGACTATATTGTGCTCTGTGGTAGACAGCAAGGAACGACTGTTACACCAGCAACGTGTGTTCTGCCTGAGCGTATTACTATTGGCTCTCTAGTGAAAACCAAAACCTCTCTGATTCATGAATGTTTTCCTGCAGAAAATCAGAGTGCAAGTTACTATGATTTCTAGGGTATTTTCTTTTTGTACCGGGAGAATAGTCAAGTGTTTGTGAAGTGTTTGTCAACCCCAAAGCCTTCCCAGATGATAATGGAACAGAAACAATGCCATGTGACTTAGGAAACCAGCCGCCACACGTGTAATGAATATCAAATTGCAGATAATTCCAGCCAATAGCCTTAAATTATTGGTCAGAACTTTTTGGCAAGTGGCAGAGATATATATTTGCATAATATTTAGAGTTAGTTCACAGTTTGCTTTAAAGAAGGTTAAATGTGTAACACAAGCCATATATTGGAAAACGTTCCCTGCTCCCAATACTAGCTACTTTATTAGCGGTGAGGAGTCCTGTGGCACCTTATAGACTAACTGAAGTGTTGGAGCATAAGCTTTTGTGGGCAATGACCCGCTTTGTCAGATGCACGCTTTTGCAGATTCAGACTAACTCGGCTACCTCTCTGATACTTAGCTACTTTATTGTTTGTCTCTCTTAGGAAGCATGATGTGCGTAGGCTACAGAGTTCTCCTTGTTCTGTCCCTCTGGGTGATGACTGCAGAGGCCTTTCCCAAAGGCGCCCTGAGGACAAAATGCCACCTCGCAAAATACAAGTCCCTGCCACCCCGGGAACTGGAGGCCTTCAAGAAAACCAAGGACAAATTTGTAAGTGTGAAAATGCATAAAGGATCTGCCGACGAACGGTACTGGGGTCGGCAGATCCCCGTCTAAACTGCCGCGCTGAGCTGACAATCAGCTGATCGGCACAGCACGGTGGCCATGTTGATGTAAATGAAGCCGCGATTATTTAAATCTTAGCTTTATTTCCCTTTACCATCCTGACTAATCTACATGGTTTCGTCGAAGGAGCCATGTAGTTTAAATACACTCATGATGTCTGCATCTCCCCGCCTCACCGCTGGGATTGTGTGGATAGAACTGAGGGAAGAACTAGAAGACGTATTCCTGATCCTCCATATATATGGCTCTAAGCTCTCTCCTTCTGCCTCCAGGAGGACATCTTGCTGTTGTCCGACCGAAAATGCAACACCAGGATTTTCCACAGGAACTGGGAAGTCAAAGAGTTGTCGGTAAGAAAAATCCCAGCCAAGGGGTAGAAGTTCCCATGGTAGCAGACGCCGCTTTCGTAATGTATCTCCTTTTCTGTCTGATTCTGATCTCACTGAGCCCTCGTACTAATCTGACATGTGGCTTCCGGCAGGTCACTCGAAAGTCACTGATCTACCCAGGATCGTGTCAGAGCCGATTGTGGCTCTAACTAAGGGTCACCCCTCCTTTTCAATCCTGGTGTCTTTTCACTGGCTATGAACTGGTGTCAAGACAGAGGTGGGGAGATGAAGCCGTGTTCAGCCAGCAGTGATTTACTGACCAATCAAAGCCCTGAGTGGCTTTGGAAAATCACCTCTTTCAAACTGGTTTACCAATCTACGCCTGAGACTTTCTAGTCCGGGATCTGCCCAGCTGCTTAGCGTTCTCTCACGCACGTGGTCTTACCTACAAGTGTGTCTCCCCAGGTGCACGACAGGGTGATCCTGGTAGAGAAGGAGCTGGACTTCACCATTAACACGTTGGAGGATGTTGAGGACCCCAGTCTATCCAAGCTGCTGCCAAGGCCACTGGAAATCCTGTCGCAGATCAGAGAGGACTTGAGACCCTGCGTGAGTATTCGGTGCTAGATTTCTCTTTCCCTACCAGATTCGACTCCCTTCAAGGGGAACCCACGTGCAGCTGCTTGTTCTTGTCCCGTGTTGCTCTTGCTTTGGGCCCGTCCTTACATAGGACACTGAAAGCAAGGGGAATGGGTATGAAATGCACAAGGGTGCCCCCTAGACTGTGTCAAGGCACGAATTGCTCTGTGCCTAGAGAGAAGGGGCTTTTGTTGATTGTCTGCTGAAATCTCTGTGCACCAACTCTGTATCAATTCTGTTTGCAGACCAGGCAAACGCCTTCTCATTCACACTCCAAGAGGCTGAACAGTTGGCTCCAAAATTTGCAGGCGAGCAAAGAGACGGTGAGTGGGCATTTGAGACAACGCGCAAAGCCAACTTCCACACCAATTAGAGACGGAACCAGCCTCCTCGGTCCCATCCCAGAGGCCACGGCGGCATTGCTGCTGCTTATTCTGCCCGTTATTACCTACCTTGGGATTTATTTTTAAATATTGCAATAAAAATGAACCTGTAGGTCCTGTCAGGTCTGCTTCTCAATGACGTAACAGACGACGGCAACAGCTAACGTACGGTTTGAATGACGCTGCCGTTTGCATGTGCGTCTGCTTGGGTTACAAAGATCAGCATTCACCTTGCCCTCTCTCCAGTACCTCCCCTTTTTCCACCTCCTCTGAGCATCCTCATGGATACGCACTTGCCTCCTTATAATACAGCATCTTTGTGGTTGCTTTCATGTAGCCGCCTCCCCCCTTCCTGCTCTAAATATTCTCTCCTTTCCCAGGAATCACCTGCATGTCTGGAAGCTTCTGTGATCCTCAACCTCTTCCGCTTGCTGAACGAAGACTTGAGATGCGCCGCCTACACGGAGCTTTGCGTGTAGCCGTCTGGTCTCTGTGATACCTTGTGTTCACACCTACTTAGCCACCGGAGCGTCCCTAGACGAGGAGCACTGAATATTCATCCCAAGAAGACATCTCTGAATCAGGAACCTTCATCATCTTATTCTTGCTTCCCACTATACATCCCCGAGCAAACTGATTCCATCCTTTCATACCTAAAAAAGTCACACAACAGCTGGTCTCTGCTCCAGCTTGCTCCAGTTTCCAGCTGGTGCAGCATTCTCGACTCCTTGACAAATATTCATTGGAGGATTTTTTTTTCATCACAGTTCAAATCTGGGAGTTCGGTAGGATTTGACCCACACAGGATATTATTTATTGAATGCCTTTTTATTGTCACTATGCAAATGGATTTTAGTCAAATGCATATCCAAAAATACTGGGAACATTTCATAAGCTTTCGTTTTGTTTTAAATGCACCCCAGTTCTGGGATTTACACATTGGTCACAGCTCTTAGCTCTCTCAGAAACAAGCTCAGGAAAATGAATTAATATTGAAGTTTGGCAGTTCTTAATATATTCATCCTCTACAGATGTATTTATACAGAGTATATTTTTATCTTGCTGTTTCTTTATGTATTATGTATTCTTTAAGAAGAGTAATTGATTTGTATAACTTCCAGACATGAACCTAAATGTTATTTATTATGGATAATTTATTAGCTATTTATTTTGATGTATTTCACCATTGCTAAGTTTGTATTTTTTATATATATAATTATGAACAAATAAAATTGTTATCCAGGGGCTTGGCATTCCTGTAAACATTTTGTAAACCGAAAAGTGGAGACAATTCAGTCACGATATAGTTGTAGTGCTTTGCAGCAGTAGATCCCAATGTGATTGTGGCAGATGGGAAACTCGGGCATGAGAAGCAAAATGACCTGTCCAGAATCATTCAGCAGGCCTGTAGCAGAGCCAAGAATCCTGAGAAGCAATCTTCCACTCTAACCACTAGGCCACGGTGCCTCCCTCTCGCATTGCAAAGCTCCTTGCATTTGGCTCACCCTTGCTCCATTTCCGAACGGTCAACAGAAAGGTCCAAGAGAGACGTGACACTTGCCTTTCTCTTTCCTTTCGGCATTACCATTAGGCTAGACAAATGTTCCCTGGAGAGCCCAGACTATGGAAAACTCATGATAGAAATGTAGCCGTGTTAGTCTGGTGTAGCTGAAACAAAAAACAGGACTATGTAGCACTTTAGAGACTAACAAGATGGTTTATTAGGTGATGAACTATTGTGGGCCAGACCCTTCTGTTCTGAAATTTGATTTGTCCTTTTCTTATGTGTTCACTTTTTTTAAAATTGTATCCTTTGGTATATATGGTTGTGACAATTTTCTTCCACTATTTGATCTGAGGAAGTGGGTCTGGCCCACGAAAGCTCATCACCTAATAAACCATCTTGTTAGTCTTTAAAGTGCTACACAGAGCTGTTTTTTATGGAAAGCTCCTGTGACTGTTCGTTCTGTAGGAAGCTCGAACCTCAGCCCAGGAACATGACATGGTGTCAGGAACAACCTAATGCAAGAGGGGGAATGGTCCCGCTATTGTGGGGAACTTTCCTGGCTTCTGTACTACCCCAGAGAAATGGACCGATGAAAGGATACGAGTCCCCGCTCCCACTTCCTTTACCCAACGGCCTCCCTGAGCCTGAGGGCTGCCCTTCCAGCCTCCTGAGTAGCAGAGTCCTTGAAATCCCAGCAAGACTGGGCCCAGTTTTCCTGGGACTTAATCCCCGGCCTTGTAGTCACTTGGGGCAGGGGCTAGGGTGTCCCCACTCCGGGGTGCTCTCTGCACACTGCAGGCTTTCTTGACCCACTGATCATTTCATTCAGTTCAAAGCAAATACAACTTACTAAACATCAACTGATTAAAGAGAAAAGAATAAGAAAAAATTGAAAGGTTAAATGAGAACACACAGCCCTGCTCTGTAGCACGGGGACATCACAAACAGCCGTCTGCAGAGTGTAAGGACAGTTCACAGTCTCTTCCTCATAGGTCCCAGAGCTCTCTCTCAATCCCTGGCTGTGCTGCAAGGGGGCTGCAATCTGGACACGCTTGCGCTGGGAGTGACCACACGGCCTCAGGCTCTCGGTGGCAGGACCCCTCTCCCAGTCTGGCCTGCTGGGCCTCCTGGCTGGTGGCGTCTCCCTGCCCAGAGCCTCTTCCCGCAATGTGCTGGTCCCAGCTGCTCACCACACCCAGCTGCAGGCTGCGCTGCTTTGCCAACCTCCAGCTCTTTGTGTTGCTTCTCTGTCCCCTTTGGCTCTCTGAGCATGGCCAGTCTGCTGCTCAACACAGGGCCTGCGCTCCTGGGGCTGTGTGCCTGGCTCTGTTGCTGCAGGACTGCCCCTCAGCACAGGATCTGGCCTCCCTGGGCTCTGGCACTGCAGGTCCATCTCTCCACACATCTTGCTCTTCTTCCTGCTTTCTCTCTGAGAGACCCAGAGAATCCCAGCTCACACGGAGGACAGGACCCGCCTCTTCAGTTCCTCACTGGCCTGTCCAACCTGTCATTCAGGCCGAGCCGGAGTGTTGGCTGCTTTCCATTGTCTCTGGGGTCTGTCCATCTCAGGGCCCTGATTTCTCATGGACTCTTCCCCTTTTGGTACTGGGAGCTGGCCAATCAAAAACTCCCACTGAGCCAACAGCCCCCTTACACTAAGAACAAACAGGGATGGAAACTAGTAAGAAAAGTTGCAGACAGGAGGACCAATGCAAGGAAGTTTGCAGGATCTCATCCGGATACCACTCTTGAATGCTCCAAAGAACATCAGCTTTGACAAACCTTCACAACCGACCGGCTGGAAACAATATTTTGCATTGCACAAAGAAACTGGAAATCTGCAGATAGCTTTTTTAAAATGAATGCTGTGAAGACGCAGGCAGAACATGTTTCTGGGGCTATGTCTGGATGCTCTCTTTTGAAAAAGCAGTTTGCATTCCGTAGCGCCTTTTTTCAAAAAAGCACTTCTGAAAACAGGCGTTATTTCTCGTGAAACGAGGTTTTCCGTTGTTTCTGGGATCTAGAGCGTGTGGGGAAGCAGAGCATGCCTGGAAAGTGAAACTGAGTATTCTTGGAAACACAACTGACTTTCAAATTAACTTAGGAACTGACATCGCGACCGTCTCACTGGCGTTGCAAAGCTCTGATGGGAAACTTTCCATCTGACGAGGCTTAGCGGGAGCAGTGCTGAGACACTAGGGGCTGGGAAGAGGCTGAGGCAAAGGCCCGCGACAGGGCCAGGCAGGAAGGGGTCCGGGGCCACAAGAAGCCACCCTGGGCCCTGAGCAAAGCGTGGGGGGCAGCGCCCACCCAAGAAGGGGCAGGGCCTCAGGAAGAAGGAGTGGGGGAGGGGCAGCCAGCCCTCAGCACCACCCGGACCTTGGGGCACTGTCCGTCTCCCTCAGCGCTGCCCGGCCACCCCCGCTGCTACGCCAGGCCCCAGGGCAACTGCCCGCTTTGCCCCTCTGTCGGCAGGCCTGTCCCAGGATGCCCCACCAGAATGGCTGTCCGGGGGGGCCAAGAAAGGGGGGAGCTTGGTGAGCTGGCCTGTGCCCAGCCAGGAAGGGGTGCACTGTGCAGCCGGTCCCCCAGGCCTGGCGCGATGAAGCAGCAGGGAGAGGCTGCGCCAACATGCCCAGCTGGAACTGTCAGCAGCAAGCCGGCCCTCAGCGCCACCTGGACCCCCGCAAGAGGCTCACCAGGCGGCCGAGCCGGTTTGAGTGAAAACAGCGTCACTCCTGATATTCCCCGGAACCTCCTGGCCTGACCCTCCCAACAGGTGCTACTTCCTGCCTCTGCAATTGCAATCGCCCCCCATGCTGAAAATACAAGCGTATCCCTGCCCTGGAGGGCGACTCAGGCCTGCTCTAGTAATCCATCCCGTCTAAAGGGAAATTCAGCATTGGTTTGAGTGTCTTCCTGCTGGCTTCCTTTCAGAGCCTCTGTTGTAGTCTGTCTGCTCCAGAACCCTCTCCGCACATGGTCCTTGTTTATGTCTATGAGGGAAATAGAGTCACAGGCACCTTCTGTAGATCAGTTCCAGGTGTCGTGAGTACCTTGGACGGCTGCTGCCTCTGCGCCTCCACCCTCCAGTCTCTGCTTTTCCTCCCTGGCTGTATCAAAGGGCTGAGGACACGTCTAATCTCCTTCCAGCCCAGGCCTGCTCCTCCTTCTGCGCTCCCATTCAGCCTGTCTCAGACTTTGCACAGCCTGTGGCTTCCCCCTTAGACCACTGCCAAAAGTGCTCCCCTGGTTCTCCTTCCCCAAGGCCTTCGTTTCCCAGGTAAATCACGAACGTGGCTCGTTAACCTGGAGGCTGTCAAGCCTGCAAGGAAGGCCTATTTCTGGAAATAGCCCCGTCCCGCCCTGCGACCTCTGTCTTCCTCCCCTCCGCTGAGGGAGGGTGCATAAAAGTACAGGACTGGAAGCACCGCTCAGTGGCTCGTTACCACAAACCCGGACTCTAGGCCACGCTAAGATTAGCAATCTAGGCAGGGAGTCCTTGCATCGCTTGGTCATGACGTCATGCAGCGTTTCCCTCACCTGGCTGGGAAGCCCTGGCACACAGATGGCTGTGCGCGGGGTGAACCTGCCTTGCTTTTGGTTTCCAGTTCCCACGCAGCTGCACCAACCTGTGGAGTTTTCTCCTTTGAGTAAAGCAAAACAAGATTTCATTTCATTTTTGCCCTAAACAGTATAAAAGCAAGAGCAATGGAGAAGAGAGGCTGTATCCTTAGACCAGAGGGAGGCCAAGCAACCCTGACGGAGGAGAAGAAACTAAAGCGATTTCCCAGCAAACATGCTCCAAGGTAAGTGCTTCTAAGTCTGGGGCGTCTGCCTAGAATAGGGCTTAATAGACTGATCTGCTCTGATCTGCTCCATAGAGTAAGGAGCAAACATTAGCCTTTCCTCAAAGTTATATACCTTGACTTTAGCAAAGCTTTTGATACTGTCTCCCACAATATTCTTGCCAGCAAGTTAAGGGAATGTGGATTGGATAAATGGAAGGTAAGATGGATAGAAAGATGGCTAGAAGACCGGGCCCAATGTGTATTGATCAACGGCTCGATGTCAGGATGGCGGTCGGTTTCTAGCGGAGTGCCCCAAGGTTCGGTTCTAGGACCGGTTTTGTTCAATATCTTTATTAATGACCTGGATGCGGGGATGGATTGCACCCTCAGCAAGTTTGCGGATGACAGGGGAGAGGTAGATACGCTGCGGGGAGAGGTAGATACGCTTAAGGGCAGAGATAGGGTCCAGAGCGACTTAGACAAATTGGAGGATTGGGCCACAAGAAATCTGATAAGGTTCAACAAGGACAAGTGCAGAGTCCTGCACTTGGGACGGAAGAATCCCAAGCATAGTTACAAGCTGGGGACCAACCAGTTAAGTAGTAGTTCTGCAGAAAAGGACCTGGGGGTTACAGTGGATAAGAACCTGGATATGAGTCAACAGTGTGCCCTTGTAGCCAAGAAGGCTAATGGCATATGAGGTTGCATTAAGAGGAGCATTGCCAGCAGATCCAGAGATTTCATCATTCCCCTTTATTCGGCTTTGGTGAGGCCACATCTGGAGTATTGTGTCCAGTTCTGGGCCCCCCGCTACAAAAAGGATATGGATTCACTGGAGAGGGTCCAGCGGAGGGCCACCAAAATGATTAGGGGGCTGGCGCATATGACTTATGAGGAGAGGCTGAGGGACTGGGCTCTGTTTAGTCTGCAGAAGCGAAGAGTGAGGGGGGATTTGATAGCAGCCTTCAGCTTCCTGAAGGGAGCTTCCAAAGAGGCTGGAGAGAGGCTGTTCTCAGTGGTGACAGATGGCAGAACAAGGAGCAATGGTCTCAAGTTGTGGTGGGAGAAGTCCAGGTTGGATATTAAGAAAAACTATTTCACTAGGAGGGTAGTGAAGCGCTGGAATGGGTTACCTAGGGAAGTAGTGGAGTCTCCATCCCTAGAGGTGTTTAAGTCTCGGCTTGACAAAGCGCTGGCCGGGTTGATTTAGTTGGGATTGGTCCTGCGTGGAGCAGGGGGCTGGACTTGATGACCTTCTGAGGTCACTTCCAGTTCTATGGTTCTATGATTCTATGAAAGTATCGTACCACTTTCTTTTATTACTAGTGCGTGGAGGGTTGTCATGTAAGAGGTCTGATCCGAAAACATTTGCGAATAGAAGAGTTGCGTTTGCTCGGCTGTGATCTCTGTGGTCAACCCCTCACCCTCAAAGCGATTGTTGCTCTGATCTTCCTGCATCCCTACTCGCCCCCTATGTCAGACTGTCAAAATGTCGTGTGTAGTCCATGTAACCTGGAAATGCGGTGACGTGTCGTTTCCTTTTCTGACTCGATTAGGAAAAAGGATGCACAGAAGTTGCCCACTTCTCCTTGTCCTGATGGTATGGACAATGGCTACCGAGGTCTTTCCCCAAGATGCTCAGAAGTGCAACCTCTCAAAGTACGGGAACCTGCCACCCACAGACCTGAAGGCTTTCAAGGATTTCCGAGATCACTTTGTAAGTGCAAAGGAGACACATAAGTGGAATAAATAGCGAGGTGAATCCTCGGCTGTAGTCTCAGCAGCAGCCTTCTCTCTAGAGAATGATGGGCAGGTGAAATAAGGGTGGGTGGATGTTTGGGTTGTGGAATAAAATGGAGAGAAGTCTTGGCCTCTGCATCTTCTTCATTGGGGATCCCTCATTACGTCTTAGCTAACAAAGGAAAAACCTCCAAATATTCAGTTCTGGCAAGTATTCGGATAGTTTGGGAATGAGTATCCCGGAAAAGCTCTGCTGCGTACCAGGAACGCAGTCGAATGAAAAGGAGGCCAGCTGTCAGTTAAACTCTGCACGCTTGCTGTTCAGAGCCAGACAGCAGCAAAGCAATATGAGCAGCGTGTGTAATCGACACCTGTCCCATCTTTGGCACCTTCTTGGAAAGAGCCAGGACTCTTGTGCAGCAGCATTCTTAGGGGATCAAGCTGTTGAGTAAAACGCTGCCATGACGTTGCACCTTTGCTTGCCTTAATGGGGTTGTATGAGGTGACCGAGAGCAGAATTGGGTAACGTCTCACCTGTCTTGCTGGCTTTCTACATTTCCCTGTCTTCTCATTTTGTGCCTCCAGGAGACAAGCATGCCAGACCGAACCTGCAACACCACCGTTTTCCACCGCAAGTGGGAAGTCAAAGTTCTGTCGGTAAGAATGACCTCTACCAAGAGAGACGAAGCTATGAAATAAGAGTTGCCTCTTTCCAAAGGCTTGGGACTGTCTCTTCTCTAAGCTGGATTCTGATTTCAGCTGGTCGCTGTGTAGCTCCACAGGGACATCGTTACAGACAAGGAATTTATTCCCAAGTGACAAAGTCAGCTCAGATTGGGATCTGCACCTTTTTCTCTATAATTAGCATATTCTTAGGGCTGGAAAGCCTGACGAACATTGCAACTGTGGATCAGTTTAAAAAGTGCTGCATAATATGTAGGGCAGAACGCAAACGTGTGGAAAAGAATGGCAGGAGACCACACAATATACTGTCTGGCTTCAGATGTTATCAGATGATTGAATGAGGAAACAATTTACATCTCAACATTTCTAGCTTGGCCCTGAAAACACTGACCCCGGTTAATACAAGCCAAGACACTAACCTTATCCCTAGTGCTTGACAGCCCAGAGGCGTTATTACAGCTGACTCGTCTGCGCCTGTCTTTATCTTCTATTTCCAGACTGAGCTTTGTTAACTCCCCTCACATAGCCAGATTCAGGTGGTGTGGCAGGAAACCCTTTGTTTCCGTATTTTGGTTTTACCTCGAGAGAATATTTCAGTTCTCTAAAACCATATCCATGTCTGTGCATGGCCGCTTTGAAGATCCAGAAACCGCTCCCCAAGTCACCAGGGAGGGGTTGGGGGAAATCTTGTGCTGCCGAAATACATCTTCAGATTGTTGTAACATCGAAAAGATTTGAGCCTGATCTGGAGCACACAAGGGGGTGGATTCCAAGGAAGGACATGAACGTGAAGACAAACAGAAAATAAATTCGTGGTGTAAGCAGCCGAGTCCGAAGGTACAAGACTCACAGGCTGTGTGTACAAAGTGGATTCACACCTCCCTGGCATCTTAGGTCTCTTCCCATTGGCAGTGGTTTGGGAAAGGCTCCTTAAGCCTGCCACTGCTAACACAGACATTCTTATCAACGTGCTGTATCTGCCACTCCCCTGGACAGCCTGTTTTACCTCCATGGTGTCTCCCCAGGTTAACGACAGAGTAATCCTGGTAGAGGAGGAGCTGAACTTCACTATCCACATCCTGGAGAATGTTGAGGATGCCACGCTGTCCGAGAACCTTATGAGGCCATTAGAAAACCTGAGGCACATCAGAGAGGACTTGGGGAATTGCGTGAGTATTGGCTTGCAAAGGTCTCTTGCCACCGTGAGATTGGGAGTTTCCTGCTGAACTCCCAACCATTTTAATTTCTTAAGTGGATCAGAGATCTAGTAATCCCTGTGCCAGGAATTGGGGTTTTAGGTTATAACAAGGGTCGTGTCTGGATCAAGTCGTTGCTATATGCCTTGCTCATAGACGTGACTGAATTAGCGAATTAACTTGATTAATTATTTAGGAAAATGATTCCCCAGCGCCCTGCTATCTGGTATCACTGCAGACATTAGTTT
The DNA here is from genome assembly GCF_052426305.1 of Pelodiscus sinensis. NCBI lineage: Eukaryota > Metazoa > Chordata > Testudines > Trionychidae > Pelodiscus > Pelodiscus sinensis. Next base: position 63,347,700 of record NC_143058.1, read on the forward strand.
CCTGTAGCATAGCTACTGTTGTTTTCACGTACCCAGAACATCCCAGTTGGGATGGGGAGGAGCCCAGAGGAGTCAGACCCATGGGTGAAAGTGTGTCCTGCGCCCTTGCTCAGCTCTGGGGCAAATTCTCTTTCTTTGGGACAGAGTTCCTCCCAGTCCTCTTGGTTGCACCAAGCACGCTTCCCCCTACCATATAACTGCTGGGCATTCCTAACAGAACATGGCGGGGGTGCGTGGCTTCCTCAAGTGTAAAGGCAGACAGCCTCCGACCAACCAAGATCTGCTGGGGGTTTGTACCGAGTGGAAGGAGACTCGGCCCTTGTTCCTGAAATCCTCTGATCATGTGCCAGTCTGCTCCATGGCCTGATTTTTTTTTCAGATCAGGGATCATCTCCATTCCCATCAGCGCTCCGAGAGGCTGACCAGATGGCTCCAAAAATTCCACCAGGCCAAGAAGACAGTGAGTATATTTGCAAATACACAAGACAAACATTCATCACACGTGCATGGGAACAAATCCGCTCCGTTCCCTTCCCACAGGGCAAGGGCAGGATTGCGCCCGGTCTATTGTCCAGGGAATCTGGAGTCTAGGTGTCCTGAGACTGCATCAGACCGCTGTCCAGTCTCTCAGATCACGAAGGGTCATTACATTTCCTGTCAGACTACAACAGGCCGTGCACCGGAAACCTACCTTTGCCTCGTGGGCTAGTTTGGGTCCTGCCATCGACCCAAATAGTAGGGTTTCACGTCAACATGTGGTGTCTGATCCGCCGGGGCTTTGTGCCTCGCAAAATCATTTAGATTTGTGCAAAACGCTAAGGAATCTGAATTCCCACCTCCCTCGCGCTGTTGGCAGAGCTTTACACCAACTTGCTATTCCCTTTGAAGAGAGGTAGGTGCTGGGCTGGGCAAAGGGAAAAGAGGCCCAGAGAGAATTCATTCATACAGATCTGCCCATGCCCAGGCCGCCTTAGGAATCAGAGCCAGGCCAAAATAATGCACTTGAAATGTAGCACTAACCCTTTTGCTTCATACAAACTCACTGGATAATGTACCAGTCTACAGCACCCATTGTTATATACTTAGAATTACAGCACAGTGTAAATGAGTCATTACTTAGGTTAGAGGGCTTGTCATGTCTCGTCTACACAGGGACAGCCAGGAAAATTAGTCTGATTTAGCTAACGGTGCGTGTTTGAAGCGGATTAGTGACACTGCATTAAATCCATGTATGGAGGCAATCATTCAGAGTTCAAATGATCTTTCAAAGGGAAGTAACCAAATTAAGAGCATTTTCCTTTGGAATGAGGGGTTCACATAGGGACTGAATGCCATTTAACTAACCCACTTCACATTCACACAGTCAATTCAGATTAGCTTTCCTGGACGTCCTCATGTAAACAGTCCTCTGTTCACTTGCTTTGTGCACGCTCTGTGTTCTCTATTTGCACCTCCCCTTTCATCAAGCCTGTGGTAGCTCTAACTGGCCAGCCATTTTCTGTTACAAATGTGTTCCCTTCTTCTCCCCCATCTCAGAAAACTCCTGGGTGCCTGGAGGAATCTGTGATCTTCAATCTGTTCCGCCTGTTCAGCAGCTTAAAGTGCATGGCCAGTTCCTGCAACTAAACGCCGGGTCTTTACACCCTCCCACCTTGTGCCTTTCCCCAGACATTGGAGAGCCCAGCAAATGGGAACCCTAAATCCTTCCTACGTCTATTTGAACCAGGAGTGATGCTTTTCCACCTTGGCGTCTTACCGCAAACACCTATCGCCTCTGAGCAAAAGATTCACATGCAACTGAGCTTCAAGAAGACGCCTCTCTGATTTCAGCTGCCACTAGCTGACTGGGTGTAGGCCAATTTCTTACCTGCTGCTAATGTGTAAGGCCGTCTCCACTGATTTCAATAGGAGATTGGCCATTGATCACAGTAGGATGCAAATTTGGCCTGATAGGATAGTATTATTGATTGTATTCATGTATTGCTACACAAAGACATTTGCCAATAGTATGTTAAGTGTTGCCATTATATATTTGTATTTAAAAGACTGGTTTTTACACTGTTTCTTTGGTTTACGGACTAATGAGTATTTCATTAGTATCTATGGCTATGTCTACACTACCACCCTAGTTCAAACTAGGGTGGTAGTGTAGACATACCCTTAGAAAGATGCTGGAAATGCACCACGTCTGCTGCAGGGATGCTACTGCTGTATTACACAGATTCCTGGAATCTATTTTTGTTTTATTGGTTGACATAATGTTAAACCGTATTTAAACAAATCCAAGTTTTATTTAAGTTCTTTATTGTAAGTTATGGTTTATTTATATGCAAATTGAGCAACGGGACTGTTTTATACTATTTAACATAAAACTGGAAGCTGTCAAATAAAAATAGAAATGATACAAATGGATGATTGTCTGCTTAGTGTTCTCTTCTTATCACCTCAAAAAAGAAAAAATAGCAGAAGTGATGATGGAAATACTGCCAGGCGAGGAGAAATAGAAGACATTTAAATAGCTTAGATTAACCGGATGGTGAGAAGGGACATAACATGAAACAGTATAAAGTTCTAGGTATATTCCTATTAGAGGAAATTCCATGGAGAATTATAGGTGGCTGTGAACAGGTTCGTCACCGAGAGTCAACTACAAACTGGTCTATCACAGAGAGTCAACCATAAGTAGCCACCACCACGGCCAATGGCCCTTTTATTGCGCACGCTCGTGCTTCCACCCGAGCCGGATCCGTCGGTCAGCGGAGTAGGGGGGTTCGGGCCCGCCCCCTCTCCGAACCCCGGCCCAGGGCCCTAAAGGCAGGGACCCATGGTCCCTCCCTAGCGGATGGGGGAATGCCCCAAAACGCACCCGCTCATGGGATCCACGACCCCGCCCTGGGCCGCTTCCTACTCCACCAGGCCTCCTGGCCCGTCCCTCCTGTGATCTCCTGTCTCACCTCTCCCTCCTTCTTCCTTCCTCCTGCTCCGTCCACCTCCTCCCCTCGCACCGTGCCGACCCCGGGTTTAAATTCCCCGTTGGCTCCACTCCCCCTCTCCGTCACTTCCCCGGCGACGCTCCCCAGCCACCCTTCCCCCGTGACCTCATCAGCCCGCGCCTCGCCGGCCCCTCCCTCCGGGGCCCTGCCGGTCGGCGCCCTCTGCCTCCCGACGCTCCCCGCGCCGACTTCCAGTGCGTCCATGCCGCCCGACGTGGCGAGCCTGACCGGGCTCACCACCCCCCGGTGTGTCCGCCCGGCGTCCCCCTGCGTGCTCTGAGTGTGGGGCGGGAGTGCCCCGTCACAGTGGCAGAACTAGGGGACCTTAGATTGCCCAAAAGACACCTGCAATAATAACTGTACTTACTACAGTATGTGTGGCACACAGCTCAAGAATAGCATATTCCTGTTTTAACTGGAACTCGAATGTAACACGTGTTGTTGGTTACGTCCTTTGTATTGGTACGCATTGGAACCAGTGTCAAGACACAGCGCGTGTTCAACTGCTGTTGCAGAATAATAGTGGTGTGGAGGCAGGAAAAAGGAATAAGGGAATTTGTGTGCAGCCATCTTGGTCTTGTTAACAAGAGAGCAAGAGTCAGGCTAAGTCTCTGGCCTGACAACGCGAGATCTGTAATTAGACGCTGCCTTTGCCTCTCGCCTCCATACGGAGATAAGGATAGAATGCTGACTCTGGCAGAGACTTTGAGATAAGGAGCATCTGGCTGGAACTAAAATAACTGTTAACCATTGGTGTTTGTAATGGGAAGGAGACTAATTGTTATTATTATATGTAATGGACAGTATATAAACTGCTTCGTAATTGCTTGTATTGGAAGATCTGCCTCGGAGGGGGGGGGCTCCCCCCTGTCCGAACCAGTTTTTCTCTTGCTGCAGTTCGTAATAAAACTGCCTCTGGCTACTTGTTGCTTAAACACAACGCAGAGTGAGGACAATGTTTTTTCCACAATTTGGTGCCGTGACTCGGATGGCAACGCCCGATTGAGGACAGCAACAGCGGCTGCAGACCGTCCCCCTTCACCCTCAGGGTGCCAAACGAGAGGTAAGAGACCTTTTGAAATCTCTACTGGGGTGTGGAGGAGGACTGCCTGTGGGGTCGTCTGCATCGCTAGGCTCACGCCAGCCGAACTTCTTGAATCTGTAACAAGGTCAGACGCAAAGCGGTTCCGGGGAGGATGTATTCTTACCCCCGAGTAGGCCTAAGTTTATGCAGTGCTGGGAACTGCTGTGGTTTTGGTGGTGCCACCCCGGGAACGGGAAGAAAATTGTATTGGGTCCGGACATAAGGCACCTAGATTTATGCAGTGCTGGGAACTGCTGTGGTTCTGGGGGCAAACGTGTTGTTTGCCGCCCCTGGGGGGAACAGTGTTGTTTGAAAATTTCTGTGTGAAAAGCCTGCTGAGTGTGAATGTAATGAGTGGAGAGTGAATGCCTCTGCCCAGGTCTCTGAGAAGTAAGATGATTCCAGCCGCACCAGGGCTCTCCCACAAGGGAATTCTGAACGCAAGTGGGAGTCAGTCGAACCTTGAGACCCAGTGGATATGTGAGGGAGTGACGACTCCCCTTATTTCATGAGCTGATGAAAAGGTCTGACACTCTAGACCCAGCAGACCACAGTAACTGACCAACCAACACCTTGTGCTAAGGAAAAGCATTATAGCCTCACACATTAAGCCTGATCTGTGGTACAAGAGGGAAACTGAGGCATGCCACTGTTGGGGAGGGCTAGCAACTCTGAGGTAATTCAAGGGAGTGGAAGGTCACGAGTACCGATGAAGTGCCCTTGTTCTCGGAAAGTTGCAGCTCACTCGCCCATGGAAGTGGTATGGAACTAGCTGTAACCAGTTCCCCTAGCAGATCTTAGGCAGTATTTTAAGTTACAATGGGCCACCCCAACGGGGGTAGAAATGTTTTCTTGTCTTTCAGATCATCAGAAAGCGCTGGTACCAGCTGAAGAAAAACAACAAACAACAACAACAAAAAAACAGGGTTCTGTGTTAGGACGTAATAAGTTTGTGTTCTGTCCAAGTTTGTCTTGTGTGTCTTAATTGTAATATGTATTGCAAATATTGTTGTTTGTAGGATATTTTTTTAATGAAAGGATAATTTGAGTAAAGCAGAAGCATTAATTTAAACCAACGAAATTAATAATTGGGCCCAATCAATTGGCAATCAATTGGCAACTCTAAACTTAATGAATTGGCAACTTTAAAATTTAGTGAAAGGATAATAGTTTGGTAATTGTTTAGGCTAGGAGAATGTTAACAGTGTCTCCACAGGTGAACCAAAAAAAGGAACTGGAAAGAAGCAAGAAGTGCATCATGTGAACAGAAGGACTGGGAGTGGGGTAACAGCCCTCTCCCCCACCGGATTGATTTTGCTTTAATGGCTACACAAATGAAATATTTAGCTTCTGTAAATTTGCACACCAACCATAAAAGTGGTTTGGCCAGAGATAATAAGAAATCTATAAGAAACAACACGGGCAAGTGAGACATCAGCATATGTACATAAAGATGCCCACAATAAAGAGGAAACTAGTAACCTCACCATTGCAACAACAGCTACTTGCCCTGCTACTCATTGGTGCCTGATGCCTTAAAAGGCCTCAAGAATTACGGAATTGCATGGGTTATCAATTAAACATCTGTGAACCATGCTTGGTCCTATAAGGGAAACAGTGACTCTAGTCAACGTAACCTCCTTCAAGTCACATACATAGAATAAATACACGCTAATAGCAATGGGGAATACACGGCCTTGGGCCGCCCCTCATTCACACAGAATTATTTTGATTTTGTAACAACATGAACACTACGAGGACAAAGAATACACAGTCCTCTGAGTTAAAGTTTGTATGGAATATTGTGGGAAAGAAGCTAAACACTAACATCAGGCCACTGAAGTTGGTCCTACTGACTCCCACTGGGGCTTACCATTTAAAGCCCTGACAAAGGTAACCCCTGAGGCATGGCTGTCATTTGTTAAACAATGGCCATTGCTAACTTGCCCTCATTTGGGTATTATTAACCAGGTCCTTAAGGCCAAAATAGAGCCTCCCAATTGTGCATCATGCCCTGAACAGACCCATGTCCCAGAACCAGGACAACTGTCACTGGTCCTTACCTTGGTGATGTTCCACACTGGTATAGACCAGCTGTGTGCTAGACTGGCTAATCAAATGGGCAAGCACCTGATTAGGCAACAACGGGGCTTAGCAGATACCATCGCAGATTGGTTTGGGCCTGGAAACTCTGTCAGCAACACTTATGTCATAGCCTGGAAATTGTATAGAATCCAGGCTGGTAGATGCAGTAATATCCAGTGCCCGTAAAGGCCTAGACACCAGCCAAGCTAATCAATTGATCCTAAATAGTTTGAAGGATCTGTCCAGCTCTGTGTCCACTTCACTAGTCCTAACCAGATATTTGGACCAGAGACTAATTGGATTGTTAATTAATGGAACTAAATTAAAGAAATTAGAAGGCCAGTATTGAAGAATAGGATAGCTTTGACCACCCACCCCTTATGGTGGTGAGTCCCCATCTCCCCCGTGCCCACCCATGGGAGTGGGGAAGTAGAGAATCCATGAGGACCCAAAGGCCCACCTGGACAGGGCATAGTATAACCATTTGTTTTTGGCCCCTCTGGGGATTCCTCACTTAGATCAGATCAGAATGGTAACCTCCCTGCCTGTACCAAAGCAGGAGAATATAGAGAGAGTTGAGGGCATTGCTTATTCTGAAGGAGTGGGAGCCTCCCTATACCCAGGGATTGTTGCACCCACTTTGATAAGGAAATTTTATGTACCTGCCCATTTAACATCATGACGAATCTGCCTAGGTTTGATGTGGTTGTCTCAGAGAAACAAAACCATTGAGCTGGTCCAAATAAATGGTACCTACTGGTGTTTGATTACCCAGACAGATCACTCCATCCTGCCCCTCTACATATCCGTCTGTGTGCATAACAGCCCCTTGCCGGATGATCCTGACCGTTGATGGAATGCGGCTCTATCACACTTCGGAGGTGAGAAAGGAACTATAGGAGTAAACTGGTATCTTGGTATCTTGCTGAGAACTGACAAACTCAAATCATTAGGTCAGCCTGAGAAGCATACGCTACAGCAGTTACTGTGACCCTGGTTCCCCTGGCAACCACATTCCAAAGGGCCTCACTTTGATAAGGCCGGTACCAAACAACCAAACAACCACGCGGGATTGTTTTTACGGTTTGCTTTATTCCTAGGAAATAACCTTGGTTCCAAAGGAGCTAGCTGGCTTTTAGCTCAGAGAATAGAGACTCTTATGTCCATCAGCGAAAGACCGCTCTAGAAAGACCTTTACCAAGTTTTGCTAGCCACCAACACCGCTGTGATGTGCCAAGAACTGACTGTTGGCCAATGATTCTCACTGCAAAAAGACCCCTCCATCTCGAAATGATCCTACCCCGACTGCTGATAAGTCTCTCTCTTCTGGTCCTGCTTTCCACCTGCTGGACACCAGAAGAACCAAAATATTACAGGGTGATGTGCTGGTAACCTCTTCCCTACAAAAGGACATTAAGAACTGACCTTGGTGAAAGAAGCGAAGTATTGTATATTGCCAAGGAGAAACTTGTGGGAGTGGTTTGGGTTTCTCCCTTTGAACTGGACTCTGTGCTTATGGACATGTACCGTCAGCATGTACCTGCCCTCCCTAATTATGATATGTTGTGTTATGTTACTAAAATTATAGAACAGCCCCATCATAGAATTATATTGGGGATATTAAGGCCCATTTCGCCTGTAAACGGACCTAAGGGGCAACCATTGATTCATGCGGAGGATGCTTCTGTAACGACGTCCTGATCCTGACTGGAGCCTCTGGGCACAAGTGGAATACGGGTTGGACCACTCTAGTCCAGCCCCCTGGATTTTGCTGGAGCAGAGGAAGTCATTTCTGGACCCGCGGCTACTGGCCACCCCAATTCTGGGCCAGCCACTGGCCTCCCAGCTGGCTCCCCACCCTGCCGCCAGTCCCGCTGCCTTGCTGGATAACCCCTTCATTGTTATGCTGGATAGCCCAGCTTACCCACAGCTGCCAGTGCGCTGGGCTCCTGCTTTGCTGCGATTCACCTGTGATCCCCAAACGCTGGTGAGGAGATTCCCACCCCGCTGACGATCACTTTACATTGTGTGCACGGGAAAGGATTCTTGAAACAAAAGGGTCTCGGATTCTTCTGTGCATTGGGCCCCACAGGGCTCTGCAATCCAGCTACAGACATACCTGCTCCAGGCAGAGCCCTCTTGCATAACTCACTTGTGACATCACCCAGGGAATCTCTCAGCACTGTGCTCAGGTGCAACATCTACCTGCCTTCCTTTTGCTTTCCTTTTCCCTTTCCAAACGCATTCCTTGCTCTCTGGTTGGTGAGAGCAGAGCTGGGTTTTCTGCCACAGACTAAAGCAAAGTGACGTTGCGTGTTCTTTTTCTTAACTGGAAAATGCCTTTTGGTATAAAAGCAAGAGCAATGGAGAGGAAAAGACACATTCAGAGTCAAGAGAGAGGCAAAGCAGCCTTGAGACACGAGAGGCAGCTAAAGCGACAGCCCAGCAAATACACGGCAAGGTAAGGGCAGCTGGCTTGGAGCCAATCCTTACTATGATTTCTCTTTGCTCAGTGACTATATTGTGCTTTGTGGTAGACAGCAAGGAACGACTGTTACACCAGAAACGTGTGTTCCGCCTGAGCGTATTACTATTGGCTCTCTAGTGAAAACCAAAACCTCTCTGATTCATGAATGTTTTCCTGCAGAAAATCAGAGTGCAAGTTACTATGATTTCTAGGGTATTTTCTTTTTGTACCGGGAGAATAGTCAAGTGTTTGTGAAAAGTGTTTGGCAACCCCAAAGCCTTCCCAGATGATATTTCACAGAAACACAGTTTCAGAACAGAGCAGTCATCCAGCCAATAGCCTGAAATTATTGGTCAGAACTTTTTGGCAAGTGGCAGAGATATATATTTGCATAATATTTAGCGTTAGTTCACAGTTTGCTTTAAAGAAGGTTAAATGTGTAACACAAGCCATATATTGGAAAACGTTCCCTGCTCCCAATACTAGCTACTTTATTAGCGGCGAGGAGTCCTGTGGCACCTTATAGACTAACTGAAGTGTTGGAGCATAAGCTTTCGTGGGCAATGACCCGCTTCGTCAGATGCACGCTTTTGCAGATTCAGACTAACTCGGCTACCTCTCTGATACTTAGCTACTTTATTGTTTGTCTCTCTTAGGAAGTATGATGGGCGTAGGCTACAGAGTTCTCCTTGTTCTGTCCCTCTGGGTGATGACTGCAGAGGCCTTTCCCAAAGGCGCCCTGAGGACAAAATGCCACCTCGCAAAATACAAGTCCCTGCCACCCCGGGAACTGGAGGCCTTCAAGAAAACCAAGGACAAATTTGTAAGTGTGAAAATGCATAAAGGATCTGCCGACGAAGGGTACTGACAATCAGCTGATCGGCACAGCACGGTGGCCATGTTGATGTAAATGAAGCTGCGATTATTTAAATCGTAGCTTCATTTCCCTTTACCGTCCTGACTAATCTACATGGTTTCGTCGAAGGAGCCATGTAGTTTAGACACACTCATGATGTCTGCATCTCCCCGCCTCACCGCTGGGATTGTGTGGATAGAATTGAGGGACGAACTAGAAGACGTATTCCTGATCCTCCATATATATGGCTCTAAGCTCTCTCCTTTCGCCTCCAGGAGGACATCTTGCTATTGTCCGACCGAAAATGCAACACCAGGATTTTCCACAGGAACTGGGAAGTCAAAGAGTTGTCGGTAAGAAACATCCCAGCCAGGGGGTAGAAGTTCCCATGGTAGCAGACGCCGCTTTCGTAATGTATCTCCTTTTCTGTCTGATTCTGATCTCACTGAGCCCTCGTACTAATCTGACATGTGGCTCCATGACCTCTGCCTTCCGGCAGGTCACTCGAAAGTCACAGATCTACCCAGGATCGTGTCAAAGCCGATTGTGGCTCTAACTAACGGTCACCCCTCCTTTTCAATCCTGGTGTCTTTTCACTGGCTATGAACTGATGTCAAGACAGAGGTGGGGAGATGAAGCCGTGTTCAGCCAGCAGTGATTTATTGACCAATCAAAGCCCTGAGTGGCTTTGGAAAATCACCTCTTTCAAACTGGTTTACCAATCTACGCCTGAGACTTTCTAGTCCGGGATCTGCCCAGCTGCTTAGCGTTCTCACACGCACGTGGTCTTACCTACAAGTGTGTGTCCCCAGGTGCACGACAGGGTGATCCTGGTAGAGAAAGAGCTGGACTTCACCATTAACACGTTAGAGGATGTTGAGGACCCCAGTCTATCCAAGCTGCTGCCAAGGCCACTGGAAATCCTGTCGCAGATCAGAGAGGACTTGAGACCCTGCGTGAGTATTCGGTGCTAGATTTCTCTTTGCCTACCACATTCGACTCCCTTCAAGGGGAACCCGCGTGCAGCTGCTTGTTCTTGTCCCGTGTTGCTCTTGCTTTGGGCCCGTCCTTACATAGGACACTGAAAGCAAGGGGAATGGGTATGAAATGCACAAGGGTGCCCCCTAGACTGTGTCAAGGCACGAATTGCTCTGTGCCTAGAGAGAAGGGGCTTTTGTTGATTGTCTGCTGAAATCTCTGTGCACCAACTCTGTATCAATTCTGTTTGCAGACCAGGCAAACGCCTTCTCATTCACACTCCAAGAGGCTGAACAGTTGGCTCCAAAACTTGCAGGCGAGCAAAGAGACGGTGAGTGGGCATTTGAGACAATGCGCAAAGCCACCTTCCACACCAATTAGAGACGGAACCAGCCTCCTGGGTCCCATCCCAGAGGCCACGGCGGCATTGCTGCTGCTTATTCTGCCTGTTATTACCTACCTTGGGATTTATTTTTAAATATTGCAATAAAAATTAGCCTGTAGATCCCGTCAGGTCTGCTGCGCAGTGATGTAACCGACAACGGCAACAGCTAACGTACGGTTTGAATGACGCTGCCGTTTGCATGTGCGTCTGCTTGGGTTACAAAGATCAGCATTCACCTTGCCCTCTCTCCAGTACCTACCCTCTTTCCTCCTCCTCTGAGCGCCCTTATGGATAAGCACCTGCCTCCTTATAATACAGCATCCTTGTGGTTGCTTTCATGTAGCCGCCTCCCCCCTTCCTGCTCTAAATATTCTCTCCTTTCCCAGGAATCACCTGCATGTCTGGAAGCTTCTGTGATCCTCAACCTCTTCCGACTGCTGAACGAAGACTTGAGATGCGCCGCCTACACAGAACTTTGCGTGTAGCCGTCTGGTCTCTGTGATACCTTGTGTTCACACCTACTTAGCCACCGGAGCGTCCCTAGACGAGGAGCACTGAATATTCATCCCAAGAAGACATCTCTGAATCAGGAACCTTCATCATCTTATTCTTGCTTCCCACTATACATCCCCGAGCAAACTGATTCCATCCTTTCATACCTAAAAAAGTCACACAACAGCTGGTCTCTGCTCCAGCTTGCTCCCGTTTCCAGCTGGTGCAGCATTCTCGACTCCTTGACAAATATTCATTGGAGGATTTTTTTTTCATCACAGTTCAAATCTGAGAGTTCGGTAGGATTTGACCCACACAGGATATTATTTATTGAATGCCTTTTTATTGTCACTATGCAAATGGATTTTAGTCAAATGCATATCCAAAAATACTGGGAACATTTCATAAGCTTTCTTTTTTTTTTAAATGCACCCCAGTTCTGGGATTTACACATTGGTCACAGCTCTTAGCTCTCTCAGAAACAAGCTCAGGAAAATGAATTAATATTGAAGTTTGGCAGTTCTTAATATATTCATCCTCTACAGATGTATTTATACAGAGTATATTTTTATCTTGCTGTTTCTTTATGTATTATGTATTCTTTAAGAAGAGTAATTGATTTGTATAACTTCCAGATATGAACCTAAATGTTATTTATTATGGATAATTTATTAGCTATTTATTTTGATGTATTTCACCATTGCTAAGTTTGTATTTTATATATATATAATTATGAACAAATAAAATTGTTATCCAGGGGCTTGGCATTCCTGTAAACATTTTGTAAACCGAAAAGTGGAGACAATTCAGTCACGATATAGTTGTAGTGCTTTGCAGCAGTAGATCCCAATGTGATTGTGGCAGATGGGAAACTCGGGCATGAGAAGCAAAATGACCTGTCCAGAATCATTCAGCAGGCCTGTAGCAGAGTAAAAATCCTGAGAAGCAATCTTCCACTCTAACCACTAGGCCACGGTGCCTCCCTCTCGCATTGCAAAGCTCCTTGCATTTGGCTCACCCTTGCTCCATTTCCGAACGGTCAACAGAAAGGTCCAAGAGAGACGTGACACTTGCCTTTCTCTTTCCTTTCGGCGTTACCATTAGGCTAGACAAATGTTCCCTGGAGAGCCCAGACTATGGAAAACTCATGATAGAAATGTAGCCGTGTTAGTCTGGTGTAGCTGAAACAAAAAACAGGACTATGTAGCACTTTAAAGACTAACAAGATGGTTTATTAGGTGATGAGCTATTGTGGGCCAGACCCTTCTGTTCTGAAATTTGATTTGTCCTTTTCTTATGTGTTCACTTTTTTTTAAATTGTATCCTTTGGTATATATGGTTGTGACAATTTTCTTCCACTATTTGATCTGAGGAAGTGGGTCTGGCCCACGAAAGTTCATCACCTAATAAACCATCTTGTTAGTCTTTAAAGTGCTACACAGACCTGTATTTTATGGAAAACTCCTGTGACTGTTCGTTCTGTAGGAAGCTCGAACCTCAGCCCAGGAACATGACATGGTGTCAGGAGTAACCTAATGCAAGAGGGGGAATGGTCCCGCTATTGTGGGGAATTTTCCTGGCTTCTGTACTACCCCGGAGAAATGGACCGATGAAAGGATGAGAGTCCCCGCTCCCACTTCCTTTACCCAACGGCCTCCCTGAGCCTGAGGGCTCCCCTTCCAGCCTCCTGAGTAGCAGAGTCCTTGAAATCCCAGCAAAACTGGGCCCAGTTTTCCTGGGACTTAATCCCCGGCCTTGTAGTCACTTGGGGCAGGGGCTAGGGTGTCCCCACTCCGGGGTGCTCTCTGCACACTGCAGGCTTTCTTGACCCACTGATCATTTCATACAGTTCAAAGCAAATTCAACTTACTAAACATCAACTGATTAAAGAGAAAAGAATAAGAAAAAATTGAAAGGTTAAATGAGAACACACAGCCCTGCTCTGTAGCACGGGGACATCACAAACAGCCGTCTGCAGAGTGTAAGGACAGTTCACAGTCTCTTCCTCATAGGTCCCAGAGCTCTCTCAATCCCTGGCTGTGCTGCAAGGGGGCTGCAATCTGGACACGCTTGCGCTGGGAGTGACCACACGGCCTCAGGCTCTCGGTGGCAGGACCCCTCTCCCAGTCTGGCCTGCTGGGCCTCCTGGCTGGTGGCGTCTCCCTGCCCAGAGCCTCTTCCTGCAATGTGTTGGTCCCAGCTGCTCACCACACCCAGCTGCAGGCTGCGCTGCTTTGCCAACCTCCAGCTCTTTGTGTTGCTTCTCTGTCCCCTTTGGCTCTCTGAGCACGGCCAGTCTGCTGCTCAACACAGGGCCTGCGCTCCTGGGGCTGTGTGCCTGGCTCTGTTGCTGCAGGACTGCCCCTCAGCACAGGATCGGGCCTCCCTGGGCTCTGGCACTGCAGGTCCATCTCCCCACACATCTTGCTCTTCTTCCTGCTTTCTCTCTGAGAGACCCAGAGAATCCCAGCTCACACGGAGGACAGGACCCGCGTCTTCAGTTCCTCACTGGTCTGTCCAACCTGTCATTCAGGCCGAGCCGGAGTGTTGGCTGCTTTCCATTGTCTCTGGGGTCTGTCCGTCTCAGGGCCCTGATTTCTCATGGACTCTTCCCCTTTTGGTACTGGGAGCTGGCCAATCAAAAACTCCCACTGAGCCAACAGCCCCCTTACACTAAGAACAAACAGGGACGGCAACCAGTAAGAAAAGTTGCAGACAGGAGGACCAATGCAAGGAAGTTTGCAGGATCTCATCCGGATACCACTCTTGAATGCTCCAAAGAACATCAGCTTTGACAAACCTTCACAACCGACCGGCTGGAAACAATATTTTGCATTGCACAAAGAAACTGGAAATCTGCAGATAGCTTTTTTAAAATGAATGCTGTGAAGACGCAGGCAGAACATGTTTCTGGGGCTATGTCTGGATGCTCTCTTTCGAAAAAGCAGTTTGCATTCCGTAGCGCCTTTTTTCAAAAAAGCACTTCTGAAAACAGGCGTTATTTCTCGTGAAACGAGGTTTTCCGTTGTTTCTGGGATCTAGAGCGCGTGGGAAAGCAGAGCATGCCTGGAAAGTGAAACTGAGTATTCTTGGAAACACAACTGACTTTCAAATTAACTTAGGAACTGACATCGCGACCGTCTCACTGGCGTTGCAAAGCTCTGATGGGAAACTTTCCATCTGACGAGGCTTAGCGGGAGCAGTGCTGAGACACTAGGGGCTGGGAAGAGGCTGAGGCAAAGGCCCGCGACAGGGCCAGGCAGGAAGGGGTCCGGGGCCACAAGAAGCCACTCTGGGCCCTGAGCAAAGCGTGGGGGGCAGCGCCCACCCCAGAAGGGGCAGGGAGAAGGAGTGGGGGAGGGGCAGACAGCCCTCAGCACCACCCGGACCGTGGGGCACTGTCCGTCTCCCTCGGCGCTGCCCGGCCACCCCCGCTGATACGCCAGGCCCCGGGGCAACTGCCCGCTTTGCCCCCCTGTCAGCAGGCCTGTTCCAGGATGCCCCACCACAATGGCTGTCCGGGGGGGCCAAGGAAGGGGGGAGCTTGCTGAGCTGGCCTGCGCCCAGCCAGGAAGGGGTGCACTGTGCAGCCGGTCCCCCAGGCCTGGCGCGATGAAGCAGCAGGGAGAGGCTGCGCAAACAGGCCCAGCTGGAACTGTCAGCAGCAAGCCGGCCCTCAGCGCCACCTGGACCCCCGCAAGAGGCTCACCAGGCGGCCGAGCCGGTTCAAATGAAAACAGCGTCACTCCTGATATTCCCCGGAACCTCCTGGCCTGCCCCTCCCAACAGGTGCTACTTCCTGCCTCTGCAATTGCAATCGCCCCCCATGCTGAAAATACAAGCGTATCCCTGCCCTGGAGGGCGACTCAGGCCTGCCCTAGTAATCCGTCCCTTCTAGAGGGAAATTCAGCATTGGTTTGAGTGTCTTCCTGCTGGCTTCCTTTCGGAGCCTCTGTTGTAGGCTGTCTGCTCCAGACCCCTCTCCGCACACGGTCCTTGTTTATGTCTATGAGGGAAATAGAGTCACAGGCACCTTCTGTAGATCAGTACCAGGTGTCGTGAGTACCTTGGACGGCTGCTGCCTCTGCGCCTCCACCCTCCAGTCTCTGCTGTTCCTCCCTGGCTGTATCAAAGGGCTGAGGACACGTCTAATCTCCTTCCAGCCCAGGCCTGCTCCTCCTTCTGCGCTCCCATTCAGCCTGTCTCAGACTTTGCACAGCCTGTGGCTTCCCCCTTAGACCACTGCCAAAAGTGCTCCCCTGGTTCTCCTTCCCCAAGGCCTTCATTTCCCAGGTAAATCACGAACGTGGCTCGTTAACCTGGAGGCTGTCATGCCTGCAAGGAAGGCCTATTTCTGGAAATAGCCCCGTCCTGCCCTGCGACCTCTGTCTTCCTCCCCTCCGCTGAGGAAGGGTGCATAAAAGTACAGTACTGGAAGCGCCGCTCAGTGGCTCGTTACCGCAAACCCGGACTCTAGGCCACGCTAAGATTAGCAATCTAGGCAGGGAGTCCTTGCATCGCTTGGTCATGACGTCATGCAGCGTTTCCCTCACCTGGCTGGGAAGCCCTGGCACGCAGATGGCTGTGCGCGGGGTGAACCTGCCTTGCTTTTGGTTTCCAGTTCCCACGCAGCTGCACCAACCTGTGGAGTTTTCTCCTTTGAGTAAAGCAAAACAAGATTAGATTTCATTTTTGCCCTAAACAGTATAAAAGCAAGAGCAATGGAGAAGAGAGGCTGTATCCTTAGACCAGAGGGAGGCCAAGCAACCCTGACGGAGGAGAAGAAACTAAAGCGATTTCCCAGCAAACATGCTCCAAGGTAAGTGCTTCTAAGTCCGGGGCGTCTGCCTAGAATAGGGCTTAATAGACTGATCTGCTCTGATCTGCTCCATAGAGTAAGGAGCAAACATTAGCCTTTCCTCAAAGTTATATACCTTGACTTTAGCAAGGCTTTTGATCCGGTCTCCCATAATATTCTTGCCAGCAAGTTAAGGGAATGTGGATTGGATAAATGGATGGTAAGATGGATAGAAAGATGGCTAGAAGACCGGGCCCAATGGGTAGTGATCAACGGCTCGAAGTCAGGATGGCGGTCGGTTTCTAGCGGACTGCCCCAAAGTTCGGTTCTAGGACCGGTTTTGTTCAATATCTTTATTAATGACCTGGATGAGGGGATGGATTGCACCCTCAGCAAGTTTGCGGATGACACTAAGCTGGGGGGAGAGGTAGGTACGCTTAAGGGCAGAGATAGGGTCCAGAGCGACTTAGACAAATTGGAGGATTGGGCCACAAGAAATCTGATAAGGTTCAACAAGGACAAGTGCAGAGTCCTGCACTTGGAACGGAAGAATCCCAAGCATAGTTACAAGCTGGGGACCAACCAGTTAAGTAGTAGTTCTGCAGAAAAGGACCTGGGGGTTACAGTGGATAAGAACCTGGATATGAGTCAACAGTGTGCCCTTGTAGCCAAGAAGGTTAATGGCATATGAGGTTGCATTAAGAGGAGCATTGCCAGCAGATCCAGAGATTTCATCATTCCCCTTTATTCGGCTCTGGTGAGGCCACATCTGGAGTATTGTGTCCAGTTCTGGGCCCCCCACTACAAAAAGGATATGGATTCACTGGAGAGGGTCCAGCGGAGGGCAACCAAAATGATTAGGGGGCTGGCGCATATGACTTATGAGGAGAGGCTGAGGGACTGGGCTCTGTTTAGTCTGCAGAAGCGGAGAGTGAGGGGGGATTTGATAGCAGCCTTCAGCTTCCTGAAGGGAGCTTCCAAAGAGGCTGGAGAGAGGCTGCTCTCAGTAGTGACAGATGGCAGAACAAGGAGCAATGGTCTCAAGTTGTGGTGGGAGAGGTCCAGGTTGGATATTAAGAAAAACTATTTCACTAGGAGGGTAGTGAAGCACTGGAATGGGTTACCTAGGGAAGTAGTGGAGTCTCCATCCCTAGAGGTGTTTAAGTCTCGGTTTGACAAAGCCCTTGCCGGGTTGATTTAGTTGGGATTGGTCCTGCGTGGAGCAGGGGGCTGGACTTGATGACCTTCTGAGGTCACTTCCAGTTCTATGGTTCTATGATTCTATGAAAGTATCGTACCACTTTCTTTTATTACTAGTGCGTGGAGGGTTGTCATGTAAGAGGTCTGATCCGAAAACATTTGCGAATAGAAGAGTTGCGTTTGCTCGGCTGTGATCTCTGTGGTCAACCCCTCACCCTCAAAGCGATTGTTGCTCTGATCTTCCTGCATCCCTACTCGCCCCCTATGTCAGACTGTCAAAATGTCGTGTGTAGTCCATGTAACCTGGAAATGCGGTGACGTGTCGTTTCCTTTTCTGACTCGATTAGGAAAAAGGATGCACAGAAGTTGCCCACTTCTCCTTGTCCTGATGGTATGGACAATGGCTACCGAGGTCTTTCCCCAAGATGCTCAGAAGTGCAACCTCTCAAAGTACGGGAACCTGCCACCCACGGACCTGAAGGCTTTCAAGGATTTCCGAGATCACTTTGTAAGTGCAAAGGAGACACATAAGTGGAATAAATAGCGAGGTGAATCCTCGGCTGTAGTCTCAGCAGCGGCCTTCTCTCTAGAGTATGATGGGCAGGTGAAATAAGGGTGGCTGGATGTTTGGGTTGTGGAATAAAATGGAGAGAAGTCTTGGCCTCTGCATCTTCTTCATTGGGGATCCCTCATTACGTCTTAGCTAACAAAGGAAAAACCTCAAAATATTCAGTTCTGGCAAGTATTCGGATAGTTTGGGAATGAGTATCCCGGAAAAGCTCGGCTGCGTACCAGGAACGCAGTCGAATGAAAAGGAGGCCAGCTGTCAGTTAAACTCTGCACGCTTGCTGTTCAGAGCCAGACAGCAGCAAAGCAATATGAGCAGCGTGTGTAATCGACACCTGTCCCATCTTTGGCACCTTCTTGGAAAGAGCCAGGACTCTTGTGCAGCAGCATTCTTAGGGGATCAAGCTGTTGAGTAAAACGCTGCCTTGACGTTGCACCTTTGCTTGCCTTAATGGGGTTGTATGAGGTGACCGAGAGCAGAATTGGGTAACGTCTCACCTGTCTTGCTGGCTTTCTACATTTCCCTGTCTTCTCATTTTGTGCCTCCAGGAGACAAGCATGCCAGACCGAACCTGCAACACCACCGTTTTCCACCGCAAGTGGGAAGTCAAAGTTCTGTCGGTAAGAATGACCGCTACCAAGAGAGACGAAGCTATGAAATAAGAGTTGCCTCTTTCCAAAGGCTTGGGACTGTCTCTTCTCTAAGCTGGATTCTGATTTCAGCTGGTCGCTGTGTAGCTCCACAGGGACATCGTTACAGACAAGGAATTTATTCCCAAGTGACAAAGTCAGCTCAGATTGGGATCTGCACCTTTTTCTCTATAATTAGCATATTCTTAGGGCTGGAAAGCCTGACGAACATTGCAACTGTGGATCAGTTTAAAAAGTGCTGCATAATATGTAGGGCAGAACGCAAACGTGTGGAAAAGAATGGCAGGAGACCACACAATATACTGTCTGGCTTCAGATGTTATCAGATGATTGAATGAGGAAACAATTTACATCTCAACATTTCTAGCTTGGCCCTGAAAACACTGACCCCGGTTAATACAAGCCAAGACACTAACCTTATCCCTAGTGCTTGACAGCCCAGAGGCGTTATTACAGCTGACTCGTCTGCGCCTCTCTTTATCTTCTATTTCCAGACTGAGCTTTGTTAACTCCCCTCACATAGCCAGATTCAGGTGGTGTGGCAGGAAACCCTTTGTTTCCGTATTTTGGTTTTCCCTCGAGAGAATATTTCAGTTCTCTAAAACCATATCCATGTCTGTGCATGGCCGCTTTGAAGATCCAGAAACCGCTCCCCAAGTCACCAGGGAGGGGTTGGGGGAAATCTTGTGCTGCCGAAATACGTCTTCAGATTGTTGTAACATCGAAAAGATTTGAGCCTGATCTGGAGCACACAAGGGGTGGATTCCAAGGAAGGACATGAACGTGAAGACAAGCAGAAAATAAAATCGTGGTGTAAGCAGCCGAGTCCGAAGGTACAAGACTCACAGGCTGTGTGTACAAAGTGGATTCACACCTCCCTGGCATCTTAGGTCTCTTCCCATTGGCAGTGGTTTGGGAAAGGCTCCTTAAGCCTGCCACTGCTAACACAGACATTCTTATCAACGTGCTGTATCTGCCACTCCCCTGGACAGCCTGTTTTACCTCCATGGTGTCTCCCCAGGTTAACGACAGAGTAATCCTGGTAGAGGAGGAGCTGAACTTCACTATCCACATCCTGGAGAATGTTGAGGATGCCACGCTGTCCGAGAACCTTATGAGGCCATTAGAAAACCTGAGGCACATCAGAGAGGACTTGGGGAATTGCGTGAGTATTGGCTTGCAAAGGTCTCTTGCCACCGTGAGACTGGGAGTTTCCTGCTGAACTCCCAACCATTTTAATTTCTTAAGTGGATCAGAGATCTAGTAATCCCTGTGCCAGGAATTGGGGTTTTAGGTTATAACAAGGGTCGTGTCTGGATCAAGTCGTTGCTATATGCCTTGCTCATAGACGTGACTGAATGAGCGAATTAACTTGATTAATTATTTAGGAAAATGATTCCCCAGCGCCCTGCTATCTGGTATCACTGCAGACATTAGTTTCCTGTAGCATAGCTACTGTTGTTTTCACGTACCCAGGACATCCCAGTTGGGATGGGGAGGAGCCCAGAGGAGTCAGACCCATGGGTGAAAGTGTGTCCTGCGCCCTTGCTCAGCTCTGGGGCAAATTCTCTTTCTTTGGGACAGAGTTCCTCCCAGTCCTCTTGGTTGCACCAAGCACGCCTCCCCCTACCATATAACTGCTGGGCATTCCTAACAGAACATGGCGGGGGTGCGTGGCTTCCTCAAGTGTAAAGGCAGACAGCCTCCGACCAACCAAGATCTGCTGGGGGTTTGTACCGAGTGGAAGGAGACTCGGCCCTTGTTCCTGAAATCCTCTGATCATGTGCCAATCTGCTCCATGGCCTGATTTTGTTTTCAGATTAGGGATCATCTCCATTCCCATCAGCGCTCCGAGAGGCTGACCAGATGGCTCCAAAAATTCCACCAGGCCAAGAAGACAGTGAGTATATTTGCAAATACACAAGGCAAACATTCATCACACGTGCATGGGAACAAATCCGCTCCGTTCCCTTCCCACAGGGCAAGGGCAGGATTGCGCCCGGTCTATTGTCCAGGGAATCTGGAGTCTAGGTGTCCTGAGACTGCATCAGACCGCTGTCCAGTCTCTCAGATCACGAAGGGTCATTACATTTGCTGTCAGACTACAACAGGCCGTGCACCGGAAACCTACCTTTGCCTCGTGGGCTAGTTTGGGTCCTGCCATGGACCCAAATAGTAGGGTTTCACGTCAACATGTGGTGTCTGATCCGCCGGGGCTTTGTGCCTCGCAAAATCATTTAGATTTGTGCAAAATGCTGAGGAATCTGAATTCCCACCTCCCTCGCGCTGTTGGCAGAGCTTTACACCAACTTGCTATTCCCTTTGAAGAGAGGTAGGTGCTGGGCTGGGCAAAGGGAAAAGAGGCCCAGAGAGAATTCATTCATACAGATCTGCCCATGCCCAGGCCTTCTTAGGAATCAGAGCCAGGCCAAAATAATGCACTTGAAATGTAGCACTAACCCTTTTGCTTCATACAAACTTACTGGATAATGAACCAGTCTACAGCACCCATTGTTATATACTTAGAATTACACCACAGTGTAAATGAGTCGTTACTTAGGTTAGAGGGCTTGTCATGTCTCGTCTACACAGGGACAGCCAGGAAAATTAGTCTGATTTAGCTAACGGTGCGTGTTTGAAGCGGATTAGTGACACTGCATTAAATCCGTGTATGGAGGCAATCATTCAGAGTTCAAATGATCTTTCAAAGGGAAGTAACCAAATTAAGAGCATTTTCCTTTGGAATAAGGGGTTCACACAGGGACTGAATGCCATTTAACTAACCCACTTCACATTCACACAGTCAATTCAGATTAGCTTTCCTGGACGTCCTCATGTAAACAGTCCTCTGTTCACTTGCTTTGTGCACGCTCTGTGTTCTCTATTTGCACCTCCCCTTTCATCAAGCCTGTGGTATCTCTAACTGGCCAGCCATTTTCTGTTACAAATGTGTTCCCTTCTTCTCCCCCATCTCAGAAAACTCCTGGGTGCCTGGAGGAATCTGTGATCTTCAATCTGTTCCGCCTGTTCAGCAGCTTAAAGTGCATGGCCAGTTCCTGCAACTAAACGCCGGGTCTTTACACCCTCCCACCTTGTGCCTCTCCCCAGACATTGGAGAGCCCAGCAAATGGGAACCCTAAATCCTTCCTACGTCTATTTGAACCAGGAGTGATGCTTTTCCACCTTGGCGTCTTACAGCAAACACCTATCGCCTCTGAGCAAAAGATTCACATGCAACTGAGCTTCAAGAAGACGCCTCTCTGATTTCAGCTGCCACTAGCTGACTGGGTGTAGGCCAATTTCTTACCTGCTGCTAATGTGTAAGGCCGTCTCCACTGATTTCAATACGAGATTGGCCATTGATCTCAGTAGGATTCAAATTTGGCCTGATAGGATAGTATTATTGATTGTATTCATGTATTGCTACACAAAGACATTTGCCAATAGTATGTTAAGTGTTGCCATTATATATTTGTATTTAAAAGACTGGTTTTTACACTGTTTCTTTGGTTTACGGACTAATGAGTATTTCATTAGTATCTATGGCTATGTCTACACTACCACCCTAGTTCAAACTAGGGTGGTAGTGTAGACATACCCTTAGAAAGATGCTGGAAATGCACCACGTCTGCTGCAGGGATGCTACTGCTGTATTACACAGATTCCTGGAATCTATTTTTGTTTTATTGGTTGACATAATGTTAAACCGTATTTAAACAAATCCAAGTTTTATTTAAGTTCTTTATTGTAAGTTATGGTTTATTTATATGCAAATTGAGCAACGGGACTGTTTTATACTATTTAACATAAAACTGGAAGCTGTCAAATAAAAATAGAAATGATACAAATGGATGATTGCCTGTCTGCTTGGTGTTCTCTTCTTATCACCTCAAAAAAGAAAAAATAGCAGAAGTGATGATGGAAATACTGCCAGGCGAGGAGAAATAGAAGACATTTAAATAGTTTAGATTAACCGGATGGTGAGAAGGGACATAACATGAAACAGTATAAAGTTCTAGGTATATTCCTATTAGAGGAAATTCCATGGAGAATTATAGGTGGCTGTGAACAGGTTCGTCACCGAGAGTCAACTACAAACTGGTCTATCACAGAGAGTCAACCATAAATAGCCACCACCACGGCCGATGGCCCTTTTATTGCGCACACTCGTGCTTCCACCCGAGCCGGATCCGTCAGTCAGCGGAGTAGGGGGGTTCGGGCCCGCCCCCTCTCCGAACCCCGGCCCAGGGCCCTAAAGGCAGGGACCCACGGTCCCTCCCTAGCGGATGGGGGAATGCCCCAAAACGCACCCGCTCATGGGATCCACGACCCCGCCCTGGGCCGCTTCCTACTCCACCAGGCCTCCTGGCCCGTCCCTCCTGTGATCTCCTGTCTCACCTCTCCCTCCTTCTTCCTTCCTCCTGCTCCGTCCACCTCCTCCCCTCGCACCGTGCCGACCCCGGGTTTAAATTCCCCGCTGGCTCCGCTCCCCCTCTCCGTCACTTCCCCGGCGACGCTCCCCAGCCACCCTTCCCCCGTGACCTCATCAGCCCGCGCCTCGCGGGCCCCTCCCTCCGGGGCCCTGCCGGTCGGCGCCCTCTGCCTCCCGACGCTCCCCGCGCCGACTTCCAGTGCGTCCATGCCGCCCGACGTGGCGAGCCTGACCGGGCTCACCACCCCCCGGTGTGTCCGCCCGGCGTCCCCCTGCGCGCTCTGAGTGTGGGGCGGGAGTGCCCCGTCACAGTGGCAGAACTAGAGGACCTTAGATTGCCCAAAAGACACCTGCAATAATAACTGTACTTACTACAGTATGTGTGGCACACAGCTCAAGAGTAGCATATTCCTGTTTTAACTGGAACTCGAATGTAACACGTGTTGTTGGTTACGTCCTTTGTATTGGTACGCATTGGAACCAGTGTCAAGACACAGCGCGTGTTCAACTGCTGTTGCAGAATAATAGTGGTGTGGAGGCAGGAAAAAGGAATAAGGGAATTTGTGTGCAGCCATCTCGGTCTTGTTAACAAGAGAGCAAGAGTCAGGCTAAGTCTGTGGCCTGACAACGCGAGATCTGTAATTAGACGCTGCCTTTGCCTCTCGCCTCCATACGGAGATAAGGATAGAATGCTGACTCTGGCAGAGACTTTGAGATAAGGAGCATCTGGCTGGAACTAAAATAACTGTTAACCATTGGTGTTTGTAATGGGAAGGAGACTAACTGTTATTGTTATTATATGTAATGGACAGTATATAAACTGCTTCGTAATTGCTTGTATTCGAAGATCTGCCTCGGAGGGGGGGGCTCCCCCCATGTCCGAACCAGTTTTTCTCTTGCTGCAGCTCGTAATAAAACTGCCTCTGGCTACTTGTTGCTTAAACACAACGCAGAATGAGGACAATGTTTTCTTCCACAATATGGTGCCATGACTCGGATGGCAACGCCCGATTGAGGACAGCGACAGCGGCTGCAGACCGTCCCCCTTCACCCTCAGGGCGCCAAACGAGAGGTAAGAGACCTTTTGAAATCTCTACTGGGGTGTGGAGGAGAACTGCCTGTGGGGTCGTCTGCCTCGCTAGGCTCACGCCATCCGAACTTCTTGAATCTGTAACAAGGTCAGACACAAAGCGGTTCCGGGGAGGATGTATTCTTACCCCCGAGTAGGCCTAAGTTTATGCAGTGCTGGGAACTGCTGTGGTTTTGGTGGTGCCACCCCGGGAACGGGAAGAAAATTGTATTGGGTCCGGACATAAGGCACCTAGATTTATGCAGTGCTGGGAACTGCTGTGGTTCTGGGGGGAAACGTGTTGTTTGCTGCCCCTGGGGGGAACAGTGTTGTTTGAAAATTTCTGTGTGAAAAGCCTGCTGAGTGTGAATGTAATGAGTGGAGAGTGAATGCCTCTGCCCAGGTCTCTGAGAAGTAAGATGATTCCAGCCGCACCAGGGCTCTCCCACAAGGGAGTTCTGAACGCAAGTGGGGGTCAGTCGAACCTCGAGACCCAGTGGATATGTGAGGGAGTGACGACTCCCCTTATTTCATGAGCTGATGATAAGGTCTGACACTCTAGACCCAGCAGACCACAGTAACTGACCAACCAACACCTTGTGCTAAGGAAAAGCATTTTAGCCTCACACATTAAGCCTGATCTGTGGTACAAGAGGGAAACTGAGGCACGCCACTGTTGGGGAGGGCTAGCAACTCTGAGGTAATTCAAGGGAGTGGAAGGTCACGAGTACCGATGAAGTGCCCTTGTTCTCGGAAAGTTGCAGCTCACTCGCCCATGGAAGTGGTAAGGAACTAGCTGTAACCAGTTCCCCTAGCAGATCTTAGGCAGTATTTTAAGTTGCAATGGGCCACCCCAACGGGGGTAGAAATGTTTTCTTGTCTTTCAGATCATCAGAAAGCGCTGGTACCAGCTGAAGAAAAACAACAAACAACAACAACAAAAAACCAGGGTTCTGTGTTACGACGTAATAAGTTTGTGTTCTGTCCAAGTTTGTCTTGTGTGTCTTAATTGTAATATGTATTGCAAATATTGTTGTATGTAGGATATTTTTTTAATGAAAGGATAATTTGAGTAAAGAAGAAGCATTAATTTAAACCAACAAAATTAATAATTTAGTGAAAGGATAATAGTTTGGTAATTGTTTAGGCTAGAAGAATGTTAACAGTGTCTCCACAGGTGAACAAAAAAAGGAACTGGAAAGAAGCAAGAAGTGCATCATGTGAACAGAAGGACTGGGAGTGGGGTAACAGCCCTCTCCCCCACCGGATTGATTTTGCTTTAATGGCTACACAAATGAAATATTTAGCTTCTGTAAATTTGCACACCAACCATAAAAGTGGTTTGGCCAGAGATAATAAGAAATCTATAAGAAACAACACGGGCAAGTGAGACATCAGCATATGTACATAAAGATGCCCACAATAAAGAGGAAACTAGTAACCTCACCATTGCAACAACAGCTACTTGCCCTGCTACTCATTGGTGCCTGATGCCTTAAAAGGCCTTAAGAATTATGGAATTGCATGGGTTATCAATTAAACATCTGTGAACCATGCTTGGTCCTATAAGAGAAACAGTGACTCTAGTCAACGTAACCTCCTTCAAGTCACATACATAGAATAAATACACGCTAATAGCAATGGGGAATACACGGCCTAAGGCCGCCCCTTATTCACACAGAATTATTTTGTTTTTTGTAACAACATGAACACTACGAGGACAAAGAATACACAGTCCTCTGAGTTAAAGTTTGTATGGAATATTGTGGGAAAGAAGCTAAACACTAACATCAGGCCACTGAAGTTGGACCTACTGACTCCCACTGGGGCTTACCACTTAAAGCCCTGACAAAGGTAACCCCTGAGGCATGGCTGTCATTTGTTAAACAATGGCCATTGCTAACTTGCCCTCATTTGGGTATTATTAACCAGGTCCTTAAGGACAAAATAGAGCCTCCCAATTGTGCATCATGCCCTGAACAGACCCCTGTCCCAGAACCAGGACAACTGTCACTGGTCCTTACCTTGGTGATGTTCCACACTGGTATAGACCAGCTGTGTGCTAGACTGGCTAATCAAATTGGCAAGCGCCTGATTAGGCAACGACGGGGCTTAGCAGATACCATCGCAGATTGGTTTGGGCCTGGAAACTCTGTCAGCAACACTTATGTCATAGCCCAGAAATTGTATAGAATCCAGGCTGGTAGATGCAGTAATATCCAGTGCCCGTAAAGGCCTAGACACCAGCCAAGCTAATCAATTGATCCTAAATAGTTTGAAGGATCTGTCCAGCTCTGTGTCCACTTCACTAGACCTAACCAGATATTTGGACCAGAGACTAATTGGATTGTTAATTAATGGAACTAAATTAAAGAAATTAGAAGGCCAGTATTGAAGAATAGGATAGCTTTGACCACCCACCCCTTATGGGGGTGAGTCCCCATCTCCCCCGTGCCCACCCATGGGAGTGGGGAAGTAGAGAATCCATGAGGACCCAAAGGCCCACCTGGACAGGGCATAGTATAACCATTTGTTTTTGGCCCCTCTGGGGATTCCTCACTTAGATCAGATCAGAATGGTAACCTCCCTGCCTGTACCAAAGCAGGAGAATATAGAGAGAGTCGAGGGCATTGCTTATTCTGAAGAAGTGGGAGCCTCCCTATACCCAGGGATTGTTGCACCCACTTTGATAAGGAAATTTTATGTACCTGCCCATTTAACATCATGACGAATCTGCCTAGGTTTGATGTGGTTGTCTCAGAGAAACAAAACCATCGACCTGGTCCAAATAAATGGTACCTACTGGTGTTTGATTACCCAGACAGATCACTCCATCCTGCCCCTCTACATATCCGTCTGTGTGCATAACAGCCCCTTGCCGGATGATCCTCACCGTTGATGGAATGCGGCTCTATCACACTTCGGAGGTGAGAAAGGAACTATAGGAGTAAACTGAGGCAGTCCATGGTATCTTGCTGAGAACTGACAAACTCAAATCATTAGGTCAGCCTGAGAAGCATACGCTACAGCAGTTACTGTGACCCTGGTTCCCCTGGCAACCACATTCCAAAGGGCCTCACTTTGATAAGGCCGGTACCAAACAACCAAACAACTGCGCGGGATTGTTTTTACGGTTTGCTTTATTCCTAGGAAATAACCTTGGTTCCAAAGGAGCTAGCTGGCTTTTAGCTCAGAGAATAGAGACTCTTATGTCCATCAGCGAAAGACCGCTCTAGAAAGACCTTTACCAAGTTTTGCTAGCCACCAACACCGCTGTGATGTGCCAAGAACTGACTGTTGGCCAATGATTCTCACTGCAAAAAGACCCCTCCATTTCAAAATGATCCTACCCCGACTGCTGATAAGTCTCTCTTCTTCTGGTCCTGCTTTCCACCTGCTGGACACCAGAAGAACCAAAATATTACAGGGTGATGTGCTGGTAACCTGTCCCCTGCATGATGCTGAACCACGACTGTTTCAAGAAAAAAAGAGGAAAAGTCCGCTGTGATGTGCCAAGAACTGACTGTTGGCCAATGATTCTCACTGCAAAAAGACCCCTCCAACTCGAAATGATCCTACCCCGACTGCTGATAAGTCTCTCTCTTCTGGTCCTGCTTTCCACCTGCTGGACACCAAAAGAACCAAAATATTACAGGGTGATGTGCTGGTAACCTGTCCCCTGCATGATGCTGAACCACGACTGTTTCAAGAAAAAAAGAGGAAAAGTCCGCTCCTGTGACACCGCCAAAGCCCACAGATTTCTGACTACAAAAGGACATTAAGAACTGACCTTGGTGAAAGAAGCGAAGTATTGTATATTGCCAAGGAGAAACTTGTGGGAGTGGTTTGGGTTTCTCCCTTTGATCTGGACTCTGTGCTTATGGACATGTACCGTCAGCATGTACCTGCCCTCCCTAATTTGGTTACTAATTATGATATGTTGTGTTATGTTACTAAAATTATAGAACAGCCCCATCATAGAATTATATTGGGGATATTAATGATTATATTGCTTTTGCTTATTAAAGGTTTCAAATTTGTTGTTGTAAAAGATGTAGTAATGAAAATAGCTTTTATGTTTGTACTAATTATGTAATGTTTAATGAAAATAAAGGTTTAGAAAGGTAGTTGTGCTGTAAGCACAAAAGGGGGGAGTGTGGAGGCAGGAAAAGGGAATTTGTGTTCAGCCATCTTGGTCATGTTAACAAGAGAGCAAGAGTCAGGCTAAGTCTCTGGCCTGACACCACGAGATCTGTAATTAGACGCTGCCTTTGCCTCTCGCCTCCATGCGGAGATAAGGATAGAACGCTGACTCTGGTAGGGACTTTGAAATAAGGAGCATCTGGGTGGAACTAAAATAACTGTTAACCATTGGTGTTTGTAATAGGAAGGAGACTAATTGTTATTGTTATATCTAATAGACAGTATACAAACTGCTTCATTATTGCTTGTATTCAAAGATCTGCCTCGGAGGGGGGGGGGGGCTCTCCCCCTGTCTGAACCAGTT
The DNA here is from genome assembly GCF_052426305.1 of Pelodiscus sinensis. Lineage (NCBI taxonomy): Eukaryota > Metazoa > Chordata > Testudines > Trionychidae > Pelodiscus > Pelodiscus sinensis. The sequence goes on from NC_143058.1 coordinate 63,376,264, forward strand.
TTTCCCTTGCTGCAGCTCGTAATAAAACTGTCTCTGGATACTTGTTGCTTAAACACAACGCAGAGTGAAGGCTTGTTTTCTTCCACAGTGGCTACAATTTGTTCTGGTTTTGTCCTATGGGATCGATATTGAGGATTGGCTCTCAGAAAACCTGGATTTTATTCCCATCTCTGCTACTGACCTACTGGAGTGATGGATGACCTTAGGCAAGTCACTTTGCAGCCCCGTGCCTCAGTTTCTTCATCTGTAAAATGGGACTAATGATACTGTCCTCCTTTGTAAAGTGCTTTGAGAGCTAATGGTAAAAAGCACCGGGTATTATTATTATTAATTATTATTATTATTATTATTAGCTCTCTATAATAGACAATAGCCTCATTCTCTGCTGACCAAGTGGTGTCCGGGCACCTGACCTTAGCAGAAACTGCAGGATTTTAGCCAGGGCTGGAACCCAGCTGGTGATGCTGTAAGAATCTCCAGAAATTTCAGTCTGGCTTCTGATTGGTTGTTTTTCCCACTTCGTCCGGTCTTGAGGAAAACCAACCAATCAGGGCTGCTGCAAGAAGCTGTCAGAGGTCTCCACCTTCCTCATATGCCGACACCACTCTCATAGGAGGAGACAGGGGCTGCGGCTGAGGAACACACCACGTCCTCCTTCTCTGCACCCCACAACACCCGGCTTGGGGAAGGGAAAAAGGGGACCTCAAAGCAGCTGTTTTCCCATCCCTGGAAGAGGGAGCCGGGAGAGACACAGACATCCATTCAATTAGGATTGGCAGATGGTTTAGCCTAAAATACTGAAACACCTTTGCCCCCCCCTAAAAAAAACACTACCGGGGAAAAATTCTGTTCAGGGGAAAAAAAGAGGGAGACCAAACTTGTTGAGAAAAATAAATAATAATTACATTAATAAAAAAATAAAACAACACATCTTTTTTTAAAAAAACAAGAGCCTCTTAAGAAATGCTTTTGTGGCTTTTTGGCCCTAACAGGCTGCTGGCAGCCATCTGCCATCTTGTCTCCCTGCTCCGAGCCAGACAGCTCCCCTGCAGAACTAGAGAAGCACTCGGGATTTTCACCTCCTGGCTGGGAAAAAATCAGAAAATACCAAACATTTTAGGTGTCTGGTATATTCTAAATTTTTTTTACCAGACAGGAGGTGAAAATACTGGATTGTCCGGGTCTAGGGTTGCCAGATGTTTTAATCAAAAATACCAAACTCCATCCCTCCAAAAGCAAAACACTACCGGGGAAAACATTCTGTTGAGAAAAAAGAAAGAGGGGGACCAAAGTTGTTGAACAAGAAAGAAAAAAAGGAAGAAAGAAAGAAAACAGCATGGCCCCTTTAAAAAGAGGCTTTTTTTTTTTTTTTTTTTTTTTTTTTTTTGTTGTTGTTGTTGTTGTTGCTGGCCATCTTGTTTTTCTGCTCCAGCCACAAGACAGCTCCTCTGTGCAACCAGGTAAGCGGGGTGATGTGGGGACCTGGAAGAGGGTCCCGCGGGAAGTCCATGGGGCAGGGCTGGGCCTGGGCCTGGTTGCTGGGTGTGTGTAGGGTTGCCTGATATCTGGTATTTTTGCCTCCTGGCAAGGAAAAATAATCAGAAAATACTGGACATTTTATGTATTCGGTATTTTCTGAATTTTTTTACTGGCCAAGATGTGAAAATACTGGATTGTCCGGGTCAATACTGGACACCTAGCAACCCTGCATTCAATGTCCAGTGACAGTCAAAAAAGCAAACCGAATGTTCGGAATCATTTAAAAAGGGATTGAGAATAAGACGGAGAATATCTTATTTCCTCTGTATAAATCCATAGTACGCCCATATCTGGAATACTGCCTGCAGATGTAGAGAGATTAAAAAGACGAGAACTTTTCAGCCTAGACAAGGGAAGACTGAGGGGAATACCACAGAGGGCTATAAAATCATGATCTCAAATGCAGGCGCTCCGCTTGGTAACAGTGTGGGAGAAACTCGACCGAGGGAATTGGTCGATGTGGTTCTCCTCCTGCTCAGGGGTGATAAATGGCAAGCAGGGGAAGTTGGAAGAGGGAGTAATCGCGCTGGCAAGGCGTGTGGGACCCTGGGGACAGTGTGGAGAGGCGAAGTGGGGGTGGGAGTGTCACAGAGGCAGCGTGTGGGGGCCCTGGAGACGGTGCGGGGGTTGGAGGCGGGGGAATCACAGCAGCAGGATGGTGAGGCCCTGAGGGTGGGGTAGTGGTTGAAGGTCATTGGCGTGTCACAGAGGCAGGGGGTGTGCGACTCTGGGAGCAGGGTGAAGGTTGGAGGCAAGATGTGTGAGGCCCAGGCAGCCGTGCGCGGGTGGGGTGAAGGGCTGTCACAGAGGCGGGGTGCACAGGGCCTGGGGAGCCGTGTGGGGGTGGGGCAGGGTGTCACAGAGGCGGGGTGCACAGGGCCTGGGGAGCCGTGCGGGGGTGGGGCAGGGTGTCTCAGAGGCGGGGTGCACAGGGCCTGGGGAGCCGTGCGGGGGTGGGGCAGGGTGTCACAGAGGCGGGGTGCACAGGGCCTGGGGAGCTGTGAAGGGCTGGGGGGAAGGGCTGTCACAGAGGCGGGGTGCACAGGGCCTGGGGAGCCCAGTGGCGTTTGGAATACGGGGTGTCACAGAGGTGGGTTTCATGGGAAGGAGGCTGGGGGAACGGTGGCCCTCTTGTCTTATGAGAGGCCATGGTGAGGGGGATGGCAGAGGGAGCCAGGTGGGGGGTGACGTCTGGCTCTGAGGCAGGGTGGGGCCGGGTGGTAAGACCTGGGGTGCCTGACTGAGGTGGGGGAAGCTGCTGCACCGAGCACCAGCACGTTGTGACACAAGGGCCCACCCTGAAACATGCGTCTCCGGCTGCAGGGATGCAGCCACGTCAGCCTGGCTGGGCTGAGAGCATAAGCCTGGGAGCAGGCCGGGCCTTGTGGCAACCCAGCTCATGACTCAGCCTGTCGGCATCTGGGCGCTTCTCTCCCCCCCAGCCACTGCACTCACAGGGAGACCCCCGGCCCGGCTTGGATCCCTTCTGCTCTAGGAATATCAGTGGCACCATATCCAGTCCCATGCATTCCAGGGCTGCAGTACTACTGCGCTTATGGTAAAGGGACCACTATTAGGAGAATTATGGGACCGGGTCATTGGCATATAACTCACAGCAGCTGCTAGCATAGTCCCTGCCTGTAGTCAGTGTGTGCTCGCTGTTTGGGAGCTGAGCTGCAGGTAAGGGTAGAGCATTACATACCCTTGGTAGGAAAACAAGGGTATGTGTGGGGAAGGCGTGTGCCCCATGGGATGTCTGGGGTCCTGTTTGCATTGACCAGCAGGGCCTCCCTTTTTTTTCTACCAATAGTGAAGAAATTAAGCTAAGCTTCCATCTTCCAGTGACTTTTTTTCAGGCAGAGCTGGTGCTATGCATAAGCAGACTGAGCACTTGCTTGAACCTACCTGGGAATCCTGCATCGATTATTAGTATGTGTTGAGGAGGGCCAGGAATATTCCTGCTGCGTGCCTCCAAAGGGCTAATGCTGGCACTGTGTTAAGCTGTCCCATTAGACCGCATCTCCTAAATGCAGGCGCTACTGTTTGTCTTCATGGCCTCTGGCTACTTTACAATCCACCTGGCAGCATGTGCAACAAACCCAGCTGGAACAAGCTTTGCAAACTACAGCTTCTTGAACGCTTGCAGCAGGTTCTCAAATCCAAATCTGTTCTTGGGCCTGCTACGTTTGCTCTTGGTACCACCATCCTCTAACTATCAAGAGGTTTTTTTCTCTCAATACATTTCCTTGTTTTATATAGTCTCTTCCCTCTCCCCTTCCAAAGGCAGGTCAAATGGTTGTGTAGGAAGGCAGCTGTGTGACCGAGTAATGAGGATTAGGTGCACAATTAGCACACACAATTTGTGGGTCTTCTGAGATTCATTCCTCCTCTCCTTTACAGCCCACCTGCCGGATAGATGGCTTTGAGCCTGGCCCCCACCTGTCTCTTGGGGAAAGTGCAAATTCATCCCTGTGTGTCTGCTGTCTCTGGAGAGGAGAGTCTGGTGCATGTGCCCTTTTGTCCCCCATGGGTGCTGGCCTTTAGGATGGCATGTAGGTTGCTTTGCAGGCTGGCATGCCCTGGTGGGCTTGCTCCCTTGTTCGGGGTCTTGTAACAGCCAGCACAGCCGCTTCATCCCTGTGTGACCATCTGCCTGTTAATGCCACGAGGAAAACACGGATGGATCCTCTCTGAGGTACAGCAGCTGCAAGGGCTGGTCTCCCCGCAGCTGGCAGGAGCAGGAGGTTAATGAGGCTTTTTGCAGGCAAAAAACAATTCTCACAGAACGTGTGGGCCAGTCTCTACAACACCAGAAAGCAGGGGGCAAAGGATCTGGAGTCACAGGCAGTAGTCAAGGTATAAGATCCCCCTCCCCATTTTGCACCTTATCCTAGATGCAAGAAACCAGCCTCTGCTTTCCCCAGCCTCCTCATGGAGCTGTGACACTTTCTCTTGCCCAGTCTGTCCCCCAACGATTCACTAATTGCACTTGCAATGAGTGAGCTTGTTTCTGGGGAGGGCACTTGGTTACTGCATGGTGTCCTTTAGGGGCAGGCCCTGGGTTTGGTTGTAGGATCCTACAGACTGTGCTTACAGGTGTAAGTCTGCCACCTGTTGGCAATTGCTTGTTACTGCTGCCTCCTAGGTGGATTTGCACTCTGGGAAAGGGATGGCATTCCACTAAGGAGAGTAACATCTGTCATCTGTGCTGCCATTTAGCTTGCTTTCCACTCTCCCTGCTGAGGAATCAGGATAGCTTGGACCTTGGATTTTATCTTCTTTCTGTACAGTCCCAATTTCTCTCTGCATTTCAAGTTCAGACGCTTTGACTCAATCTAGCCGGGCAGCTTTCTGTGGTTGACGCACCAGAGCTCCTGGTGCGCTTTGCCTCCTGGGGAGAAGAGGGCCAGAGTCAGTGAAAATAAGGATCCTTGTCCTAAACGCCCACCTGCTCTGGAAATACCAGTGTGCTTGGCGCTGCAGGACAGTCCTAACGAGCAGGGATTTCCCTAACCGCCCCCCCAAAGTTTCCCTAACACCCCCCCACTTTTGTGAACTATGGTGCCATACGGCCCACTGTCACCCTCACGGTCTCACCCCTCATCAACCCTGACACTGCCCCTTGTAAATTTGAACCCCCCCCAATTTCAGTTCCTGGGGAGGCTACTGCTTACGAGTGAACTTTGAAACATTAGGGTTCACGGTAGTATCCCTTTGCCTTTAGACAAATACGTGGCAACCAAAACATTGGAGCAAGCGATAAACACAGTGACATGAAGGTATTTTATTTTCCATGCTGCCATAGCCTTCTGTGTTCTTGCCGCTTTGGTCTGCATACTTAGTCAATATAAGGAGTTGTATTGTCTATACAGGGTTGTTATAGGACAGAGGTGGGGAATACACAGCCCAAAGGCTGAATCCAGCCCCTGACTTGCCTGGATCCAGCCCCTGAGGCTCCTGTACCCTCCCCCTGCTCGGACCCCCACATCACAACCCTGCTTTCTGGCAGCCCCACACACTGAACCCCTCACTTTTGACCCCACCTCAGAGTGTAAGGGGCCCCACAACCGACTAGCCTGGGTCCCGCTAGGCTCCAGTGTGCGAGGAGAATGTCAGGGACCACATCAGTGACTTGGTTTTCGTAGTTGTTATGGTGATGTGTAGTTTTTTTTTTTTGCTTCTCACTTGGCCCCCGATTGGGTTTTTTTTTTCTTTCCTTTCTGTGCATCAGCATCCCCTGACCAAAGAGATTTCTCTCCTCTGCATTAGGAGGAGAAGTTGAGTATCTCTGGTATCCCGGGCTAGCTTCCAGGCTTCTGCTGGCCTGGCCAAGAAGAATACCAAAAAGTTCCAAAAAAGTATGTAGATCTTCATGTAACTAGCAGCAAGCCTTGGTTTTTCTACTTTTTCTAGAAGGAAAAGTAAATTCTCCTGAGAAATAGTTTTGTCCTTGGCAACCACACTGCTACTAGGCCCGTGTGAAGCCTTCCCTTGATTTCATTGGGGTTTGGATCAGGATTTGAGGGTTAAGCTCTAGGACTGTATCTGGCCTCCTCCAAGGTTATGTCCAAGACGCAGTCTTCAGGGCTTAAAAACCCAGCCGTTCCTTTAAGAGCCATGAGCTCACAATGGGGTAGGAACATTCCAAGACTTCCTGGGGGGACTTTGAAAGCCGTGGGAGAGGCGACTCTGGCCCCGCTGAGGCGGCCTGCTACCCCCGACTCCACCCGGAGGAGGAGGCTGACGATGAGCGAGGACAGCGAGTGGATCAGGACCATCCAGAATGAAAACACGTACCTGAAAAACCAGGTTAGGCTGCTCCGAGAGAACTATGAATTGCGTTCGTTACTGAATCAGCACTATGAGAACAGCAGCCAAGGGCGGTGTGTCCCTTCCCGCTCTGCGCCCGTGTATCCGAATGTCTGCTCCCCGGGCCAAGGAGGTAAGGAGAACCGGGAAGACCTAGATTGTTCTCGTGAATAGCGGCCCTCTAGCTCAGTGATCATCCTGGCTTAAGCGCCCCTAGAGGGCAGTTCCCACGGTGGCTGTATTTGAATCCACCCATTCGACTCTTGCAAGTTCTAAGTATTTAAACTCACGTGCTCTTTCCTAAGACGGGACTCTGCAGTAAGGCTACCTCAGCCCTGAAACCAATGCCAGCTCTCCCACACCTCCCCAGTCTCTTCTGCATGCTCCCCAGTGTCCCACCAACACTGTGGACTCTCAAAAGAACAGAAGAATGGCCATACTGGTTCAGACCAAAGGCCCATCTAGACCAGTATCCTGTCTGCCGACAGTGGCCAATTCTAGGTGCCCCAGAGGGAGTGAACACAACAGGTAATCCTCACGTGATCCCTCTCCTGTCACCCACCTCCAGACAAATAAAGGCTAGGGACACCATTCCTACCCATCCTGGCTAATAGCCGTTGATGGACCTTAACTCCATGACTCCGTCTAGCTCTTTTTCGAACCTTGTTAAAGTTCTAGCCTTTACCACATCCTCTGGCAAGGAGTTCCAGTGCTTAACTATGCACTGAGAGAAGAAAAACTTTCCTTTCTTTGTTTTAAACGTAGAACACAAGAATAGCCATACCGGGTCAGACCAAAGGTCCATCTAGGCCAGTATCCTGTCTGCTGACAGTGGCCAGTGCCAGATGCTCCAGAGGGGGTGGACTGAAGACAATGATCAAGCAATCTGTCGCCTGCCATCCTTCTCCAGCCTCTGACAAACAGAGGCCAGGGACAACATTTCTATCCCCTGGCTAATAGCCTTTTATGGACCTAACGTCCATGAATTTATCTAGCTCTTTTTTTAAATTCTGATATAGTCCTAGCCTTCACAGCCTCCTCTGGCAAGGAGTTCCACAGGTTGACAGTGCACTGTGTGAAGAAGAACTTTCTTTTATTAGTTTTAAACCTTCTCCACATCTTTCTTGAAATGTGGCACCCAGAACTGGACACAATACTCCAACTGAGGCCTAATCAGCGCAGAGTAGAGTGGAAGAATGACTTCTCCTGTCTTGCTCACAACACTCCTGTTAATACATCCTAGAATCATGTTTGCTTTTTTGGCAACAGTGTCACACTGACTCATATTTAGCTTGTGGTCCACTATAACTCTTAGATCCCTTTCTGCTGTACTCCTTCCTATATCGTCACTTCCCATTCTGTATGTGTGAAACTGATTGTTCCTTCCTAAGTGGAGCACTTTGCATTTGTCCTTATTAAACTTCATCCTATTTACCTCACACCAGTTCTCCAATTTGTCCAGGTGATTTTAAATTATGACCGTATCCTCCAAAGCAGTTGCAACCCCTCCCAACTTGGTATCATCTGCAAACTTAAGTGTACTCTCTCTGCCAATATCTAAATCGTCGATGAAGATATTGAGCAGAACCGGTCCCAAAACAGACCCCTGCGGAACCCCGTTTGTTACTCCTTTCCAGAAAGATTGTGAACCATTAATAACTATTCTCTGGGAACTGTTACCCAGCCAGTTATGCACCCACCTTATAGTACCCTCATCTAAGTTGGATTTGCCTAGTTATATTGATATCATGCAAGACCGTATCAAATGCCTTAATAAAATCTAAGTATACCACATCCACCGCTTCTCCCGTATCCACAAGACTCGCTATTCTATAAAAGAAAGCTATCCGATTGGTTTGACATGAATTGGTCTTTACAAATCCATGTTGGCTGTTCCCTATCACTTTATTATCTTCCACGTGTTTGCAGATGATTTCCTTAATTACTTGCTCCATTCTCTTCCCTGGCACAGAAGTTAAACTGACTGATCTGTAGTTTCCTGGGTTGTTTTTATTTCCCTTTTTATAGATATGCACTATATTTGCCCTTCTCCAATCTTCTGGAATCTCTCCTGTCTCCCATGATTTTCCAAAGATGATAGCTAAAGGCTAAGATACCTCTTCTATCAGCTCCTTGAATATTCTAGGATGCATTTCATCAGGCCCTGGTGACTTGCAGACATCCAACTTTTCTAAGTGATTTTTTTAAACTTGGGGGAGGAGGGGTGTGGGTTTGTGTGGTCTTTTAAAAAAAAAAATCTTCTAAACCTACCCCCTTCCCACTAGTATTCACTATGTCAGGCATTCCTTCATCAGACTTCTCGTGAAAACCAAAACAAGAGTCATTAAGCATCTCTGCCATTTCCTGTTACTTTTTCCCCCTCCACACTGAGCAATGGGCCTACCCTGTCCTTGGTCGTCTTCTTGCTTCTAATATATTTATAGAATGTCATCTTGTTTCCCTTTTTAATCTCTCTTCATATGGTACCTGTTCCAAACCCTTCATCGGGGGCGGGTATAGGGAAGGGCGAACGGGGTGGCTGCCCTGGGCCCCGCGCTTAAAGCCCCGCGCATGCGCCGTAGCAAAGGGGGGGGCCCCCGCGGAGTTATGCTGCCCGGGGCCCCGCAAAACAGTCATCTGCCCCTGCCCCTCATCACTTCTGCTGCCCTTTTCTGAACCTTTTCCCATGCCAAGGTATCTTTTTTGAGATGAGGTGACTACATCTGTACGCAGTATTCAAGATGTGGGTGTGCCGTGGTTTCATATAGAGGCAAAAGGATTTTTTTTTTGTCTTCTCTATCCCTTTTTAAAGGATTCCTAACATTCTCTCTTTTTTTTTTTTTTTTTTTTTTGACTGCTGCTGCACACTGAAGATATGTCTACGCTTGCACCCTCTTTCGACAGAGGGATGCAAATGAAGACATTCAAAATTGTAAATGAAGCCGGGATTTAAATATCCCACGCTTCATTTGCATTATGGTGCAATTTTGAAATAAAACACTGTGTAGAGGCGTTATTTCCAGAGTAAACCCTTCTCTCAAAATAACTGGTAAACCTCATCCGTGGGTCACAGGAGCTCCTTAAATCAAGGCTCCTGGCTGATTGAGCAGACGTGCCAATGGCTGTGCTTACACACTGCATGCTCACTGAATTACCCATGCTCAGGGCTCTGTGGGGAACCTGGGCATCCCTTCCTTGTGCTGAAATCTCCTCTGGCTTTGGGAAGAGATTTACCCCGCCTCCCTCCCCTCCCCCCGCCCCCGGTACATTTTGCAGTTCTCTCCTCCCCCCCCTCTCATTCTTCCATTCCTGAGACCGGGCTGCTGTTTTGTAGGGGGCGGGAAGTGCAACAGAGGTGCAGGAGCCCTGTGGCTTATTCTTAGGGACAGGGCATCTCCCTCTCTCCCCCGGTTCATCACTGAGACCAGAGATGGGTGTAACAAGGGAGTTTGTGCCTGTCCTGATACTCGGCCTTGAGCCCGTTAGCCTGACTGGCTGCTGTGGCATGGGAGGGTGGGTTATGCCCAGCCCTGTCCGTGGTCCCCCGTCCCAGAGACCTATTGCCGACATTCAGAACCGGCTCTGGGAGCCCCACTCTGAACAGCAAAGGCCTTTCCTCGGCCTGTTGCTGCTGTCACAGGCCCCCTTCGGCAGGTTCTGCTCGAGACCCCACCTCGGACAGAAGGCCACAGGTTCCCAGGAGACAAGGCTCGCACGGCATGCCCAAGCCTTAGCCAGGCGAGGTCAGGTGGATGCCTTAGTGTCAGCCAACGTGCAGGTCTTGACGAGATTATGGGAATTATCCCAAACAAGCCCTCAGTCCTGGGGCCGGCTGTGTCCGGGCGCGCCTGGTTCTGTTACTAACAGCCTGCTAATCAAAGCCGCATCTCCAGCATGCAAGTGGATCTTCTGGTGTTCAATGTAGTGACTCTCTAGTTGAGACCCACTAGATAAAACACTGTGGCGGCTCCTGTCAGTGCCGGTGTCCTCGCAGTTGTGAGGTGTACGGGAAGCCAAAGGGAGCATTTGCTCCCGGAAGATGGCGCCACGCTCGGGTTTAAGCCAGCTGCAGGTATGTAGCTGGAATTGGATACCTTCACCTGACCTTCCGGGTCCAGTGTACACCCCGGTGCAAGATTCCTGGTCACATACCTGTTGGAGAAATAACCTGATCTCATTGTTAGTTTATTCCCTCTGATGTCCTCACCAGCAAACCAATCCCGCTCTGGTGCATGTTCCAGCTACTCACTGGCGCTCTGGCTTTGGAAGGGTCTGTCTACTGAGGACACGACAGAAAGGGCCCCAGTAAGGTTCATTGTCCGTGCTCTGAAAACGCTGCCCTGCTTCCAAACTCTGGTAGGCCCGTGGCACCTTCCATGGGGGACAGATGGCCCTTCTAGCGCGGGAGAAAAGAGATGCGCTGTCAGAGTAAAACGTGCCCTTCTGTATGCTCTGTTCTCTCTTGTAGCCCAGCCGTACGGAAGAGAGATCCAGCCTCTGGAGAGCCCAAGTCACCTAAACCCTTCCCAGCTGCAGGAGTTCAGTTACTCCCCTCTTCACATGGCAAACGAGGAAGCCGCTCTGCTCAGCCCCAAAGCCCCGGCAGAGGCAACCTTGCAGGGGATTGGCAACAATCCCGCTTTGTTTCAGCCTACCCCCCGGGAGAGGAAGCCCGCCGTGGTTTCCAGCACTTCCTGGTCCAGCAGGGTGGAGAAACAGCTGCCGGACTCGATGGACCTCTCGCGGCTGAACGTCTGTGTCAACGGCCCGTCGCCTGCAGGAGCGAAGGCTCGGAGTCGCTTATATGGGACAGGTAAGAACTGAGCCCTGTATTGTAGCTCAGGATTTTGGGGAGCCCTCGCCCGCCGTGTGTCTGTGCCTCTCCAGAGCAGGTGGGGCAGCAGTGCTGGCGCGAGGTACCATGTCCCCTGGAAGCCGTGGCGAGCCTGGGCTCGGTGCGGCATCGTATCTAGGCTTGTTGCAAGTGAGAATTTCCCCGGCTGAGCCGGCTAGTCCTCTTGCGCGTGTTCTGAGGTGGCTCTGTGAAGCTGTCTGTGGCAGACTGTGTCCCTTGACTCCCAGGGGAATGGGAAAGGGATCCAAGTGGGGCAATCCCCTGGCCTGACTTCATGGCCCCACACCTACGGTGGCTGAAATATTCGTGTGGGGGACCTCCACGCCAGCTAGGTCTTGGGCTGGCGGGAAACCCGCCTGGGGCCCCAGATGCTCCTGAAAGGACCACAGCAGGGAAAGACCAGGTGGAGAAGGGGTCAGTGTGGCCCCCAAACCCTTCGCCCTCCAGTTACCCTGCCCAGAACACCCCCACCCCGCTTCCCTGCAGCATGTGTCCCTGGCTACGGGACGCTGTAGGAGCGGGTCCCATGCCACTGACAACGTTGCCAGAGCACCGCCGCTCTGAACGTCTCCCCGCCTGCTCTTCCAGGCAAAGCCCCCTTTGAACACAGCCCGGGCTCCTGAGTCGCGCCCGGTTAGGTCTGGGCGCAGAGAGCGGGGCCAGACAGATCGTGGGCCCAGCCTTCAGGGCGGATAAGCTCTGGGCATAACACTGAGGCCCCCATGACGAGGCACTAAGCAGCGCTTGGATTTCCAGCCCCAGACACCTAGACGGATGATCAGACGGGCCCTCTAGATTCCTCAGCCCCTCTTCACTGCAAATCCGTACAGAGCCACGGCTGACTCGGCTCCCATGCCCCCTTCTGCTTTGTTGCAGCTCTCCAGCAGCATGGAAGCGCCCTCAATGCCTCGGACCTGCTGGGTCAGCCGCAGCTCTCCTCCCTGGGAGAATTTCTTCCCCCCAGCCTCTCCAACAAGGAAGGGGACTACGCAAAGACAGTGTTTCCAGGGTCCTTCAAACCCCCTGAAGCATTTATCCCAGGAAGTCCCCCAAGGAAGCCGCTCCCCCACGTGAACAGCGCCCGGGACCTAGTGAGTGAGAAAATCTCCGTGGACATGGAAGAGATACGCAGGAAAAAAAAAGTCTGGTTCTCGGAGATGCCGGGAGGAGATGAGCCGCCGAAGCCCCACGCCTATTTAAATGGTAATGGTGTCCTTTCCCCTGGGCTGGCTGCCAATAACTGTAGCTAAGGATGGGCTTCACCAATGCCAAACACAAGCTGTCTCTGTGAGCATGGAGGCTTTGGGATGCTCTCACCCAGTGTTTCTCCGCCAGTGGTACGAGTAACCTCGGGTACTCGAGAGACGTCTGGGGGTCACGTCAACACCACTGACGTCTGGAGAAAACTGAATCTTTGTGTGAAGTGTTCCAGCGTTGTATTATTTTTGTACTTGTTGCACCAAAAAATGTCATTGCCCACCCGGCTATGATTAAATTCTTTAAACAAATGGGTTGCAATGGTAGAAAAAAATTGTCTGAAAACTGTAGGTACCAGGGGTACTTCAGTTTTTTTTAAAAAAAGGGGTACTTTATAAAAAAAAAAAAAAAAAAGATTGAGAAACACTGCCCTAGAGCCGGAGCAGGGGGAAATATGGCCCACGGGCTGAGTCCGGCCCATGGGAGCTTCTGCCAGCTCCCTGCGTGCCCTTCCCCTCCCCTCCCAAATCCTCAGAGCAGCTCTATGAAAGCTGCAAGCCCATGGGGGGAGGGGGATTTTGCAAGCTGCCCCCAGTACAACTTGCAGCTCCCATTGGCTGCCTCTTTCGCCCTTTCCCCTCCTCCCTCCCATGAGCTGGATCTGGCCCTCGAGGCGCTTGGCTCCCCTGCCATAGCGGGAAGCCACCCACACCGGGCGGGTGTGCAGAGCAATGGCAGCAAATCCTCAGAGTGCAGCCTGTGCCCTGGTGTGGAAGAGCCCATCTTGAAATGATTGGGGGGGGGGAGGTTGTGGTTGAGAAGTCCTGAATATGTCTTGCTTTTCTCCTTCTACATGTATTTATTTACAAAGTCCATCTCCACGAGCATTTACTTAAGCCAGTCTATTTAAGGAGGCAGAGGTTATCCAGTTTGTGCATGGCTCAGCAAAGCCAGTACTGTATTGGGTTGTATAGAGGCACATCTATGTGTAGAACCTGTGTGATGATACAACCTCTCTTCTGGCATCTGGCTCAAACCGTACCGTAAAACGTGAACCTGAATCTCTGCATGGGGAACACCTTTGGGCTTTGTGGCTTACGTTACGGTGTAACCAGCCTTCTCCTTCACACAGAGGTTGAGCTGAACAGCAAGAAAAATGGCCGCATTGTGGGAGAGATTGCCTTCCAGCTAGACAGACGCATCCTCGCTTATGTGTTTCCGGGAGTGACGCGACTTTATGGTTACACCGTGTCCAACATCCCTGATAAAATCCGAAAGGTAAATCCACCCTCGAATCTGATGGAGAGAATGGTCGCTGGAAATCTTCCAGCGGAACTCGGAAAGCAAAAAGTTTCGCGGACCTGTCACTTTTTGAAGCTCCTTGCGAAAGAGGAAACAGTATTTCACTGAGGTGGGAATGGTCCGCCTGCCCTCTTCCCTGGGGCGTCAGTTCAGCTAGCGTGGTGAGAGAACTCCATGTCCTGGGGTGACTGGTCCCCGTTGCGGAAGGGCTGGGCCTGGCTCCCTTTCCCTCCGAACCGGAAAGCTCATCAGCGTCCTGCCTTGCTTCAGAGGAGAAGCAGCGATTGACAGCTGCTTCACAGGCCAGCCAAACCCAGCTCTGCCCAGACAGACACTCGGGGTCTGTGTGTAGGAAACCCGGGCGTCATGGAGGGGTGTCCACATGTGGGCCTCCTGCCGGGTCAGGCCTGCCAAGTCGGAGACCCCCCCTCAGCTTCCATGCTCGCCGCATCGTGACAAGTGCGGTTTAAGGAGGGTGACCCCGATTCCTAGTTGAAAACGGGGCACCTCAGCCACACGCTGATGTCCCTCACCTGTGTGAGGTGGCTACCCAGCACCCTTCCCACCCTGCCTGGGAAGCTGTCCCCCATTTCTGGAACCCAGCGGGGTCCCCTCAGGAACCTGTCGCCCGTCCCTGGAGCCCTATGCTGGAATGTTGCTCCCTTTTCCAGTTCTGCCCCCGCCATTGTATCTCTGCCTGCCCCCTCCACGCCACACCTTGTGCTTTTTGGCAAAAATGGGAGTGTGTCCCGCTGGCACGAGCAAACTGAGGAAGTCTGAGGAAACTGAGGCAGCATGAGCAAATGGGACACGCTCCTCCTTTGGGGTGGGGGGAAGTCAAGCCAGCTGGAACAGAGCATAAAGGGGCTGCCCTGGCCAGAACAAGGTGTATGGTCGCCCTCGGCTTGTGGCTTCGGTGTCCCCTCTGGCCGTACTGGGCCTTGGTTCTCTAGCATATCGTCCCAGACCAGGATGTTTTGGATGCAACTAGAAAGTGGAACCCCCCACACCCGCTCTGTGCCTACCCCGAAAAGGAGCTAATTGCCTCTTCATGGGTTTTGAAACCTCCTAGGCCTCCCTGCAGTGCCTGGATGGCTCTGTGGACGAGAAGAAGCACCGCGCCATGACGCAGCGCTACCTGTCCCTCACCACGCGCCTGGAGAAGATGGGCTACAACCGGGACATGCACCCGGCGTTCAGCGAGTTCCTGATCAACACCTACGGCATCCTGAAGCAGCGGCCCGACGTGCAGGCCAGCCCACTCCACAGCAGCCCGGCGGAGCTGCGCCGGGTGGTGATCGACGTGGTTCCCTCCAAGTTCCTGGGCGACACCTTGCTGCTGCTGAACTGCTTGTGCGAGCTCTCCAAGGAGGACGGCAAGCCGCTCTTTGCCTGGTAGGGGGCTGGGTGTGCCGGAGCCGGCTGGAGGGTGCGTCCATTCCCCAAGACGTGAGCAGAAAGCCTGAGTTTGAAATACAGATGTGGGGTTTGTTTGTCTATGTCCTGGGGCGTGTTCCGAGCACTGGGCTCCGGTCGGCCTGTGTGTGTGTGTTTTTTAATGTGATAGGTTCCTACCTTCCTCATCGTCCTTTCGATCATCCCCCCCCCCCCTCGCCTCTGTTCCGCTTCCAGCAGGCCAAAGGCAGCAGAGTGTGGCGGGGGGCTGTGCCAGACAGGAAGGCAGCCCATCCCACGTGGCTGACCTACCCCGCCAGCTGTACCAGCTAGGAGCCAAAGGGGCGGCTGTACCATCCACGCCTGAGCCGCTACGGACTGACATAGCAAACCCCAATCCACCACGAGAGCAGGAGACGCCAGGGTTACACCCTGGCCTTTGAGTAGGCCTGAGGAGGCTCATCTCCCAGGGTATCCTACAGGCCAGGAACCTGAGGTAGGCAGATTATGAATGGCGCATATGGCGCTCCACCTGGTGCATCGGGCCCTGGAAAGCGGCGAGCCTGGTGCCGTTTTAATGAGCATTCGGGAACAATGTCTGACAAGTGCCCCAGGCTTAGAGCAGCCCTTCCTCCTTTGAGCAGTCCCACTGGTATGAAGACAGGCTGTCCACAGGAGTGAGGCGCAGGGCTGGGCTCGCTACGTGGGCGGCTTCTACAGGAGGGTCCCCCACTAACCACCTTGTTCCCCAGGAAAGACACCCGGGCTGTGCACCTGGGATGTGAGGGGGGGGCACAGAGGCCTAGCGATGACCTGATCATCTAAAATGCTCTCAGCCAGGAGATCTGCCTCGGCGGCAGGCTGCGCAGGGGTGGAATGAGTCCCACCTCTCTGCTCCAAAGCACTTAGCCGGTTTCGTTCAGAGCAGCAGTTCTCAAAGCCCAGTCCCTCTGCCCCGGAGCTGCCCACAAATAACCCTGCCACACGATCTCTGAAACGCGCTAATCGCTGCGAAAGCATTAAAGAATCTGCACCTTGACCTGGCCTGGCTCTTCTTGTGTGGGAGCGGAGGGAACAACGGCAACCATCGACGCAGGACGGGTGTCTGAACTACGAGGCTTACTCCTGAGGAAGCTCGTAGCACCCTACCACTTCCTGGGTGCGGCGCCACCCTGGGAAAAATTCACAGTATTGGGGCGTGGGCTGTTCTACAGAGCACGTGTGCCACTGCTGCAGAAGACGCACGCAAACCCTCCGCGGCCTGGTGCCCGCAGTGCACAGCCTAGATTTGCCTGCACAGCTTGGAACGCTTGTGCCACTGCAGCTGAAGAAGTTCACAGCCTGTGGAGTAACTGCGCACTCGTACACCTGCTGCCCAGGAAGCCCCCAGGGTGATGTTCCAGTAGTCTTGTAGTGCCAGGTGCCCCTGTGGATGTGCTTAGGGTTATCCGCTAGGGCAGTGTTTCTTAAACTTTTTAAGACTGAAACACACAAAACAATTTTTTAGGAAAACAACGGATTTTTTTGTTAAGCAAAAAAAAGAGAGGTTGGGGGGGGGGGGGGGGAGAAGTTGAGTTTAAAAAAAAAAAAAAGTTGCCTGCCCCTTTAAGGGTGGCCATTTTGAATTCTGTTCTCCACAGCACACCTCCAACTGCCTCATGGTAAACCAGTGTGCCATGGTACACAGTTTAAGAAACACTGCGCTAGGAGGTGTCTTTTCTGCGCACGACCAAACATCACGCAAATGCCGCAGGTTTTCCCTTACCTCTTGCTCATTGGAGGCTAGAGCAGAATGCGGCCTGTGTTCTTTGCAGCCTCGAATTCAGAACTACTCGTTTACGGTGATGCAAAGGGGGCGCTGGCATTGCTGCCTTTGGCCAGGCAGGCACCACGTGGGCATCATTCTGTTTGAATGTGCAAAGTGCTACACAGCTAGGCCTGGATGCACAAAGGGACTTGGGCACCTCCCTCCCTCTTTGAACCTGGGCCTGCAGGGTGGTGGATCACCCCCGCACTGACCACGCTCTTGCTGGGCCTGCTCCTAGGGGAGAGCGCGTCTATACAGATGTGTGTGGCAGGCTCCCGCTAGCTGCAGCTGGGACTGCCCAACACCCAGATGGCACCCTTTGGGGAATTGGGCCCTCTTTATTTTTCAGCCTCACGCTGTCTCGGAGAAGCAGCCTCTGCTGTGTTCTGGAGAGCTTAGTGTGACACTGAGTCACTAGAGGTAAATAGCCTGCTTTCCCGCGGCAGAGGGGTGGTGCGGTACCGCGCAGACCACTGCGGGCGTGCCCCGATGTTGTGTTCCCTTGCTGACGCAGGGCCATGCGTGTCTCACGCTCAGTCTCCGGCGTCTAGGAAGGACACACCCGAGTGCTGTTTTATAGCTTTCAGTTTTGCCTGAATCCCTTTCACACCTTTCCTTGCAGCGTCCATTTTTTTTGGGGGGGGGGGTCACACAGCTAGCTGGGAGTAGAAGGGGAGCCTAGAGATTGTTTACTCATAGAATCATAGGGTTGGAAGAGACCCCAGGAGGTCATCTCCCCTGACCCTGCCACCCCGATGTCTGCATCACAGCCACAGGTGGAATTGAACCTGGAACCCCTGGAGCTTAGTACATGAGACTGCTGCCTAAGCTAAAAGCCAGCTGGCTCCTAGCTAAAGCTATAGAGCAGACTCCTTTCTCTCTGGGGCTATGTCTAGACTGCAGGCTTCTTTCGGAAAAAGCTTTTTGGAAGAGATCTTCCGCAAAAAACTTTTTCCAAAAGAAAACGTCCACACTGCCAAAGCACGTCAAAAGCAATTTGCTTTTTCGACAGATAGCGTCCATACAGCGTGGACGCTATCTCACATTTCAGCTGTGATTACTATAGATGGAGTGGCCACCGAGGCACCTGTGCTTTTTCCTCTTTTTCTGAAAGAGCTCCCTCTTCCCCGTCCACACACACCTTTCTCCGAAAGAGCTCTTCTGCAAAAAGGTTTCTCCCGTGTAGAATGAGGATTACCAATGTCAGAAAAACCCTTCTCTTTGTTTGATTATTTTTTTCCCCCTGAAAAAACATGATTGCAGCGTGGGAATAAGAGAAACTTTTTTCAGTAAAACTGTTGTTTTTCCAAAAAAACCTCTGCAGTGTAGCCATACCTCGTAAGTGGTCTAAGCATCATGAGATGGGGGAAGTGCACCACACCCAGACATGCATCTGACAAAGTGGGTCTTTGCCCTCGAAAGCTTATGCTCCAACACATCCGTTAGTCTATAAGGTGCCACAGGACTCCTTGTCACTTTTGCAGATCCAGACTAACGCGGCGACCCTTCTGATATTTCACTCCCAGACAGTTCCCCAAGGGCCACAGAGAGCCGCAAACCACAGCTGGGGAGAGCAGTCCAAGCAGGGTAGGCCTGTAGGGGGCAGTGTGGTTCCTGCAGTTGTGTTTAGGAGGGATTCTTTTCTCACCAGCAGGGAAGGTTTTGTGAGGTGGGGGAGGGGGCAGCACAGGGTGACATGGGTATTAGTGCTCCCTGTGCGTGACAGGGTGCTAACAGTGCTATGCATGGGCTGAAACAAGAGCCTGGTAACACCACCCACACACTCTCTCTCTCTCTCTCTCTGGGGAGCAGGATTCACAGCCCCCATGCACAGAGGTAGCCTCGGCAAGTGACTTCTTCATGCCCAGCTGGCTAGGACTGCCCTTCACAGAAGTGTTTTTTCTTTCTGTGAAATGTGACTTAATGATGAAAGTGAAAATGAGTTGCTGGGTTTTTATGGGGCTGGGGATTTCTGGAACGAAAATCCAATCTCCAAAATACTTCACTGAAAGTGTTTGGGGTTTGAATAAAAAACGGGTTTTTCCGAAACTGGGTTTTTTCCCAACCCCTGAGGCGTCTTACCAACCCATGACTTTCAACTTGGGAAGGTGTTTCTGAGTTCTGTTTCCTGTAAAATACTCTTGGAAATTTGTAAAAACCATCATGTGCGGGAAAACAATGTGTTGTGTGCACTGTGGTATGTGTGGTTGTGCACAGCAGATGTTTCTACCACTGTTGTCTTCAAGTCGTCCTTATCAAGTCTCAAGTCACTACAGTTCAAGTCCCAAGTCGAGTCTCAAGTCTTAATTTAAAAAATGTCAAGTCACTTTTGTACAAGCCATCAATATCGACAAATAACAATAATCACTATCTGTTTTCATTTATTGACATAAATCGTACTTGCTAACTACTTATAGTCCAGCTGAGAGGCAGAGCCGCAATCGCTGCTGTGGGCAGTTTGTTACTAACAACAGCAGCATTTTCAGACAATTTTTTCACCAAGTCGATTTAACAAAATTAGCAAGTCTCAAGTCACAAACAATGAACCAAGTCGAGTCTCAAGTCGAGTCACCTAGGCGACTTACGTCGGACTCGAGTTCAAGTTGTGGGACTCGAGTCAACAACTCTAGTTTCTACTGGTGATGGGTACTCTGCCAATCACCTGGGCAGCATTTGAATCCCTCCTGGGTGAATGCTCAAAAATGGTTGGACTTTGTTTTTTAAAAAAAAACCAACAACTTTCCCTTTATATTTGTCATCAGTTTTGTCTGTACCTCTGCCTGTTCGCGTACCTCCGGTTCCAAAGGAGGGAGGTGGCTGACTGTTCGGTTTGTAACTCTGGCGTGTGTAACTCGGAGTTCTACTGTACATTGGCAGCAGGTGTATTCGTACCTACGCAGCCACATTCAGCAAAGGCCTTTGAAAATCAGTGTACTGTGCTTGTGCCATGGAGGCAGTTTGCATTTGCCACCGAGAGAAGGTTTAGGAGCAACGGGCCTGTCTACACACACCTGTTTTATATCTGTGCAACTCCAAGTGGTATTGTAGGGGAGTGAAAAAAGATTATTCATCCAAGAAGAGATTAGCAGAGACCTGTACCGGAGGGGCTACCATGGTTGCAAGAGTAGAGATGCAACCTAAGACTCTAATAGGCTACGTCTACACTAGCATGATTTTGCACAAGAACTCTTTTGCAAAAACGCTTCCAGAAGAGAGCGTCTTCACTGGCACGTGCCTTTGCACAAGAGCATCCATTCCAGTGTAGACACTGTCTTGCGCAAGAAAGCTCTGATGGCCATTTTAACCATCGGGCTTTCTTGCACAAGAAATTAATGTTGCCTGTCTACACTGGCCTCTTGCGCAAGAACAGTTGCACAAGCGGGCTTATCCCTGAGCGGCAGCATCATAGTTCTTGCGCAAGGAGCCCTGATTTCACACATTAGAACAGCAGCTGCTTTTGCGCAAGATCGCACCAAAGTAGACACAGCCTAAGAGCTCCACTGATTTTTATGAAGCGATTCCTCACTTACAACTGGCTCAATGAGACGGTTTAGTACCAGCAATATAAGGAGTGTCCCTATGGCTTCAGGATGCCGTCAGACTTTCTGCCTTCTGTGTGGGACTTGGATCCCGCTGGGCTTGCACTTTGCTGAGGGAAAACCCCTCACTATGGCCGAACTAGCCATAAGTAACTTCACCTGCAGACTGCAAAACGGGAGCGATCATTCCCTCTTGTGAGAGCAGCCCTGGCAGTTCTGAAGAGGGGCTCAGCCCAGCTGCAGACACACCAGGACCACGGCCGCCAACATGGAAAGAGGGGAGCTCAAGAACAAATGACGGGGCTGTCATGTTGCTGGATGTTGAGGGGAGCAGCCAGATCACTGATGCACCCATAGGTGTGGGTGTTGACCCCAAAAATGGTATAGAAGGGGGCCATGTGAGGTATTGAATAGAAGCTTATTATCGGATAATCCTATGTATGCTGTTCATGTGTTTGTATAATGTCTGTGTGTGCAATTATTAGCATGTACTTGTATGGACACTGAAGATTTCCCTGCATGTGGTTAAGCATTGGGCAGGGCCGAGCCTCTGGACATGCTAATTACCGAGGCCCTGTGGAACAATGGCTCTCACTGGGCCAAGGACACACCCAAAGAATGGGGGCTGTCACCTGAGAGCAGCCAGCAGGGAACACAGAGATTGGCCTCTGACCAGGTGACCTGCTACATACTAGAAGAAGCCAGGAAGGAGGTATAAAGAGGCCATATGGTCGATGCCATTTTGGTTCTCAGCTCAGCACTTCATCCCAGAGGCAGCACTGCAGGGGTCGAAGAGCCCGGAAGACCTGTGAACCCATCCTGACACTAGGATGTGCAACAAGAACTTTTAAACCATCAGCTGTAACATCTCTGCTAGAGCTTGCATCGAGGACTGGGAGATTCGGTGCATGTAACGTACTATTCTTTAACAACCTTACTCTCATGCTTTTCTTTATTGTAATAATAAACCTTTAGATATAGATTCTAAAGGATTGGCCCAGCGTGATTTGTGGGTAAGATCCAGAGGGTAAATTGACCAGGGATCTGTGGCTGGTTTCTTGGAACCGGACAGAACTTGTTCGGGGTAGGTGGGATTGGGTGCTAGGACCCCCCCACCTGTGTATAGGCCCGGGGCCATCTGGGGCACGGATATTGCTGGGGTGTCGGAGGGGTTTTGCTCGGGAGGCTTCAGGCAGGTTGCTGAAGCGCTCTGTGGGACTGGTTTGTGGCCTGTTTGGAGAGGTCACCAGTCTGGGGGCTGTAAGGAGCCCCGGACTGGAACAATTCGCACTGAGCGGACGCCCTCAGTTGTGGCCAGACACGGCCCGGTCCGTCACAGGGGCCGTGAGAGATGGAGGAGTGGAGGGCCCTCGGCAGCATGGAGAGGAGGGCGCCAACAGCCGAGTATAGCCGCAGGCCACGTAAGTTGAACGTAGGGTGATTTTGCTGAAAAGGGTGGCTCTGTAAACACGGAGAAACTGTTCCTCGTTCACAAGGCTTGAAGTTGCGTTCCGGTGCTATTTGCAACCAAGCATGTAGCAAATCCACCTGCAGCGGCTATCCCCATAATACAGGGGAAAGGCAAATGCCATTTCTGTCCTCTCCGGAAAGGATCCTACGGTTTCCACGCTGCCTGGGCCCACTACAGCGCTGCTTCCCTCCCAGACACCTCAACAACGAGTAGAAGCAACTCACCTGCTCCCTTTTAAGTCCCGAACACTGACTATGAATAATGTTCAACTTGGGATGAAGTCTTGGGTCGGAAATGGCTAATCCCTTTTCGGAGGAGTCACAGCCTGGGGATTCTATGCAATGAATATCTTAGATTTGTTTTCAAATTCTTTCTCGGAAGGAGCTAAACTCTAATAACCTGCCCCTCCCCCCCCATTAGCTACAGATCTATGGATGACAAACCTCCCAAGATGTCCCATGCTACTTGGCTTGGACAGAACATAAGAGGGGTTGCTATCATTTGTCTTTCTGCTCCTCTATGGCCTTGATACGGTCATTAAAAATTCCTGGCTCTGTGATTACAGAATTTACACTTCAGCAAGGCTGTTAGATGGCAGCCATTAAAATTCAGGAGAATAAAGCAACCAGAGGACTGAACGGCTTAGAGCCTCTACGTGGCAGGAAATTAGCTTTAGTCGTCAAATCTCCAGTGAGTCAGTCTAGATTTATTAAAGATGGAGGAGAAGAAATGACTCCCTTAGGAATGCCAAGGCCTCCCTTTCTTCCTCTGATGCTCATGGATCATGATTTCCTGTCCTTTATCTCGAGGGAAATCATTCTCTTGTTTGGCTCTCTTGGACCATATTATGGGAGTTAGACAGGAAATCAGCATCAGTATAATGTCGCTTTTCTGTGCCTATATGCCTTGATGCATGCCTTCTGCCACCGTAAGCAGACTTGATGATGGATGAGGGGGTCGGCAAAGCTCATCTTTCCATTTGTCCTCACTCCCCCCTTAAAAACTTGCTCTTGGAATCGAGCTGCGTCCTTTTCTGCTCCCTCCTCATCACTATTAATCAAGGCTCTGCAAGCAAAATTAGCTCCTCCGTCACAACAGGTGTATTTCACATCCCTGGACAGATTGTCAACGGGTGCAAATGGCCCTTAATCCAGTGTATGCTGGAACAACTCCGTTAGTGTTCACAGAGCTCTGCTGACTTATGCCAGAGGAGGCTCTGACCCAATAAATAATGCTCTGTGATGCAGTAGAAGACCTCTAAAGCCTGATCTATGCTACAGCGGAAGGTCGAAGTAACATGTGCCACTCCAGCCATGTATATTGCATAGCTGGAATCGACGTAATTTACATCACGTTTCCTGCACCGTACACACTGCAGGAAGCTGATGGGAGCAAATGCTTCCATCGGCTTCCCTTACTTCTCGTGAGGAGCAGGAGTACCAGCGCCGATGGGGGCACCCTCTGAGTTCGATTTAGTGAGACTTCACTAGACCCACTAAATCAAACTCTGGAAGATTGACCGTGGCAGCATGGACCTTCCACGAAGCGTAGTTATGCCCTAAGGCAATTTGCTCACTCCTCGCTGTGTTGGATGCCTAGGGGCATAGGGAGTGAAAAGGAGCTGTATTAGTTCAGGAGGATGGCCATATTTTCCAAGGGGGACACCCGGTGGGGCTGTCACCCAACCACTTGTCTGAGCCCCCTCCCACATGGCATGGGCTTTTGGTAAGGCTGGCCTGAGTCCTCTGGGGCCCAGGCATGGTTGCTTGCTCCCTCTTCCACCATGCCCCACTAGGACCTGGATTGCGTATGTTGTTCTTCTAGCTAGGAACACCTTGTTGTGTTTTCGCTCCATGCAGTTGTGACTCCTTTCTTCTGTTAAGGGGCCATTATCCCCTTAATCATGAACCGCTCTTAGACTGGTGTTTCTCATCACTCTTTGAGAGGCCTTTTCCCACAAGCAGATACCCCAGTCTCTGCTTCTCAGTCAATATACAGCTTTGAGGTTGTTTCACTGTCTGATGCGTTGCTTTGGACAAGTGGGATGCGCGTGTAGCAAACAGCTTTGATCTAGGTGCCATTTCTTCGCATCTCCCGGGCCGCCTTTGCGTGAACAAACACACTTCAGCTTAGGCTGAAATGTTCTGCTTTGAGATTGCCCTGCCTTCAATGCTATCGATGCTCCCTTATTAGCACTTTCAGCAGCTCCGCAAAGCTTGCAGGCTAATAGATACCACGCTAGAAGCCAAACTTAGAGCTTACACACTGCCATCCATCACTGCTGTGTCTTAGCGTCTTTGATACCCTCGGCTAGTTCAATATAATCACTACTCACAGACCTCAATACTGGGCTCTTTTTTATGCCCAGTGGTCCTGCCTCACAGCCTGGGCTATAGGACTGTTTCACAAAGCTACACTCCCCGGCTGAGTATCTTTGGATAACAGAACTCCCCAACTGAATCACATGACAGCTCATTGCATAGGTAGGAAAATGACCAATATTTAGATGGCCAGGAGCTGCGCGAGGACAGAGCAGGGCAAATATTTCAAAGAGTGCTAATCCCCAAGAGCAGTGATCTAGCTTGCTTTTCCAGTGCTAGAGGAGCAGCCGTGTGTGTCGATCAAGACCCGTTTCTTTTTGGAAACGGAGAGAAGAGAAAAGAAAGAATCTCCCTGTTTCTCTTTCAGGAAAAGCCTTCACCTTGCAGACTCCTTAAGCTGCAGCACACTAGGCTTGAACCGGAACGTGAAAACGGTCGGTGGTGATTTGGCTACTGCTCCAAACCACGGAGCTGTCTCCAACAAATACACCTGTAGCCCAAATCAGCATTTGTCATATAACTATGCCACATGTGACAGAATGGGTGCATGCATGGGTGGTGGGTGACCGTAGGGCTGCGGACTGAAGCCCAAATCACCGTCCCTTCTTGCCCGGGCCTGCACCTTACCCAGGGGCCCACACAGGCTCCCCTGAACATCCTCCTCAGCCCTCCCTCTCTGTGGTCTGCTGCCACTCTGACTTGCATTATAATCATGGACTCCTGGGGCTGGAAGAGACCTCCGGTGTTATCAAGTCCAGCCCCCTGCCCAAAGCAGGACCAACCCAACTAAATCAATGCAGCCAGGGCTCGGTCAAGCTGGGACTTAAAAACCTCTAGGATGGAAATTCCACCCCCTCCCCAGGGAACCCATCCCAGTGTTGGTCCCAAACAGCCTCTCACCGAAATTGACATATGAGCCATATACTTGCCTCCTGTATATTTCACCTATTCTTTCACTGAAAGAAACAAGCAGCCCGAAGGAACATTTCAAATAAGAATTGAATAGCATTGGAAAAGATTAACACTCTCTTGACTTGTGCTGCAGTATTACTCGGCACACAATGCTGTGTGTGTGTCGTGGCTCAGGGCCATAGCAATCAGACTCTAAATGGGATGTTTAGTTAGAAGTCCAGATTTCCTCTGCTGGAACAGTGGCTTTCACACTACAGGTTGGGGCTAGTACTTGATCGTGACTGTAGGGGTAACCAAGTGACCGGCAAAGGCAGCTTACTTTCTGTCCCAGGTCACAAAGTGGTCTGTGGCGCCAGAAGCGTCTGCAGCCAGTCCAGCTTCCAGGCATCTGAGTAATCTAGCAGTGGAACGTTTTCGACGGAGGTGGTATTTAAAAGCCCAAAAGGAGTCCAAATCGCCTATGTTTGTCCCTCAGGACTCTGAAGAACAGTAATGGGACTTTGAGAAAATGGGATTAAATTTCAATGGCTGCATGTAAATGTCCTCGAAGCATTTCCAAATAGTCCTACAATAATAAATTAGGTTTTATTTGAGTTTTCCAAAATAGTTTATTGCTTCTGGTAGACAATACCCCACGGAGCGTAATATAAGTCTAGATGTTTTAGTGACGGTATGCAAAAGAACCCAAACCATTGCCTTTTACTTCTACTTTGCTTTTTAGTTTCCCGCAGCCCCATAAAGTTTGTTTACAGCCTGCCTCTAAGTTCTGTGCTGTTCATTAGCTCTAATTTACCCCTAAATGTCCTCTGACAGCCCAGTAAGCAGTGGCACTGTTAGAAATGCTGCTAGACAATACTGACTTCCCATGGTTTGGGAAATTCTCTGGTTTGGCACCGGTCTGGTCCTAAGGATGCTGGTTTAGAGCGGTTCAACCTGTACTCCTGCACCTGAGACTAGCTCATGGACCCAAAGAATGACTGAGGATAGGTCTACACAGCAATGGTAAGTAAGAAAAAGAAATGCAATTTGCACTACGCAAATGGCATATCTTTTTCTGCCTTACTGTTGAAAGAGGCTCTTCCGAAATTTGAGGTGTCTACACAGTGCCTTATTTCAGGGAAAAGTGCTCTTTCAGCACATCCCTTATTCCTCATAAAACGAGGCTTCCTGGGATGGCAAAAGAGCGTGTCTGCTTTTCTGAAAAATGGACACGTTCCTTAGACGCAGCATTGCTTTTCCAAGATATTGCTGTTATCCACTGAGGGATAGCTCAGTGGTTTAAGCAGTGGCCTCCTAAACCCAGGATTGTGAGTTCAATCCTTGTGGAGACCATTTAGGGATTGGGGGCAAAATTTTGTCAGGGATGGTCTAGATGGTATTTGGTCCTGCTGTGAAGGCAGGGGACTGGACTTGATGACCTTTCAAGGTCCCTTCCAGCTCTAGGAGATAGGCAATCTCCGTCATCATCATCATTATTAAAAGCAGTGCATTCTAGATGTAGCCTGAGAGCACTCCAGAGGCAATGTAGTTTGGACCTAAGTCTCCTATGAGCTGGGCTTTGTGGAGGAATACAACTCCCATGAGGCAACGTGCTAGAGAAATGTATGTTAATTTTTTTTATCACTGATTTGAAAGGAAACATTTTGGGTCAATTCGAGCCAATGAAATATTCCAGTTTGGATCAAACCAACCAGGAACAAATATTGTCACTCAGTTTTCCCGGTGAAAAGAAAATGTTTATTAGCAAAATTGACATTTTTCCCATGGGAATAGGTGTCGTGTGGGGAAAAAAAAAATATGCATTTATCTTTTGAGTAGAGGGGAGAAAAATGTTGACCGGCTCTGCACAGAACTGGGCTGGGCAGGAAATCCTGAGTTAGGGAGGCAATGGTAGCGATTATCAGTTTTTCTGGGATTGGTAGATAAGATCTCCTTGGACTGACTGACTGACTGGGTGGCCCTGTGGCTTTTGTTCCAATGGCTTACAGGCGACATCTTCACTGCGAGTTCTTCTGGCAGGAAATATGCGAATGAGGGACTCATTTGCATATTTTCTGCCATTTCTTTTTGCGCAAGGGGTTTTTGCACAAAAAGTAGTGTGAATGAATGGGTTCCTCCCCCCCTCCAAAATTCCCGTTTTGCACAAGATCCTTATGCCTGTCCCAGATCTTGTGCAAAAGGGGGTTTTGCGCCCCCAAAAAAACTCTTTCTCAAAAGAACCCGTACTCCTCCTTTTTTTCCAGGAGTACGGGTTCTTTTGAAAACAAGGTTTTCTTTCCCCGAAAGAACCCTGTCTAGTCTGCGGTTTCACTTTCAAAAAAACCTTTTTCGAAACAGCGATCGGACATGAATATGCAAATGAAGCATGGGATATTTAAATCTCTGCTTCATTTGCACTTTCGATCAGGCTCATTTACATTCCTCTTTTGAGGGAGGAATGTAGTCCAGACGAGCGCTGGATGAGGTGCAGAGAATTGGAGCATTTTTCCTTATTTTCTCTCTCGCTGTATTCATGTGAAGAGCGAGTTACTTAGAGAGGCTGGCTCTTTATCTAAGGGTGTAAAATCGCTGACCGTTGTAAGAGCTCTTCAAATACCCATTTGATTTGACTTTCACTTTAATAAGACGGTTTGTACAAAGGGCTTGCCTGAAACAGCACTGAAGACAATAGTGAAATTCATTCATTTGCACTTGACACAGTTCCAGGTATGCAAGAGGGAAATGTCACACGCCGTCACAACCTTTTTTTATTGTTTGTCTCACATTGAGAGGATAGTACCTACTCTTCCCTGACAGGGGTTTGAACTTCTGGCTGAGATTCTGAGAGTGAAAATTGTCCTCGCTGCTGCTGCAGAACATTTCACAAGTTTCTATACGCGCGGGTAGTCTGTTCCTCTCAGATTTTGTATGACCTGTCAAAATCTCTAATGATGGCCTTAAATCTGAATTCGTTGAAAAAAGCCACTGAGCGCAGACAGGAAAAAAACATTATACGGGAAAGAGGAAAAACGTAGAAGCATAAACCCTGCTGGCTGCCGAAAGAAAGTACATCAATTCACTGGCTTTCTTAATTGGTTTGAAATTCTGAAAATGGTTTTGCATTCTGTTTTGACCTGTACATGTAATCGGATCCCATCGTTTGAAGAACCCTACACATAGTGCCTATCCTTCCCATCCTCCAAAGATGGGTTAAGGTATACCCGTTCAGGGTTTTAAGATTTGTTTTATTTTTACAGGAGAAATCAGCTCTGATCTCCCCTGTCTTTTTTGCTAAAAGTCTCTGGTGTAGATAATAGAGCAAGGGACTGGACTAGAAGACCTCTGCAGGTCCCTTCCAGTCCTATGAGTCTATGGACAATTAAAGATCTAGTGAAATGACCTCACCACAGACCAGAAACTGACACCCAAGCAAATGAGGGGGAAATGGCTCCTTAGTTAGGCCTTTTAAAACTCTGGGTCTTTTTGTTAACTCAAACCACTAATGAGCACGGAGGAGAAAAGCTCTTGTGTTAAAGATTCAGGTGAGGGCAGACAGAGCTTGTACTCTAGGAACGTGGGTGCAAACTGCGATGCAGGCCTGCCAAAGGATCACTAACAAGTCTGATGTCCCTAGTGTGGACAAGGGCCCCGCCTTGAAGTCTTTATGCAAGTAAATCACCCATTACTGTCAGTTCCATTGTAATGAATGACTCTAGGGTCAGGCCCTGAGCCTGTGAAAATGGAAATGGACTGATTTCCAGCTTGAGTTGAGGCTGAGAGCTCTTCTGAAGCTACGTTTAGCTCTCTCCAGCTACAGAATTCTTTTCTTTCCTTTGTTCCTTCCACTCTTCCTTTTCCCTCCAGCCTTTTGAAGAATGGCTCACCATCCAGCCCACTGATTTTTGGATTTGTTTCTTAAATTAGAGTGGAGGCTATAAGCCTGCAGTCACAGAAAACCGACTAGAGCAGGCTTTTTCCGGCTTTACTGTGTGTCATGGGAACTCAAAGACCTTGGGGAGTCTAACAATTTGTATTTAACAGCTTAGGTAAAACAAATCTATTTCCATTCTGATTGGATCAGGGTGTAGCAAATCCAGAATCAGAGTCCTGCATGTTAGGATAGATGCCTAGTTATAGATTTTTTCTTTGACTGGCTCGGTTGCCACAGGGATTAGTTGTCTCCAGAGAAGATAGTTATTATAATGCTGCCCTGGGAATGTTTATATGCTGGATCTTTCACATTATGCCAATTAGGGGCAACCAGCTTACCACCAAGAATAAAAGAGGCTTCCAGTTTGCCTACCCCTCATTGCACTTTGAGCAAATATGGTCCGAAAGAGCGAGTCATTCCTTTATCATCGGGGGATCGGAATGAAATAACATCTTCCCACTGAGCTGTGTGAATCAAACTAAAGAGTGTGGTCATTCTTCCTGGCAGATGGGCCAGAAACATCTAATATTTGACCACTGCCAAGTAACAGGTGTCAACCCACACTGCCAGCACCCCCTCAGTAGCCAAAAGACCTTTTTTTCTGACATTTTTTCTTTTAGACTCATTCACAGAGGTTGTCTGACAGTCTGACTCGCATCAAAGCCTATAGCTCATTTGCATCCCGTCTTCTTTCGGAGGTTGAAGTGCACCAATAGGGTAAGAGCATCCAAATAACATTGCATGGTGTTTGCAGCATGACAGAGGACGGATTCAGGTTGAATTATTCAGAGAATCCCAGGTGATAGCGTCTAAACAAGAGCTGGCTGGGAAATTTTTAGATTAAATGTTGTATGTGAGTTATTTATTTTCCCCTGTGTGCTTGTTTTAGTTTGGCTTTTTGGTCAGAGAATGCCAATTAGTCAAAACGAAAGCGTTTGGAATGTGCTGATTTCGGCAACGTTTGAACCGGTTTTCCCCACATGAATGCCCTAACCATCAGGCTAGCTGCTGTTCTGAGGGGTGGGGGCAGTCCTGACATGCAGGAAAGCAGATCATTTCAGATTATATGAATCTCAGTCTAAGGATGTAAGTGACTAGTCCGCCATCCAATAAGCATAAGCTAATCGGATTGTCGATGAGCGATTTCACTAGTCTCTTCCCCGCCCCGCCTTGCTGCCTCTATCAGAGAGAGGCAGCAAGGGGGAGAGCTGGGGGGTGCCAGCTTAAAAGCCGGTTTTCCCCCAGCACCCTATCAACTGTTGGATTAGTTAATTAATCTAAATGTAACATCCCCATCTCAGTCTTGACTGCTTCTCAAGTTAAAACTCTCTTGTGAAGACAGTGTGTACAGTTCCTTGATAAAGGCCAGTTTCCATTTCTCCCACTAAAGGGGCCTGCCTACAGATTTTGGTTGAGCATTGTTGCGGGTTGAGGAATGATTAGAGAATGTTGGTGAAAAACTGATCAGCTGATGGGGCGGTTAGCCCTTTGACCTCAGCAACTAGCCAAAGTGCAGAGCAAGTAGGTTGTTCTGAGTAGAAACCGATGGAGTCTGGTATTTCCTTTGTACATTCCTTATAAATAAGGCTGCATCAAAGTCCTGGAGGAACCAAACCCAAGGGGGACAGTTACTTTGCTTACAGCTGCAAGCCTCATTAGCTGACCCCAGCCTCACCAGCTCTTCCTACCCTGGTGTCAAGCTCCTAAACCATGCTTGACCAGGCTTTCTCTTTCTTGGTCTCTCTCTCTCTCTCTCTCTCGCTCTCCAGCTTGCCTCCCTGGCACATGAACACACTCATAAAAACAGCTCTGCCAATCTAATCTTCAGCCCTTGCATTTTAAAACCCTCGGGTTTCATGAGTCAGTGCTATTTAGTACGTGCCTGTTTCAGGATGCTGCCGTTGTTGCTTCAGCCACCTGATTATGATGGCTTCTTATACATCGATCCTTAATGGAAGTCAGCTGCCATGGCTCTGACCCATAACAATATTCTTTCTCTGTTTTAATATTGGGGCAGTCAACTATTTTGCTGGTTCAGTTATGCAGGACTGGGTTCTCTTGCTATAATGAGTTATATTAAGTTCCAGTAGTAGCCTTTCAAAGGGGGCTTTGAAATTTACGCACAAGCTTATGCTTAGGAAAGCTGTAAAGCGTATGAAAGCTCTCAAGATTCCCCAGTAATCCTGAGTTGATCATAATATTTCACCAGGCCGTACTGTTAAAACTGTACTTAAATGAAGAAGCTGGACCCTGTGACAGCCTGCATTGTACTTTTTATCCGCACCAGAATGGTACTGAAACAAAATGTGAGATGGAAGTTTGAAGACTTTCTTTGTAGGTGATACTTTAAAAAAAAATCTACTGCTGTAGTTAAAATGTGGAATTTTATAATTCAGTGTTTTTCCATCTTTAAAAACAGTGGCTTCAGCGAGGGGGAAGAAAGCTCCTAATTCTTTGAATTCCAGCGGAGGTGACTTCTTTGTTCAGTTTGACATGCGGGCTGATAGATGGGGAGGCTGGTACTCTTGCCTGCTGAAATGCGAAACATATTCTAGGTAAAAGAAACTGATGTGAAAGAAATATTCCACCTACTCACCTGTCAGCTGAAAGTGAGTTCTAATTGTTTAAGAACATGTGTTTAACTAGTCATGGCTTTCTACTAGTAAATAGGGGGTACTCTTGGTGACATCTAGGACTACACAATCACCTCAATTTAAACCTGAATGCTGCTCCTGTGGTCACGACTTCTACATGCGCTTCCCAGATAACTTACTGAGGTGCTCTGTGACTACAGGCAAGTCAGTAAGGCCAACATTTTTTTGAGTTCACACATTTTAGGTGCCTCAGATTCGGGGGGCTCCACTTTAAATACTGAGGAGCCTGATTTCCCACTTACTTCAGCCAGAGGTGTCCAGTCCTTCTGACATTCTTATTGACGAGCCTGATGAATGAGGTGTTTTGACTTTGGGCAGCCATATTGAAAAAGTGTTATCCTGAGATATCTCAAGCTAGATACCGCAATCCTGAGGTATCCCAAACTAGTGAACACTTTTGAAAATCTGTCTGTAATCTCTCTGCCTCAGGGAGAGATTGTGTGGTCCTTAGATACTGGTGCAAAGCTGGAGAAGCTAAACAGGAGTGAGTGGGCTCCTGCCCTCTTGCCCACAACTGTGAGAATTGCCTATGTAAAAAGGAGCAGAGCGAGGCTACGTCTAGACTGCAAGCTTCTTTTGGAAGAAGCTTTTTTTTTTTTTTGGAAGCGATCTTTCGGAAGAAGTTTTTCGGAAGAGAGCATCCACCCTGCAAAAGTGCCTTGAAAAAGCGATCTGCTTTTTCGAAAGAGAGCGTCTAGACTGAATGGACGCTATCTCACATGTAAGCTGTGATAGCTATGGACGGAGTGGCCACCAGGGCATCTGTGCTTTTTCCTCTTCTTCTGAAAGGACTCCCTCTTCCCTGTTCATACATGCCTTTTTTGCAAAAGAGCACTTCCTCGTAGAATGAAGATTACCAATGCTGGAAAAAACCCTCTGTTCTTTCGATTTTCTTGCAAAAGAATGCAATTGCAGTGCGGATGTTCCTCAAGGTTTGTCAGAGCAAAACTCTAGTGTAGACATACCCAGAGGGCAGAGAAAAAAACAGAAATGGATCAGAACAAGAAGCTAATATAAGAGATGACTGGGGCGCAGGAATAGGGAGATTAGATGAACACATCTAGTGGACAAACAAATACTGGAAGATTTACCCAGTGTTGCTCCGGTCCTTAATTTTTGCTTAATTGTGTTTTTATTTAAGTCAGTGCTCTGGGGTGGGGCTAGGGATGAGGGGTTCACTATGCAACTGCCCCAGGGCACGAGGATACCCACCTCTTTCTCTCAGCAGCAGTTTGGGGCCAGGCGAGAAGCTCCTTTCCATGGGGGCTGCAGCTCTGGTGGGCTCTGCTGGGGAGGACCACGTCCCCCAGCTGGGGCAGGGCCTGATTCATCTCTGCTTTGAACTCCTCAGCTAGACTGAGGAATACTGCAAAGTATGCACATCCCCTCATTCCCCTGACAAAGGGGAACAGCCAGATATGTCCTTGTATGGGCGGGGGGGAAGCCCCCTCCTGGAACATGCCCCCTCCTGGCCCCTTGCATGTGCCTGTGATTCTGTCTCTTTTCAGTATGGCTGTATAAGAAGCAATCCCATTCTAGGCAGATCCCGTTTTCCTGGCACAACCCAACTCTGACCTTGCTTTAAGTTATGAGAAGAAGCTGCCTACCCAATTTGGTGGTCCTAGCTCTGAACATTTAGGAGGCCTTGGATAGACACTCTCCATTATACAGTAGATGCAGTGTGACAGATGGTGTATATGAGAGCACAAACTTTGTCAGCCTCGATTTGGAGGGAGTAATAGGAGACGTTCTAGTTAATTTTTTTTCCTTTAAAAAAAAATCAAAACTCTTTAAATAAACCAGAGGTTTAAATTTGTCTAAATCTGCAAGTGCTTTTTTCCCATCATTTTGTGTAAATTTACATAACTAGATCATTCAAGATGTCAAAACATTAGACAGCCTGAGATGCACTCATCCCTAATGAGAACTCATTACAGCCTCATTATGCAGTCTGCCAATCATTACTATGTGCTTGATTCTAACTTTTTTTCAGAGAAGGGAGGTAGGGTGTGTGCGTGTGGAGTGGGAGGGGTAGAGGGTGCATGAGCAGGTTGAGGGTGCGTTAGCTGTGATTCTGGCACTTGTGCGGGATGGGGGCATGGCTGGAGCAGTAGAGGAGCTCCCCATTGCAGAAGGGGGCAACTTGCAGCACACCTGCAAGACTGAGTGATCCGGAGACCATGCTGTGAGAAGCACTGCTCTATATAAATCTATGGTACGCCCATATCTCAACTACTGTGTACAAATGTGGTCACCTCATCTCAGAAAAGGTTCAGAAATGGGGGCACACAAAACATTGAGGGGTATGGAACAGCTGCCACAGAAGGAGAGATTAATAAGACTGTGTCCTTTAAGCTTAGAAAAGAGAGACTAAGGTGATAAAATCATGATTGGGGTGGAGAAAGTAAATAAAGTTATTTACTCCTTCCCATCCCATGGGTCATCACTGACCCAGTGCAATGAACGTTGGGTTGTTAAGCCAACAAAAGGAAGCATTTCTTCACGCAAGGCCTGGTTAACCTGCAGAACGCCTTGCCGCAGGACGTGGTCAAGCCTTTACTAGGGCTCCACAAAAGAACAGAGGCGTTCCTGGGACAGGGCCCGCAGGGGTCACGCGCCGGGTCGCTGCTCTGACCCAGCCTGGCCGCGCTGGGGTGGAGCGAGCGTGGGAGACGCGCAGGAGGGGGCGGGGCCTCTGCCGCCGGCACCTGACAAGGGGCGGGGCCTCCGGCCGCTTCCGGCTCAGGCCCCGCCCCTGCGGAGGGATCTACCCTGCGCGCGGAGGCGGCGGCCGTGAAGGCGCCGGTCGGGTGGTTCCGGCCCGCGCGGCAGCTCCCGGGAGCCACCGCCGCTCTCCGCGGGCCCGACCGGCGCTGCCGGTCCCACGCGCCCCGGAAGCGGAAACGGCCCCGGTTTGCGCTTCCGGGCAGCGCTGGGGGCGGTCCCGCCCCTCCCCCCGGAGCGGCGCCGCGCGGGCTGGAGACGCCTGGGCCTGCGCCTTCCCCCCTCCGCTGCCGGTGAGTGCGGCCCCCTCCGAGGGGGACTCGGACCCTGCCCCCCCGGGCCGGGCTGGCGGGGCCCCGAGTGGGCGCGCACGGGCCTGCCGGGGGGGGGCAGTTACCTCAGGAGCGAGCCGGGCTCCCCTCCCCCAGCGAGCGCCCGCGCCGCCTCCCCTCCGTCCGGAGAAACACGGAGCGCCCCCCCCCCCCGGCTCGCTCTGCCGGGCAGGGTTACCCCCCCCCCCCCCCGGGGACTGGCCGCCAGGGGTCTTGTGGCTGCTGGAAGCCCCCGAGACTGATTCGGGGCCCCGCTTGAACCTGCAGCTGGGGGGTGGGGTCCGCCCACGAAAGCTGGTGCCCAAATAAATCTGTTCGTCTCCAAGGGCCGCGGGGCTCCTCCTTGTTTCTGCGGACCCAGGCTAACATGACCCCTCTGGTACCAAGCAACTGAGTCTTGTGGGATCCGGTTTAGAGGCTGCTATCCCCTGCATTTCTGGTCCCTGTAATATGCCACAAGTATGATGTGTGATGGTCTATAACTTGATAATTGAAGTCTTTGCTCTTTTTCTTCAACAGTTCCATTTTCTTGTTTAAAGTCTTCGTTACTGAGTCAGTGCGCTGACATTTTTGAGGTTATGAAGTTTCTATATACAGCCAAACTGGATGCGCCCTCCTTTCTCCCCAGATTATTTTTTTAATATCTGCTTTTATAGATGCACTATCTGGACCTAATTTTGTCTCTAGCTGTCTATTATGAATAGGGCTGTACGAAATTCATGAATAGGGCTGTACTAAATTCATGATCCATGTTGGTCAAGTTCATAGGAATTTAAAAATTTGTAAATTTCGTTATTGATTATTTAAATTTGAAATGTCATGGTGATGTAACTATGGGAGATCCTGACCCCCAAAAAAAGAGTTTTGGGGTGATTGCAAGATTATTATAGGGGTGATTGCAGGAATACTATCCTTTCTTCTGTGCTGCTGTTTGGTGATGGTGGTGTCTTCAGAGCTGGGTAGCTGGAGAACGGTGGCTGCTTTCTTGGAACGAAGCACTAAAGGCAGAGCCAGTACCAGCAGCGGTGCAGCAGTAAGGATGGCATGGTATGATCATAGAATCATAGAATAATAGGACTGGAAGGGACCTCGAGAGGTCATCGAGTCCAGCCCCCCACCCTCAAGGCAGGACCAATCTCCGTCTACACCGTCCCTGACAGATGTCTATCTAACCTGTTCTTAAATATCTCCAGAGAGGGAGATTCCACCACTTCCCTTGGCAATTTATTCCAATATTTGACCACCCTGACAGTTAGGAATTTTTTCCTAATGTCCAATCTAAACCTCCCCTGCTGCACTTTAAGCCCATTACTCCTTGTCCTGTCCTCAGTAACCAAGAGGAACAAATTTTCTCCTTCCTCGTTGTGACACTCTTTTAGATATTTGAAAATTGCTATCATGTCCCCCCTTAATCTTCTTTTTTCCAAACGAAACAAGCCCAGTTCATGAAGCCTGGCTTCATAGGTCATGTTCTCTAAACCTTTAATAATTCTTGTCGCTCTTCTCTGTACCCTTTTCAGTTTCTCCACATCTTTCTTGAAATGTGGCACCCAGAACTGGACACAGTACTCCAGCTGAGGCCTAACTAGTGCAGAGTAGAGCGGCAGAATGACTTCACGAGTTTTGCTTACAACACACCTGTTGATACAACCTAGAATCATATTTGCTTTTTTTGCAACAGCATCACACTGTTGACTCATATTCAACTTGTGGTCCACTATGACCCCTAGATCCCTTTCCGCCATGCTCCTTCCGAGACAGTCGCTTCCCATCTTGTATGTATGGAACTGATTGTTCCTTCCTAAGTGGAGCACTTTGCATTTCTCTTTATTAAACCTCATCCTGTTTACCTCTGACCATTTCTCTAACTTGCTAAGGTCATTTTGAATTATGTCCCTATCCTCCAAAGAAGTTGCAACCCCACCCAGTTTGATATCATCTGCAAACTTAATAAGCGTACTCTCTATCCCAATATCTACATCATTGATGAAGATATTGACCAGTACGGGTCCCAAAACAGACCCTTGCGGAACTCCACTTGTTATCCCTTTCCAGCAGGATTTAGCACCGTTAACAACAACTCTCTGACTACGGTTATCTAGCCAATTATGCACCCACCTATCTAAGTTATATTTGCCTAGTTTATCAATAAGAATATCATGCAAGACCGTATCAAATGCCTTACTAAAGTCTAGGTATATGACATCCACCGCTTCTCCCTTATCCAAAAGGCTCGTTATCCTATCAAAGAAAGCTATCAGATTAGTTTGGCATGACTTGTTCTTCACAAACCCATGCTGGCTATTCCCTATCACTTTATTACCTTCCAAGTGTTTGCATATGATTTCCTTAATTACCTGCTCCATTATCTTCCCTGGGACAGACGTTAAACTGACCGGTCTGTAGTTTCCTGGGTTGTTCTTATTCCCCTTTTTATAGATGGGCACAATATTTGCCCTTTTCCAGTCTTCTGGAATCTCCCCTGTCTGCCATGATTTTTCAAAGATCATAGCTAAAGGCTCAGATACCTCCTCTATCAGCTCCTTGAGTATCCTGGGATGCATTTCATCAGGACCTGGTGACTTGCTGACATCTAACTTTCCTAAGTGATTTTTAGCTTGTTCTTTGTGTATCCTATCTTCTAAACTTACCCTCTCTCTGCTTGTATTCACTACGTTAGGCACACCTCCAGACTTCTCGGTGAAGACCGAAACAAAGAAGTCATTGAGCATCTCTGCCATTTCCAAGTTTCCAGTTACAGCTTCTCCCTCCTCACTAAGCAGTGGGCCTACCCTGTCCTTGGTCTTCCTCTTGCTTTTAATGTATTTATAAAAGGTCTTTTTGTTTCCCTTTATGCCTGTAGCTAGTTTGATCTCATTTTGTGCCTTTGCCTTTCTAATCTTGCCCCTGCATTCCCGTGTTGCTTGCCTATATTCATCCTTTGTTATTTGTCCTAGTTTCCATTTTTTATATGACTCCTTTTTTATTTTGAGATCATGCAAGATCTCCTTGTTAAGCCAAGCTGGTCTTTTGCCATATTTTCTGTCTTTCCTACACAGCGGAATTGTTTGCTTTTGGGCCCTTAACAACGTCCCTTTGAAATACTTCCAACTCTCCTCAGTTGTTTTTCCCTTCAGTCTTGCTTCCCATGGGACCTTACCTACAAGTTCTCTGAGCTTATCAAAATCTGCCTTCCTGAAATCCATTACCTCAATTGTGATGGTCTCCCTTCTACCTTTCCTTAAGATCATGAACTCTATTATTTCATGATCACTGTCCCCTATACTGTCTTCCACTTTCAAGTTCTCAACTAGTTCCTCCCTATTTGTTAAAACCAAATCCAGAACAGCTTCTCCTCTGGTAGCTTTTTCAACCTTCTGAAACAGAAAGTTGTCTCCAATGCAGTCCAGAAACTTATTGGATAGCCTGTGCCCCGCTGTGTTAGTTTCCCAACATATGTCTGGATAGTTGAAGTCCCCTATCACCACCAAATCTTGGGCTTTGGATAGTTTTGTTAATTGTTTAAAAAAGGCCTCATCCACCTCTTCCACCTGGCTAGGTGGCCTGTAGTAGACTCCTAGCATGATATCACCCTCGTTTTTTACCCCTTTTAGCTTAACCCAGAGACTCGCTACACAGCTATCTCCTATGTTCATCTCCACTTCAGTCCAAGTGTGTACATTTTTAATATACAAGGCAACCCCTCCTCCCTTTTTCCCCATCTGTCCTTCCTGAGCAAGCTGTACCCTTCCATACCAACATTCCAATCGTGCGTCCCATCCCACCAGGTTTCTGTAATACCAATGATATCATAGTTGTTTTGTGTTTGTTTAATGATATCGCCATCTTTAATTTTGCACTGCTGCTTGCTGAGTTGGGCCCGCAGTCCACTTTCTGGACACCCAGCTCTGAAGGCAGCACAGTGATAAGAGCAGCAAATAACCTTGCAACCCCCCTGCATGTCCCTTTTGGATCAGGCCCCCCAATTTGAGAAACGCTGGTCTCCCCTGTGAAATCTGTATAATGTAGGATAAAAGCACACGACCAGATTTCATGGTCTGTGACATGTTTTTCATGATCGTGAATTTGGTAGGTTCTAAATGATGTAGTATAAATGGATGTGATAAGGTAAAATTGCTGGTGCAGGAATGTGGTAAATTTCACTTGCTCACACAAATGAAGCATACAGGTGCAGGGTGGAAATCTACACAGCAAATCTTTCTAATCCCTAATGTTATATTATAATTTAGTGTTGCCTTACTGGCTGCCTTGACACCCACATTGTTCTGACCATATCACCTCGACTTTAAATTCCTCAAGTGGTTCATCAGTCACTATCAGTGAAGAGGTGCCTCTTCCTGTTTTTTCTAGCTGTAACTCAGTTTGCTAACTTGCAAGTGAAGGGAAAGCAGTTGCCATTTTCTAGAATTTTAATTTGAGGTAGTCTGCTTCAAGATACTGATGTAAGATTGCATTATTTTTCCTTCAGTGAAGACAAAGTCTAACAGCATGGGGTTTTTACATGATTCTTGGGTTGTGGCCAAAGAGCAGTTTTCTCTAGCACTACTGGTGGTCTTGCATAAGTGCGTTCTACTTGTTTAGCATATTGATTAGGTTTTGTGTTTGTAATTTTCAAGCACTGACTTTTTTATGCCTTTATACAATAGAGGTCTATAGTGCTGTATCACAGAAATTTTCCCTTATTCCTTTAAGGAAAGACTGATATAGCAAAAAGGTAACTTCTAAACTACCGAGTTAAACAAGGAGAGTGTACAAGCTGCAGTGTGACTTTTGTTGTGGAAAAATGCCCAGATTTGGTGACTAAAAAATCCAACGTAGGAGAGACTTTTTTTCCCCTCCCCTCCCTTTATTGTCAACAAAGAACCAGTGTAGACTCTGCTGTTTTTTGTCCACAACTGGCTTCCACCAGTATCCCACAATCTGTGCTCTGATGGCTGTACTCTGTATATTGTGATCTCTGCAGGCCTGCGGCCCTGTCCCCTTTCAAAGCCCTGGGAAGTGTCTGACTGCTAAGTGAGCTGCTTCCTTGGGGGAACAAAAAAAGAGTAAATCATAGGTCTGCTCCTCTTCTGCCCTTTACTAGGAACACAGCAGCAGACAGAGTGCTGCTGTAGGGGGAGAGGCTTCTGTGCTGCTCTCTCTTTCCTCAGCAAAGAAAACTCAGAGCTACTCATAATGCTGCTCCTAGCAGCTGAGGACTGGCTGTGGGAGAACTTGGAGGGTATCCCAAGATGTGATCAGCTCTGCCTTCCCACAACACTGTGGGATACGTACCCATAGTTCATTGTTTACACGGCACATTGTTGTTTTGTCAATATTTGTGTATCACTGAGAGTTTTGTTGTCAAAACTCTCTACTGTAGATATGCTCTTACCTTGGGAGCAGTTTCCGGGCGCCTCTGTCTATTAGGTCAGTGGTTCCTAGACTTTTTTATACTATTGACTGGCAAACACATTCACGAACTTTTGGCGGACTGGTGTCATTTTATTTGCATATTGATTATACAAATAAATATGCAAATCAAATGTTGCCAATCTGCCAAAAGCCCAGAGTGCTCCCCCCCAGCCCTGATCCCTAGACCCTGCACTGCTCCCCCTGTGCTAGTCACTGACCTGAGTCCCCTGCACCCAATCCCCCCAGTGGCAGCCTCCCACCCTCAGAGCACCCATCCCATATGCCTCAGTGCCAGCTCCCTGAGCCTTAGAGTTCCCCCCCCACCACCAGACCTCCCAGTGCCAGCCTCCTGTTTCCAGAGCCACACTGCACCCAACCCCCTGATCTTCCCCAGTGCCAATGCCCAGTCCCCAGAGCGCCCCCCCCCCCCCAGTGCCAGCCCTGCCCCCGTAGCCCTCCCCCTACTAGCTCTGCCCCAGTATCAGCTCCCCACCCCGGGTGCCCCAGTGTTAACTTCCTGCCTCTTAGAGCCTCCACTCCCAGAGTCCCCCAGCACTAGCTCTACGCCCAGAGCCCCCAGCGCGTGCCCCGGCTCCCTCACCTAGCCCTGTGCTGCCTCCCAGACGCCAGCTGAGCACTGCTGCCCGGATCACGGTTGCTCTAAAGCTGCCGTGCTGGGTTCTGTGCAGCCCTCCCCCCCTGGAGCCGGTTGGCTGAGAGGTGAGGCAGGACACGCCTCTCCCAACAGCCGCTGCTGGTGGGGAGGCGCTGGGCAGTGATCCGAGCTCTGGCCCCAGAGCCGTGATGTCCTGGCAGCCAGCAGCTTGCAGACCGGCGCTTGGGATCTGCTGTATTAGGGATGTGAATGGTTTTATATCCCTCCTGTGTATCCAGATGCTCTGTACCAAACCAGGCCGTAGGGCTTGTCTGCATCTGTAGCTGTGCCAATGGGAGGGGTGGTTCTATTGGCATAGGTACTCCACTTTCCCCAGATGCAGTAGCTAGCATAGGGGGTAGGGAGGCAGTATTTTTCACACCTCTGAGCCAGGAAGTTCTACTAACCTAATTTTCTAGTGTCGACCAGGCTTTCGGCTGTCTGTACTCACAACTAAACAAAACTTGTCTTTTGGAGGTGTTAAAATGACACCTCCCCTCCTCCACTGAGAGAGACAATAGTTTTGCTGGTGACAACCAGTACATTTTCTGTACAAAAGAGCCAACAAACTGGCCACGTTGCCCGGTTTTGAGTGACACAGTTGTGGAGACACAGCCTTGTCGTTAACCACTACCTAGTTAGACCAGCAATGGGCCTCCATCGCTGTGGGCCACAAGACTGTTGAAAGCAAGCCGGTCTCCCGGGCAAGGGTAGGGTTGGTAACTGTGATGCAGAGGCTCTCACAGTCAGTGCTGTGTGCAGTCAGCAAGTACAGTAAACTTCCGATAATCCGGCACCTTTAGGACCCAGGGGGTGCCGGACTATCAGATATGCTGGACTATCGGAAGGGGGGGGCTATGAGGGGTCTGGAGTGGGGTGGGAGGGGATGCCACCCCAGACCCCTCATAGCCCCCTCTTACAATAGTCCGGCTCTGCCCCAGGCGTCCCTGATTCAGCCGCTGCTGGTCAGTTTCAGCAGCAGCTGAATCGGGGATGCCTGCAATAGAGCAGCTGGGGTGCTGCCGGGTTGGTCCCGCAGCGCCGAGGGGCGGCACTACGGCACCAACCCAGCAGCACCCCAGCTGCTCTTGGGGACGCCTGGGGCAGAGCAGCTGGAGTGCTGCCAGTTTGGTCCCGCAGTGCCAAGGGACGGTGCTGCGGGACCAACCCAGGAGGACCCCAACTGCTCTGCCCCAGGGGTCCCTGATTCAGCCGCTGCTGAAACAGATCAGCAGGTCCCCGATTCAGCTGCTGGTCAGTTTCAGCAGCAGCTAAATGGGGGAAGCTGTCCGGCTGCCCCAGCACTTCCGGGTTCCTGATGGTGCCGGACCATCAGGAGTCTTGGAGCATTGGATGCCGGACTAATGGAGTTTTACTGTACCTTGCTTCATGTGCCCTGGCTTTATGTGTGTGTCACTTCAGTAATACTGGTAGGGAAAAAACGACAACACTGCCCATGAGCAACAGTAAACAAAATGTCTAGCTGGCCGCACACACAACCTTGATAGGCTGCGTGTGGCTCTCGGGCCATACATTGCCCACCGCTGGTGTAGACTAAGCCTTTGATGACCCTTCTCACCATACATCAGAGCAGTGTCTCTCCACTTGTAGTTCCTTAGGCTGCCAGCAAGCGTGGGGAGGACCTGATGGGGATGTCTTTCTTCCTGCCGCACTCAAAGCAGATTCAGCAAGAATGGAGATTTTGTAATATCCCTCCCTCCAACAGGATAAGTGCCCCCCGTCCCCTGTTCTGCAGGGCCAGAACTCATGAGGGGAGGGTTCTCTTTGAATGCAGCACTTTGCTCCTATAGAGCAGTAGCCTCCAAAAATGTGCAAGTGCCCTCCGATGTTTGTAATTACTTGAAAGGAGCCGGTGACACTCCCCACCCTCCATGGCTTTTCTGTGTATTTCTGTGCAGACAGTGACGTCAAGTGGCACAATTAGCTGGTTAGTACAGTGAATTATCACTAGAACAGAAGCAAAATCTACGGAATGCATTAAAGCTAGTGTGAATTCTCTACTCTAATCACTTGCACTGTAACCTAATGTGGTATGACCTAGCTCTTTAGTATTTGCACATGAAATTATCTCCCCTTGCTCAGAGCACCATAGTGAAACTGACCGAAGTCTGTCGATTGCGCTAGGTTGGGTTCTTCCACCTCTCCAGGAGGTGGATTAGCTATACCAAAAGGAGACCTCCTGTCAATGTTGTTAATGTCGTTACTGAAGCACTACAGCTGTGCAGCTGCACTTGCGCGGCTGTAGTCTTTCAAACCAGGGATACCACTTAGATCTATTATTAGTTGTAACTTTTGACTACTTTGT
The DNA here is from genome assembly GCF_052426305.1 of Pelodiscus sinensis. NCBI lineage: Eukaryota > Metazoa > Chordata > Testudines > Trionychidae > Pelodiscus > Pelodiscus sinensis. The sequence continues at coordinate 63,419,427 of NC_143058.1, forward strand.
ATCTTGCACGTGGAACTGTAGTGACTAAGCTTACTCTGATGCCTGCGTTCTAGGTTGAAGGTGGCAGTAATGCTAACGCTGGCAAGCAAACTGAAGCGGGATGATGGTGTCAAAGGGCCCCGTGCATCCAACCCAGCTTCTGATTCGACGCGGAGAGTGTCTATTAGAGATAAATTGCTTGTTAAAGGTAATTAATCCTTCTGTTTAAGAGACATGCTGTCTCATTAAGTATAGTTATTTAATCAACTAACAAAACTAAATGCTGTACAAAAGAGTTAAAGAATGCTTGTGTGCCCTGTTAACAGAAATGGTGATGTAATTTACCTTCCAATCACTGCCTGTGATACAAAAGAGTAAAATAGGATGGTTGTACTCAGTGCATTTTTTGTGACGGTGTGTCCCGGGACAGCGTACCGGCACCTATTTTCCCTGCGTAACTGAAATGAATTGCATTCCCCCCAGGTGTACTAGCGGCTGGGCTCCCGATGGAAGACCACTCGGGACATGCAGCTCTTCAAGGGGCTGCGATGGCATGCATGTGTGTGTGTGTGTGTGTGTGTGTGTGTGTGTGTGTGTGTGTGTGTACTTATGTATGTATGTATGTATACAGGGCTCGACAAATCGCTGTTTCTTCTCGCCCATGGTGAGTAGATTGCAGCCGGTCTTGTGCATGCGCAGTGCAGGGCTGGCAAGTAGATTTCACCACTGTTAGTCAAGCCGTGTGTGTGTGTGTGTGTGTGTGTGTGTGTGTGTGTGTGTGTGTGTGTGTGTGTGTGTGTGTGTGTGTGTGTGTGTGTGTGTGTGTGTGTGCGCGCGCACACAAATTTTTTTTTTGTTTGTTTGGCTTTTTTTTTTTTTTTTTTTTTTGCTCAGTAACTTTCCCCTTGGAGTACTGGCACCATTTTTCTTACAAAAGAAGCACGGTTGTACCATAGATAACCATTTCATTTTCTGTCAGATTAATTTTCATAGCACCCTTAATGGCAACAATGTTTTCAATTTAAAAATATATATTTAGATTCTTCCTCCTCCACACAATGGGTAAGTGATATAAAGATACAGTGGCTGTTGTAACCATCCTTAACAAACTTTAGTAGACTAAGGCCAGGTCTACACTAGAGATGTGAAAGGGTAACCGGCTACCTGGGAGTAGCCTCCCCACCGGTGGCCCAATGCTAGCAGAGGGGACTGTGCAAACTCGAGTCGGCAGTCTCGCGGGGGCGGGGGGGTGAGAGAGCAGAAGTGGCAGTCGGAGAGAAGGGTTGTGGGGTGGGAGTTGGCAGATCTCTGCCCCATGCTGCCATTTCTGGCCCCATGTGGCTTGGGAATTGGCAGCCTGGCACAGTGTCTAGAGCAGCCCTGCCCATGAAATGCGGGTTGCTCCGGTCCATTTCTGGTGGGCAGGGGGAGGCACTCGAGTCCAGCAGGTTGGAATGGGCTCCTGCCTGTCCCTGTTTCATCAGTTAACTGGCCAAACTTAAATGTTTAACTTGTTAACTAATTAAATGCGATTTTACATTCTTAGTCTACACTAGGGGATTAGATCAATTTCTTACTGCTGTGTGCAAGAGTTTTACCTAGTTCCAAGTCACGCATCCCCAACTTGGGAGGCTACTGTCGACTTTGAGTGATTATTATTATTAATGCTAATGCTAGCCAGGGACAAGGACTCTGTTGTGCTAGGAATTCTGCAAACACACAATACAAAGATGGCCCCTGTCCTGAAGATCTTACAGGAGGAAGTAATTGTGGGAGTTAGGAATGTTGTTTTCCAGCCATGTTGCTCTCTGGTCACTGGTTGCTGCTGTCATGGATGATAAACAGTAATTAACACGGCTGCTTCTCCCCTGCTAACTGCTTCTGCAGTTGATGTCGCACAATTAAAAGCTCCATAATCTGGGAGCCAAACAGGAGATACACACGTCATCTTGGGATAGGCGCTCACTGATAACCCCAAGTTCTGATCTGTTCATCTGCTGCCTAAAATCCCTAGGATAGACTGTTCTTGTGCTAAAGTTAATGTGATAGAAAAGAACCAGAAGCAAAGCCCAGGGTTGGCGCAGTTAGGTGTGTGACAGTAGAGAGAATGGGCAGTAGGAATGTAATCACCTACCTGATATGCTTAGGCTGTATCAGAGGCAGCAAAGGTGGGGGGGGGGAAAGCAGGAGCTGGTGCTGCGGGGAGCCGGCTTAAATGTCGGTTCCTCCCGAACACTGTCTTCAAAGTGCACGGGTGGGGACCAGAGTTGTAGCGGTCCTGGAGCCAGCACCATTTGGGACTGCTCAGTCCCAGCTCATGCTAGGTCCGGACCTACCCCCGCTGTGGCTCTGCAGTTTAAATGTAGGAGGAGCTGGCCTGCCTGTACACCCAGCTCCTACTCCATTTAAACTGCAGAGCCGCAGCAGGGCCTCTTATTGACTAATCGTGTACTCGATACAAATTGTACCCAGTACATGATAATGTCAGTTACCTGCTTCCTAACATCCGTAATGGGGAGAAGTAGATCAGGGTGCCTGCCCCTGAGAAGGTCTGAGGAGAAAATGGAGACACCTACTTGAAACTAACATGAACTGAAAGATAAATGTAGAGATGAGGCACATGTGCCCAGTGGGGAGAAAATGATGGAGGGAGCAGGTTGGAGCTCAAGGGGAAGAGATGTTACGGTGTCGTTGACATGGGTCACTCACATCAATGGGAGACAGAGTTAAGTGAAGACCTCTGCATAACTAGGTCAATGCAAAATAGCTTGTGTAGACCAAGGCTCATACTCTTGCCCCTTGTACTTAGCCACCTCTGTGTTATTCTCGCCATCTGTTCCTGGCACCTGACATACCGTGGGCACAGGCTAGCTTTCAGAGATTGGAAATGGCACTTATAACTTTGCTGTTCAAGTGTTTGAAAGCCATCACGTTCAGCTGAGAGGGAGAACTCATTTTTTGCCGTGACCCGTCTTTTCATTTTTTGAAGACCAGCTTTTGTGTGAGTCGTGACTGGTTAAGATGGTCAGTGCCTCAGAGGACTGAGCCAAAGACAGATTATTTTTGAATGACTGAGAGGCCGGCAAGCAAAAATATGAGAATTGCATTTTATTATAAAGTTATTTATTGAATAAAATACCATGCTAGAGTGTCAGTGATGAAAGTTTAATATATATGCATATGGGACCATTCATACATTTTATTCATCTGTATTTTTTAAAGTACAGAAAAATCTTATTTTTCACCACCTCTGCACTTGTATATTTCATTCTGTTGATGAGATATGGCCGAGATTTCAAGCTACCAGATGTTAAAAAAGTGGAATTAATTGTTCTAGAGACTGTGCTTGCCCCATAAGCATGCTGATCATTTTTGTGGTTTTACAACCAGATTTTCGTATTTTAATTTTTTTCCGTGCTTTTACGTTATGAAAGACTTCCCAAATTGGAAAGTGATTAAAAAGTGTATGTAAATGCACCTTGTGAATAAACTGGGAAAAACACTGAAATTAGTTTTTACTCTAATCCTTTTGTTACGGTAATTCTACTTGTTACTCAGAATAACGAGCAAGAAGATCAGTGTGGTTGAAAAAGAGATAAATACTTTACATTTCCATAGCATTGTCCATCTAAAGATTGAAAAAGAGTTCAGTTATGAATTCGTTTATCTTCTTTTATGTCTGGAAGAGGCCTTTTCTGACTGTCACAAAAGGCATTGCATGCTGAAAGAGGAATATATTTTTGTAGATTCATAGCATCATCTTACAGTAAAATGTTGCTTTTTTGGGAAGAAAGACAAGAAAAGCTTGAGGGTAAATTAAAGATCAACACTTATTGATGGTAAACTAAAATGGAATTACAATGAAATGATCATTACAGTATGTGATAAATACAATAAAGCCCACATCAGTTAATTAAGGTAAGAGATTTTGGAACAAATCCGAAGGAAAGTATTGTCTGGGCTTTATTTCTAGTGTTGAGCTTACAGAGGAGAGGTTTGCGCTGATACGTTATCTGAGTTTAATTTTAGTCCTTACTTGTACCTAATTTTCATGTGTGTATCTCTGTGGTACAAGTAAACTGAACTTGTGCAAGGTTGCATATTGTGTGGTTTTTCCTGGATTAGACAGACATTTGTATCTTCCATTCCTTTGCACTGATAGCCTGCAAGGTTTATTTCACTTACTGCTGCTAGTTTTCTGATAATTCAGTAGGCTACTGTTATATTGCATATAGGCGAAGTGTGTGGTTTAACAACATCCTCTTTCGGGTAAGCATTTGGAAGAGGAAGAAGTTCCGTTTACATCTTTTACTCTAATTAAAAATGGGTATTGAACAAAATCTTTGTTGGACTTTACAAGTTCTCTTCATTTGTAATACCAATCCCACAATTTAATTATATAGCTCAGGGGAGCGAAACATCCATCCACCTTCAATAATAGAGTTGATACAGTTTTTAGTAAGAAGAATGGAAATGGAAATGTCAGTGTGAGTTACGTTATTGGAATTGGGATATGGAGAATGGAATTGCGTTGACATAAATGTCAAAGACATGTCTTGAATTCAGGCAGGTTCAAAGATGCACAAAACAAAATGTGATTTCCCTATAGAAGTTGCATCTTCCTGGTCCAGCATCCTCAGGACCTCACTGGTCCTGGATGAGAGATTTTGCTGGACCAGGGGAGATTATTTCTGGCCCCTCTGCTTATCCTACCCCCCCCACCCCCACTCCTGGGCTTCCTGGCTCCCTGAGCTCTGTGCTCCTAGCCCACCCTCCTTGCAGTCCACCGTCCCTGCCCTACACCACGCAGGTACTCTCTGATTCTGGAACATCTGTGATCTGTTGCAGGACCAGAGAGTCCCAGTTTATAGAAGTGCAACCTGTATTCTTTTGTTCAGTAAAGGGGGATGAGGGAGGATCTCATCTAATTTTCGGGGCTCAGGTCTGAGCTTCATGCTCGTGCGTATGTCAAAGCAAGATCCTGCTTTGTGTTCGTATCTGTGTCATTGGGGAATTTTACAGTGAGGAAGGAGGAGTTTATTGGTTAAAAGCTCTTGTTTTTTAACAGAGTGAATTTATTAATGTTCGACTTAATCTTTTTTCACATTTGTTAATGCTCTAAATTGTTTAAAAAGATTAATCGATTTGAAATTGATTCTGAAGAAGAGTTAGTAGTAGATTCAGGTTCTGCAGTTGCTGCTCAGTTCTTATTCCCCTTGTCTGCACCCCCAGCTAATTTGTGTGGTTTTAGAATGATGTTCCAGTTTTTTAAATGTTTTTCACTTCCCAGTCATATGAAAGGCTGACACAGACGGGGAACCATTGTACAATGCATGGAAAACACTGACACAGGCTATAAGCAAAAGTAAAAATGAGAACTAGCGAGCGAGATCTCTCCAGTGTTTGTCACGTGCCATGTCTAACAGAAAACCACTTTAATGACACACAACTTACTTTTCCTTAAAGAGTTGTTGTCTCATCAGTTTAGATTCTGCACTAGAAATGTGTGTGAAAGCTTCATGTCAATAGCAATATGTTTGAAATCTAAAAAAGAAAATTCTATATTTTAGGTTGAGATTTAAACATCTGTTGTGCATTGTGGGAATCGCATAACAGAAGCTGATACTTGCAACAGTACATATACATTTTCAGACTGATTTAAAACCCCACAGTGTTCTGTTTTCTTTTCAGATTTTTAAAACGGGGGATCCGTTATAATAATAGCTGCTTCTAATTGTGAGGCATTGTAGTGTGAAGAGTACGCCCTCCACAAATAAAATTGGTTTGAATGGCCAGTTAGCTGCATTGTGTATATGTAGAACATCAATAGAATAGTAAAACAGCAGCAAAGTTCTAGTGGTTAATACATTTGATTATTCATGTATTATGCATACAGCAAAGAAAGAGACATTTAATAAAATGAGTTAAACTTCTGATTATGCTGTATTTGAACAGGAAGTTTGTTACATGCAGATATAGTATATGGCATTTAGCCTAATTGAATTACCAACTTCAGATGTGTACTGCATATAATAACTTGGTTCAACCTGATAAGTTTGACACACACTTCAGCATTTAGTCTCAAAACAGATTAACGTAATTAATTACTTTCAGTAGCTTATTTTTAGCTGTACATTATTAGTGTAAATACTGAGCTGGAATGGCTTCTTAAAGTGGAGGTCAGTGTGAGACATTGAGTTTCTGTAACCAGAGCATCTATAAATGTCGTCTTGCTGCTGTTCCATCTCTGTTGCAAATTTACCAAGCTATTTAGGGATTCCGCTTTGTCCTTCCAATAAATTACTCTACTCATTTTAATAGTTAGATGCTTGTTTTAAGAAATGTTTCTCATATTAGTTTTCACTAATTCTTGAACTATATTTTTGACTAATCTCAGCTTTTCTGTTCAATTTCACATTCTCCATATAATATTATCTGCATTTGATTCTCCTGTCTTCCACTTCTCTTGTAAATCTAATCTTTCATGAAACAACTTTTCATCGTTCACTTTCTGAAAGTCACTTTCAATCCACTCTGGTTAAAACGGGGATGGGCTTGCTTCCTGTGTAACGAAACATTGCACCATATACCAATAATCACAAAACACGGCATGTTAATGTTCTGAGCCAAGATTGGGCAAGACAGCGGTGGCAGTTAATGAGGGTTAGCCCCTGTCAGCCTGCCGCTGCTATGTTGCTGCTCCCATTGGACATGAATTGCCCATTCCCAGCCAGTGGAAGCTGCAGGAAGGCCACAACTGCCTGCAGCTGCCATTGGCCGGAAACAGCAATCTGCAGTCAACGGGAGTGAGGATCGCCAGTATCTGCAGCCGTGCAAGTAAATAGAGTAGTGGTGACCTGCCAGGGTCTAATCCTGCCGGACAGGATCTCACCTGCAGGCTGGTATTTACCCAACCCTGTTCTAAGCATTTAAAAAAAAACCCCAAAACATCCCCACATGTTGTTGCTGTGTATGATGGGACGGTTTATATTCCAAGCAAAATTTCAGACATTGCATTATGCCACTAAATGAAAGGTTTGGGGGCAGTTTGAAAAACATGAGAGAGATTTTTTCTAGGCTGTTTAATATATTTGTTAGGTTGTTCCTGCCTGTCTTTGTTACAAAAAGATATCATTCATGGCTGGGTAGTTCTAGAGATGTCCGGTTTGGTTTATAGTGGGTATAGTCACTTGGAATCCTCCAAACAGTGGTTAAGAAGGGGAACCTTTGCTAATAGATAATGAAATAAGAAAGTCAAAGTAGCTGATGTTATCATCACCAGAATTTATCAATGGAATATAGAAGCTGCTATGTTAACTCTGCTACCATGTGCATATGTACGTGTTGCTTCTTAGGGAATCAGAAATACTAATCAGTGAGTTGATGATAGAAATATCTATTTCTTGATCTACTGTTTAGCTTGATAACTTTAGATTTTCATTTATTTCAACGGAGAGAGAAAAGGAAAGAATTCCAAGACTTCCTTCGTTCTCCAGTCCTTACTCCATAACACATTGTGTATTCCAGTGACGGTGCCAACTCAAGTCATGAGTCCGTTTTAATGGATTCTAGAAATTCTCTGTCCAGGCAGGTTGATGTACATTGGTGCCGTTGCCCATGTGCTAATCTGAATGTTTCCTGGCAGGCTCCTCAGTTGTGGATGGGGGTGTCTCAGGGTCTATTGAAACAAAAGAAGGGACTATGCAGCACTTTAAAGACTAACAAGATGGTTTATTAGGTGATGAGCTTTCATGGACCAGACCCACTTCCTCAGATCAAATTCTGGAAGAGAATTGGCATGACCGTATATACCAAAGGAATACAATGAAAAAAAGTGAACACATTATAAAACTGACAAATCAGATTTAGAACAGAAGCGGGGCGAGGGGGAGGGCTAGTATCTGAGAGAATGATACTAGAGGTGATAATTGGGGAAGCTATCTTTGTAATGGGTAAGGTAGTTAGCATCTTTGTTGAGGCCCATTCGTAAAGTATCAAATTTAAGCATGAATGACAGTTCTGAGGTTTCCCTTTGTAGTCTGGTGTTAAAGTCTCTTTGAAGTAAGATACATGTAGTAAGGTTGTTAAGACTATGCTCAGGTCGGTTGAAATGAAAAGAAACTGGTTTATCTTTGTGAAGGTGTCTGATTTGCAGGCATTAATTTTTTGGCGAAGTATCTGAGAAGTCTGTCCAATATACATAGCAGAAGGACACTGTCGGCACATGATGGCATAAATTATATTTCGGGATGAACAGGAATATGTGTTCTTGATCTTGTAACTGACATGGTTAGGTTCAGTGATGATGTCACCAGAGTAAATATGTGGACAAAGTTGGCAACCGGGTTTGTTGCAAGGGAAAGTTCCAGGGTTGGTATTGGTATATGTCATGTCCTGTGGTGGTTGGTAAGAATCAACCTGAGGTTAAGTGGTTGTCTATAGGAGACTATGGGTCTGTCTCCCAGGGCTTCTCGGAGTGTAGTATCCTATTCCAGCATACATTGTAGGTTATTGATAATGTGTTGGAGGGGTTTAAGTTGGGGGCTATAGGTGATGACAAGTGGTGTTCTATTGTTGGTTTTCTTGGGCCTGTCTTGAAGTAGATGGTTTCTGAGTATTCGTCTGGCTCTTTTCAATTTGTTTTTTTTATTACCCTTGGTGGGTAATTGAGATTTACAAATGCTTGGTAGAGATCCTGAAGTTTCTGGTCTCTGTCAGTGGGATTAGAGCAAATGCGGCTGTACCTTGGCTTGGCTATAGACAATTACTCCTCAATTGGCCATTCAACTTGAATAGTGCATTCAAGCCCAAATGCGTCACTGTTGCTGCTCAGAATCAAACTTACTGAAATACAAGCACGTAGACAATACTCATGACTTCAAACACAAAAATGATACGTGCATACAAATAGCTTAACCATAACCAGCAGAACATAAGCTCTTCCTAGGTATTTTATTTGGCATAGTTTATACAAGATTTGTTGTGAATATATAACAGTGGTTGCAACAGTGATATACATGATCATATTTTAATCCGATAATGTGACACCTGGGGCATTAAAAACCATGATTTTACCTGCTTATTGCATATACCATGCCATTCTTGCTTCCAAGGGATGGTGGAAGGCTTCAAATATCAAATAAATATCTTAATGCTTAGGACACATATCCCGTTTGGGGCTTTCCCATCACTGAAGTGACATTTATTTTTCGGACAGTGAGCTTTGCTGTGCATATGTTTTGGTAGCTATGCATTTTTGTGCAAAGCATTCTAAACTGACTTAATACAACTAGCAAATGATTTTGGTTTGAGGGGAATGTTGGTCTGCTCTTTAAAAATGGCCTATGATTTTACGGCAAGCTAAAATCTATAATTTTACTGCAAGCCAGTGGAATGACATGAAAGAAGGTTTTTTGCTTGTTTTTGGCTGCCTATAATCTCTCTTCCTCAACTGTGAGGCTTACATGCAATAAGTTATTCCCAAAAAATAAACAAAACTTTCCCATTTGTAGGTGCTATGAACCTTGTATGTAGAGCTCTAATCTCTCAAAGACGTTCGTCCTCAGATACACCCTGTCTTAAAAAGAGTTGATCTCACAGCTTGTTGCTTAAGCATCTATCCAGGGAGTATGAAGAGAAGTTGAACTTCATGATAAACATCTCCAAATTTCACGAAGTGTGGTACAAGGAGGGATTGAAGGCGATGTCTTGGAACAGAGTAAACGATACCTTGAAAACAGTGACATGTTGTTGTTCTTTGTGTTTAAAAGTTTGTTTAAGCTGAGCACTTCTGTCTATTCAGACCTTTTTTTTTTCACATGCAAAATGAAGCCAGCGCTAATGGTAATCTCTTTTCTTTTCAACAGAGGTTGCAGAACTTGAAGCTAATTTACCTTGTAAGTATGGTGTTCAATTTTATGCATTTCAAGGCGAAGGATAAATTGCATGGAGACAGCTTGCTTGTTTTCTGATAATTTTGAACAATGATATTTACATTATTTTGTGCAGATGGCAATGCATATTCATCCTTTTTAAGCATTCAGTGGGTTGGCAATATATGTATTTCTTCTAGGGGCTATCTGTTACTAACTTCCCTTCAAAACAGTAACAACTATTTTTTTTTTAAATCTACACTGCTATAGATTTGGGGAAACTTAATTTCCTTCTCCAATAATAATCTCAGGGATTAAAGGGGTTTCTGTTCTCTGAGTGGGGATATCTGCTGGTACCTTCTCCCTTTTCTCTCTCTAATTTGCAAGTGAAGTGGGATACTTAATTAAAGGATAAAGGAGAGTTAGAGTTAACTCTTTCTGTAAAACAGATTAAGTAGTAGTTCATCATCATTTTCAGGCTGCTGTCACTTGACACAATCACTAGATTAGAATATTGGGGATACTACTTTAAAAATAACTCCTGAGAGATGAGATCTGCACTTTTTGTTCTTAAAGGAGCAAGGAATGTTAGGTAGATTTGTTTAGTTTTGATGTGCAATTTATTTTGTGCTAAAATATTTAAATGTGTGCAGGGGTGGGAGGATGTGTTAAAATATGCTGTGAGAAACTATTATCCATACCCACATTTCACAATTATGATGATAATCGGTTGGTTATTTGCTCTGGATAAAGATTTCACGTGCCACCCTTTGGTGAATTATTATGCTGATATCTAACCGAAGGGATCCTTGTAGAATCACAGCCAACTGGCAGCAAGGGGTCCCTGGGTAACAGACGTATTCTATTTAGTACAACACAGCTGTTGTTGCACTTTGTGGATGTGAATAGTATTTTTAGTTAATGTGTTGTGGAATGCAGTACAGAATAGTGTACCATAGGCTGTCATGGAAGTTACTGTCCCACTTAGAAACCCTGATGTTCAAAAATAGTAACTCCTGACTTTCAGTGCCACAAAAGACGTGGTCCGTCACATTAGGACTGTCCTTGTTATAATAGTATCTTATGCCAATCAGCTCCTGAGTGATTTCCAGTACACGGCAATCTTGGAGTCTGTTTTTCTGTATGGATACAAGTGGTGTGGCAAAGGGAGGTTTTTAGAAAGTAGTACATTAAATTAAAACATAAAGATTTGCAGAGTGAATCAACTGTCTCTGGTTTGTGAAGGAAATAACTTGGGACACAGACCTCTGAGGAATGTAGTTCTTCCTTTTAAAATGTGAAACTTTCTATAGAAGGGGAAAAACCGAATTTTGCTTTTTTCGAGGTAACAGACGTCATCTGGCCTGTTCTGGTGTTTAGAGTTTCCCAGAATTGTACTTCACTCTAAAGCAGGGGTCTCAAACTCCCAGCCCATGGGCCGGAGCATATTTGCAATCTGACCCGGTGGCCCACGGATGGCGTGTCTAAACCATTCCTTAAGCCCCGCCCCTTCCTACAGGAGCTGCCAGGAAGTGGAGTGAGTGCACCTGCCGAGTGCGCTTCGCTTCCATGTGGCTCCCATCAGTGCTGGAGGACAGGGGGCAACTACTGCTGTTTCCCCACACCAGGCCCCCCAATAATCTCCAAGGCTGGGCCCCTCAGGGGGCAGGATGTCATAGGGGGAAAAGAGCAGGGCCGTGGTAGGAAGGGATGGGACATGGGGTCAGGTTTGGACACCACCTGCTCTCCCTGGCCAGATTGCGAATATTCTCCAGCACTAGATGGCCTATGGGCCAGGAGTTTGAGATCCCTGCTGTACAGTCTGTCTTACTTCTGTATAAATCTGTGTTTAGCATTTGCATCAATTTATGGCAGAGATTTCTCCCTGTTTGTTTGGGAAATCTTTTTCCTCTCCACAAGTGTTAAGGTTTTTTTTCCCCCCTTCAAGTGCTCTTTTACGTGAAGAGGAATATTTGCAGTTACTCTATCAAGACTGTGAAAATTACAAGTTAGTATTGGTCATTGTACTTCAGGTCATTAATATGATCATGGTCCGGGGTTTGGTGGAAAAGTTATCCAGCCAAAAGTTTATATGTGTATAACCTGCTCAGTCTATTCTGGTCCTTTTTTGGAGCATGAGACACATGGGACTGCCAGAGGCTCATTATCGGACTGGGGAAGTCCACCGGTCCATTTCAGCACGGCAATTCCATTTGAGGTTCCTTTAAGGAGACTGGATTTGAGGACAGAAAACTTTAAAGTGGAGTTGCTGCCTCTAGAACTTTGAGGGAAATGCTAGTGGTTCTGTATGTCCCACCTTTCTAGACTTGGATTATCTGTCAATGGCAACTATAATAGGACCTAATTAGCGTTACAAATACCCCATGGCCTACTTTCTTGTTGTGGTACATTTTTCCTTCTTTGTAACTGCAGATCGTAACAGTATGGAGGGTGATTTGATGACATGACTTCCATTGAACCCAAACTATATAGGGAGGGGCATGAGAGTGTTTGAGAGAGCCCCAGCTAATGAGCTCACTGGAATAAAAGCAGTACTCGCTGAATGAAGTCAGAGATTGGACATTTGGGCTCCCCAAAATGGAAAGAGATGATTTTCATGACTTTTTCCCCCCTTTGCAGGTACGTGTAAAGTGAATTTTCCAGATCCAAACAAGCTCCATTACTTTCAGCTAACTGTAAACCCAGGTAAATTTTTTAAATGAAACACTGGAATGGATTAGTATTAACACATGCTAACAAAGTTGTTCATGAGTGTGGACTGCTTAGGTTTTATGGACAATATACAATTAAAGAAAGACAACAGATATTAGGCACTGATTTTATGTTGGGGCATATGGGAAAGTTTAAATATTGATGTTTGAAAAATGGAATCTTAAGATATAAAGATTATTAAAGTCTAGAAAGAACAGAAAGATGTTGAGGCGACATTTGCTACTTGTAATAGGCTGAAGCAAATTGCATTTGGCTCAGCTTCAGCCTTTAAGGAGTTTAATTGCAGAACTAGACACTTGAAACTATTTTGCAGAAATAATTTTGTGTATCTGTCAGACTGCTTGTTTTATAAGAATCTCTTTACTGAAGACTTTTTGGGGCAGTTAATGGAGAGATGACAAAATAGATGAGAAATTGAAAAAGTATTTCAGGAGTACTTTACAGATCTATTTGTTTCAGAAAAGGGTGCTCTGCGTCTGTCTGTTTGTCTGAGTCTCATTATTCAAGAACTCTTGCTAAATGGGAAGAGCTAGGACCACCAAATTTTAGTAGGCAGCTTCCTTTTATCATAACTTAAAGCAAGGTCAGGGTTTGGCAGTGCTAGGACAATGGGATGTGCCTGGAATGGGATTGTTTCTCATCAAGTGGAAAGTGGGGGGCTGTGATAGCAGAGACAGTTGTACTCCGGAATGACCACATGGGGGCAGCAAGCAAGCATGCCCCCGCTATCCTGACAGCCCTGCAGAGCTGTGGAGCAGCTGGTGGCCAAGCACTGAGGCCCCCACCGCCCTGGCTGGCCTAGAGGACCAACGTGCCTTGCTACCACAGGCTGGCCCTGGGGAGCAATGCCGATGGCCAGACAGTGTGATTGATCCCTGCTGCCCCGGGCCGGGCCCTGCCCAGCCTTGAGGAGCAGCTGGACAGTGGCAACCCCTGCCACCCTGGACCGGCCCCGGGGAGCAGCATCGAGCTGCCCCCTGCCCTGACTCCTTCACCCCTCCCTCTCTTCCCTGACCACCCCATCCCCTGCCTCAACTTCTGCACCACCCCTATTCTCTGCACTGAGACCCCCACCACTGCACCTGTGTCCCCACCCTTCTGCTCTGACTCTTGCACCCCACCTCCTCAGCCCCCTTCCCTGAAGGACCTGAGCAAAGCCAAGCAAATCTTCTAGTAGCAAATATTAATAAGTGTGGTGTCAGGAGAGCTCATTCTTTTCCCAACAAATATGCAGCACAGCATTTGCCAGCACACTATGAAATAGATCAGTAATAAAAACGCAACTACAACTTTCACAGTGAAAAATGTATTTTTGAAATGAGCTGAGTTTTACTTACCGATTTGCAGAATTCATCATTTCCTGATGAGTTTCACAGTGAGGTTCTGCTGGATAAAAATTAAAGCCACTATATTTGAACATGAAACACAGACTGGGGCCTATCCCCACGTAGCTTTTCGGAAAGCTGGGCCGAATATTACCTGATTAAGAGCCTGATCAAATTCCCACAGAACTTGGTCGTGACCAGTGTTCCCTCTGCTCTTTTCCACCCATGTGTAGATTTCTTCCATCCATGTGCAGAATAAATTGTTTATGAACACTAAGGCATGCTAATGGGGAGCAACAAAAAACCTAGATGTGGACGCCCTGTTAATCAAATTCTGGGAGGCATCTGAATCTTTTCTGAGCGGGTGCACAAGTACACAGTTTACCAGGAACATTGGTCCTGACTTGGAGATTTTATGAAACTGTCTAACATTTAGCTGGAAAGCATAGAGTTGTGAGGTTCAGGTGGTAAAGTAGTGTGTGTTGTGATACCAACTTCTTTCTGTGAGTTGAGACTTTTTTCGTAGTTTTTAATTGCGCTGAGCTTTTAAGAGCTGTCTCTAATTTTGTGCCAGTCTCTGTTGCCAGTAAAGAACATGCTGATCAGCACAGGAAACTTGTCTTATCAATGGAAAGCACAGTTTAAACGTATGGTGCTGTGAGAAATGTTCTGAATAGTAGTAACACTTCTAATGTGGTGTTGGTACCAAGAGTTAAACCAGGCAGACGCTAGATGTCACTGTTGTTACTCATTAGTAAAGAAAAAAGAACATAGTTGGCAGTAGAAAAAATAACATTGTTGGCAGTAGAAATGTTGGCTCTTTTAGTTAAATGGACTGCTCATGCAATTTGTGTTTTCTTGGACTTGAAAATTTAGTAAGACTGCCCCACTGAGTATACTAGAACTGTTAGCAAAGATTGAATGTATTAAACATAACAAAATTTTCACATTAGTAGCTGGTTGTGAGTAGAGGGTATGCTCATTGGATACATGTGAAGGTCATCAGATCTGTTGATCTGTGCTAACTATTGCCCATTCACTTATCGGGTGTCTTTTTATAATACTGTGGAAAATGTTAGTTGACTTTCTATAGGGTCAACAGGATCTAAGTTAACAATATGGTAATTGAAACAAAGATCAGAGGGGTAGCCATGTAAGTCTGGATCTGCAAAAGCGACAGAGTCCTATGACACCTTCTAGACTTAGGGTATGTCTACACTACCACCCTAGTTCGAACTAGGGTGGTTAATGTAGGCATACGAACTTGCAAATGAAGCCTGGGATTTGAATTTCCCGGGCTTCATTTGCATGTTGCCGGGTGCCGCCATTTTTAAATGTCTGCTAGTGCGGACTCTGTGCCCGCGGCTATACGCGGCATGAACTAGATAGTTCGGAATAGGCTTCCTATTCCGAACTATCTGTACGCCTTGTGGAACGCCAGTGATTCATCCTTTATTTTTTACTCTAAGTTCTGTGCCTCATTTGAGATATAGTATCCTTGAGCCGTACTGCCCATCATAGTTTGTCCTTGACAAACTCTCTTTCTAACAAAGTTATAGCGGGCAGCAGCTACACATGCCTCCGTAAATAGTCTGTAATGGAGATTGTCTGGTCAGTTATTGACTTTCTAGCAATTAAAAGCATAAATAAGTGCTTATAAATAGGCTCCAAAATCTATACTTAGAATCCACAGTTAGACAGCTGATTATGGGCTTACCTTTCAAAATGTTGAGTATCCAGCAGCTATCTTCCACTTGAACTTTGGGCATCCAGTTTTGAACATTAAGGCCAAACTAGCAGATTGAATTTTTATGTTAGTAAAACAGCACTTCCCCTTGTTGTAACGGAATGATTCAAGTTCATTAATATCTGTTTTGATAGCTTGCTGTCATGAAATTCAGCTGGCTGCTGTCTCCATATAATCAACAAAAATTAGTAACTGTAAGAATAAAGGTTTAATTAGCATGTTAAAGGTTTAATTAGCATTAGCAGCATTGTAGCAAAAAAAATCAGTGGGTGGAAGTTGGGGATGTATTGATTTTATTACGATGGTTGGTATTTTGAAGACTCCTCCTTACCCAAAAAGATGGTGAAAATCTGAAATAATTTGCAGAAAAGGACTGCTAATTCTGTAGCAAGCTGCATAAGTTTAATCAGGGATGTTTTGTTGAAAGACTATTCAGTAATAGTCAGGGTGGATTTGATTTAAATCATTATTTTAAATCACTAGTCAGGAAGACTTGATTTAATTATGGTTTTCTACGTAAAAGTGCATTCTTATTGGTGGTTTATAACCTTAATACATATTTTACACAACTCAGAGAGAGATGTAGATTTCATTTTTAAGAAGGTACACACCAGATATTTTTGAACAATTTTTGATTTGAACATTTTTCAGGTTAGTTTTACAGCAATATCAGAAAATAAATGATTGGTTATTTCATTTAGCAAAGGTAATTGTATCTCCAGTTCAAAAGGCTAATCATTAATGGAGTATTTTCTTGGCATGCTGTATTAGGAGGAGAACATCACTAGACAGATATTTACATTGTTTTATTTTACTAACAGCAATACAGGCAGTCCCCGGGTTACGTACAAGATAGGGACTCTAGGTTTGTTCTTAAGTTGAATCTGTATGTAAGTCGGAACTGGCATCCTGATTTAGCCGCTGCTGAAACTGACCAGCGGCTGACTACAGGAAGCCCGAGGCAGAGTTGCTCTGCCCCGGGCTTCCTGGAATCAGCCGCTGATCAGTTTCAACAGCGGCTGAATCTGGACGCCAGTTCCAACCTACATACAGATTCAACTGAAAAACCCCAGGCGTCCCCAAGTCAGCTGCTGCTGAAACTGATCAGCGGCTGATTCCAGGAAGCCCGGGGCAGAGCAACTCTGCCTCGGGCTTCCTGTAGTCAGCGCTGGTCAGTTTCAGCAGCAGCTGACTTGGGGACGCCTGGGGCAGAGCAGCTGGGGTGCTGCCGGGTTGGTCCAGTAGCGCCCAGAGTGGCGCTGCGGGACCAACCGGCAGCGCCCCAACTGCTCTATCACAGGCGTCTGGAGAAAAGTCTGGACTGCAGGGGGGGGGGGGGGGAGGGAGGCGTACTAGCTGCGCCACCCCCTCCCCTCCCCAGCAGACCAGGGAGACGCGGGCGGGGGACTGAGATGCACCGCGGTCCCGCCGCCCGGGTCCTCCGCGGCTTTGCTCCACGTCTCCCTGGTCTGCTGGAGACCAGCAGACCAGGGAGACGGGGAAGAAAGCCGCGGAGCACGCGGGACAGCCGCGGCGCGTCTGGGTTGTCTGCTGCCCACGTGCTCCGCGGCTTTGCTCCCTGTCTCCCTGGTCTGCTGGAGACCAGCAGATCAGGGAGACGGGGAGCAAAGCCGCGGAGCATGCTGGCAGCGGGACAGCCGCGGCGCGTCTGGGCTGTCTGCTGCCCGCATGCTCCCCGGCTTTGCTCCCCATCTCCCTGGTCTGGGGAGACGGGGAGCAAAGCTGTGGAGCACGCGGGCAGCGGACAGTCCAGACGCACCGCGGCTGTCCCGCTGCCGGCATCCTCAGAGGCTTTGCTTCCCGTCTCCCTGGTCTGCTGGTCTCCAGCAGACCAGGGAGACGGGCAGCAAACCCTGTTCGTAACTGCGGATCCGACATAAGTCAGATCCGCGTAACTCGGGGACCGCCTGTACACTTAAAAAAACAACAAATAGTCTGGTAGCACTTTAAAGACTAACAAAACAATGTTAAGTAGTCTGGATTTTTTTTCCTTCAACAGCCAACATATAATATTTTAACAACAAGCATGTGAATTTTTTAATTTAAGTATTCAAGTTTTTTTAAATTAGGTTTGATTTTGTTAAATTTAACTAAAATAGTTAAATGAAATATTTAAAAAAACAAAACTAAATTTCTCAATTTGAAATTAATTAGTCCAAAGGAAGAAAATAGTCTTTCTACACCAGCAGAAGAAGCTACCGAGTTGACTTGGAGGCTATAAAGTTTTACATTGTTTTGTTTTTGAGAGTGTACAAATTGTGAGTTAGACTGTCACGGTAGAGTTTGCACTATAAGGCTTGTATGAAGTGGATCAAAAAATACTCTTCTTATTTTCACAGTGCAAACATTTAATAAAAAATAATAATATAAAGTGAGCGCTGGACACTTTGTATTCTGTCTTATAATTGAAATCATTATATATTTGAAAATGTGGAAAAACATCCCCAAATATTTACAATAAATTTAAATTGGTATTCTATTATTATTTAACAGTGTGATTAAAACAGTGACTAATGATGATTCCGTAATTATTTGACAGCCCTAATCCGTATTCTTAAAGTGAAAATGATTGATACAGGAGTAGGGGGAGGGGGACTCCTCTCTGTGTTTCGGCTTACACTTTTGCTATTAAGGCCTTCAGCTACAGTTACAGAATGAAAATGGGAGGGAATGAAATGTATGGTAATTGCAAGTATTCTCAAACTTAGGTGGTACAAAATGGATATTTAATACTTTTGCCTGAATGTTGGTCACTTGGCTGCCTGACAGATATATTCCTGTGCCTCATACAGGCTTCATATGGAGCAGTTCCAGGCATTCAGTAAAAAGTATTTTCATACTCTATGGCTGTTTCCCTAATTATTTATTAAAACAAACAGTTCTGATGCTATTACTCTACATGTTTGCTATTTTTAGGGCATAAATAGGATGTTGTGGTAGAAATGTATGTATTTTTATTAACCCAGAATAGTTACCGCACTACAACCTCTCGTATGATCACGGTTGTACTTCTTTAAAGGTGTGTTAGATTAGGGGTTTTCAAACGACAGGTCATGATCCAGGACTGGGTGGTGGAATGTCGGGCACTTGGTCTCATTGCTGCAGGGTGACCAGTGGGGGTGCTAAGTCAGGCTTCCTGCCTGTTCTGTCACTGCACCAGGACCGACTCCCAGGTGGGGTTTTTTTGTGGGGGAGAGGGGAGCACACAGGACTCCGTGCACTGTCCTTGCCCTGAGTACTAGCTTCTCACGCCCATTGGCTGGAACCTGCTTCTGGCCCTTCTGCCCCAACCCTGATCCCCTCCTCCTCCTACAGCCCAGAGTGCTTATCCCGAGCTCCATGCTAGAGCCCCCCACTCTAGTCACCTTATATTGGGTCACAGACATCAACCATGTTCTTCAGCTAGGTTATGAGCAAAAAAGGTTGAAGACCACTGCTTTAGATGAAGAAGTATATTCCTTTCCTATGTGGCTATAAGCTAGGGGTGGGCAATGCTTTTTAATGGGGGTCACTCCAAGAATTTGGAAAGTGTTGGAAGAGTGCAGCCCTCGATATTAATGGAGGAGGTGCGGGGGTGTAGGATGGAGGGGGGTGCAGAAGGGAGCTTGGGGTAAGGGAAGGAGTTTGGGTGAAGGAGGCAGTTGTGACCTGGGGCACTGGACCAGGGTGCAGGGTGTTGGGTTGTGACCTAGGGCAGGGAATTGGAATACAAGAGGGAGTGCAGGGATTTTGGTTGAGCTAGGGCAGAAGGGGACTGTGATCTGGGGCAGGGGATTGGGGTGCCGGATCTGGGAGGAGATATGGTTGCAGGAGGGGGGCAGAGGATTTGGGTATGTGGAGTGGGGCGGAGGGAGGGACTGGGATGCCAGAGGTAGGCTGTGTCTGGAGACTTGCCAGCCAGCAGCCCATTCCTGACTGAATCAGCCTCCCTGCCTGCTCCGCCCCCGCACAGGCTGCAGCCATGTGTTCTGGAACCCCTTGTTCTTCGTGGCTGCTTGTTATTGACGAACAATGGGCCAATGGGATTGTGCCAATGGGATTGTGCTGGGGGCGGGAACAGCTCCTAAAGTGCCCCCCTCCCCCTCCGCACTCACAGTTTTTAAAGAAAAAATGCCCCACAGCCGTGGTTCTGAGCAGCATGCGGGTGGGGCGAGACAAGTGGGGAGCCTGCCTGGGGCTCCCTGTAGCATCCGTGGGCCGGATCTGGTGGCATGCTGGGCCTGATGCAGCCTGTGGGCCATATTTTGTCCAGGCCTGGTACAAGCTATACCTTTCTAAGGATCTGTATAACTGAATCTACAGTAGGGAGATTCTACTGCTCTAACAATATCAGTATAGTAGTTATTGGCAAGTGCTCAAAGTGTGTCTTGCTGACAGATTTGAATAGTGAGATAGTACTTGCCTTCTCTATCAGCTCAGGGAAGGGTGCTCTAAACAGAGATGATGGTGTGGAAGAAAGGATGAAAGCAAGAAAAGTTAGATATGTAAGGCTGACAGGAATGCCTCAACTCATGAAAAGCGGGACTGCTAAGAAATTTTCAAATGTCACTTTAGTAAAACGACATTTAAAAAAAAATATGGTGTAAGCATAATAGCAGTGTTTTAAACGATGATGTGATTATCGTTATCTGTGCAATGATTATTGAGCCTTATCTTCATGTTCATATAACATTTATTTTCTTTATTTTTTATTTCTTAAATAGATGAGGGTTATTACCAAGGAGGAAAATTTCAGTTTGAAATTGAAGTTCCTGATGCCTATAACATGGTGGTGAGTATCTGTCATTTTTCTCACTGGAGACAAGGTGGATGAAGCAATCGCTTTTATTGAACCATCTTCAAGTTCTCCCAGATCTTAAACCAGAGCTTGGCTTTCTGTTGTCATTTGCATTTTCTTCACATAATGGCATTTCAGATAGAACTCCGTGTTTTGCTGTGTTGTAGAGAAGAATCTTCCATATGTAGTGATGTCACCAGTTTTATACTCTTGTGGCTAAGGTTTCATGGAAATGTTCCTTTGAGAGGGTACGTCTACACAGCAACATTATTTTGAAAAAAAATGAGTGTTATTTAGTGCTCTGTTTCTAAATAAGTGCTGTATAGATGCTCCCAATTTTGAAAAAAGGCTACGTAGCTCAAGTTGTGTAGCTTATTTCAAGTTAAGCTCTGCTGAGTAGATGTGCACCCAAAATGAAAAGATCTGCTCTGTAGACTGTTTGTTTGCAGCAGGCTGGGACATCCTGCTCAGGCGTACAGACTAGAAGTAACACCAGGCACGTGTGCAAGTTTCCCTGCACACCATGAGAATTTCTTCTGTTACTCCTGAATGTTGTATCCATGAGGTGCCTCTTCTGGTAGAGGAAAAGTCACTTCCAGATAGATGCACAGTGTGCCAGTCTTTCTCCTGTAGGACACACACGTTTGCCCTAAGCAACACCTGTGAGAGCAGTCCATGTGTCACAAGGAAAACAAGCACCCTCCTCAAACAGCTGTCATACTCCAGGAGCCCACCCCGAGAAGACCGCATCCAGCAGAGTGCTGGGAATGCATTTCAGCAGCCAAAGTGCCGATAGTCATGACCACGGCAAGCTCAGCACAAACAGCTTTCGTGGCAGCAACCACAGTACGGGTACCAATGGTTCTGGAGCCTTTGGCCCTGATACCCAAGACTGGTGCACAAGCTGAGCCAATGGAGACCACAAACAGGGTATGTCTACACGGCAAAGTTATTTTGAAATAACTTTCCTAGCGCCTACACAGCCAAATCGCTATTTCGAATAAATTCGAAAATAGCAGAGCGCTTATTTCAAATTTGATAAACCTCATTCCACAAGGAATAACGCCAAATTCAAAACAGCTATTTTGAAATAAGTGCTTTGTAGACACTTATATCAGAATTGGGGGCCTCCAGCCCTTCCCAGGGTGTCCTGGTGGCCACTCCAGCCTCAGCCAAGAACATTCGTCGCCCTCTCCTTCTTCCCTGCAGCCCTTAAAGGGGTTGACTCTGGCCACAGTGCCTGTGCCAGCTCCAAGCCTGTCAGCCCAGAGCCAGCAGTCACTGCCCCTGACCCATGGCCCAAAACATGAGGCAGCAAGCCACTGGCAGCCAGCCCTCCACCACTCCCCAGGAGCAGTCTGCCAGCTCCCAGCAGCCTGCCAGGGCCTGGAGAAGGTGGGTGCCTTCCTGGTCCAGGGTGGAGATCATGGACCTTATTCAGGTTTGGGTGGGATGTCGACATCCATGATCTCCGTACTAGATGGAGGAACGTGGCCGTCTATGGCAGGATAGCTGCCAGCCTGGCCACCAAAGGCCACATGCGGACCCAGAAGCAGGTTTGCGTGACAATCAGTTTGGTCCGGTGAGACCCCCCAACCCTGAGCCCTGAGCTTCCCCACCCTCTTCTTCCCCTTGTTTCCCCCTTCCAGCTCCCTTCTCCCAGGTTTCCCTCTCCCCTCTCCTGTCCTCTCTTCTCCCCTCTCCTGCCTCCTTTCCCCAGCCTGACCATCCCCCCCTCCGCATCTGCCCCCCCCCCCCAGTTTTGTTAAATAAAGAGAGTTTGTGATCATGAAAATACATGTATTTTATTTGACATCAGGAAGTGGGAGGGGGGGGGGGTTAGGGAAGGGTAAGTGGAAGGACGTGAGGGAGGAATGAGGCACAAGCCCCCAGTGGGGCAGACCAAGGAGGCTCTTAGTGCTCCTCAGGGTGGAAGCTCTCTCGCAGGGCCTACTAGATACTGACAGCCCCCTGATGGACCTCCCAGATGGCAGCCTGCAGAAAGTGCAACCAGGCTTGCAGCAATGCATCCAAGAGAATCACCAGCGTGCCCAGTGGCAGCTCTGGCTCCATGTTGCAAAGTGGTGTGGTGTCCCGAGTGAGGGCAACCAGAGCATGGAGACACACAATGCTTTGCTGTCTCTCATTGAGGTAGGCAAGCAAGCAGGGAAACCTGAAAACTGGCTTTCTGAGGGGGGTTCCTTTAAGCACAGACCTCAGATAGCCTAAGGCTGCAGCCCCACACAGTAAGTCCTGACCTGGTGCCCTGTCAGACCTGGTTCCGGCCAGCCTTAAATGCGATTCAGAGTCCACTCTGTGTGGACGTGCTATTTCGAAATAGCAAAATGCTATTTCGAAATGCATTTTGTGTGTAGATGCGTTCTTTCGAAATAACTGCAGTGTAGACATACCCACAGAGAGTTAGCCATCGAGTGGGCTTGTCCTGTAAGGAGGAGCCTAACCTGCCATTCCTCCAAAGAAATCTCCTCTGTTGGGTTGAGGACAGGAGTTGCAAGCCAGAAGCTAGTGCGATGCAAAAGAAGGAGCTGGTCCAAACGTGAGCACTGGTTCTGGTAGCTGAAGCCAGTTGCAGCTCTGAGATGTGGCATGGAGGAATTGATACCACTGGAATCTCCACATCAAGGCCACGTGAGGCCATCGCATTCCATGGCACCACTGTTTGAGATGGGATATCCCTTGTCCCCTCTGCTAAGCCATTCATTTCACCGGCACCAGATAGGGAGTCTCTGACAATTGGTATCAAGGTCCATGAGATATAAATTACAATGAGCTGGTCAACTGCAGCCAGTCCACTATTGCCGCTTTTTTGCCTGCGGTAGCCTAAAGCTCCTCTTCCTGAGGTGACCCTGGTTGCTAGTCAGCTCCAGCGAGGCCCACGCTGACACGTACTCGAAGAACAAACTGTTATTTACCTACAGGGACTGTGTTTCTTGGAGATGTTGTCACTGTGGCTCTGACGACCAGCCCCTCTTTTACAGTCCTCCCGTATGGTATGAATTGCGGGGGAGGGCAGCAGATGCTCTGTTCTTCACGACTTTGTACGGGGGTGTATGTAGGGCTCCAGGGCGCTCTGATCTCACAATGTGAGATGTATGTGCACCTGCCGGCGGAGCCACACTGACGAACACATCTCAAAGAACCACGCTTGATGTAGGGCAAGTAACCTTTGAATTATACAGCCTAGCAACTGAGGATAGGTCTACACTGCATTCCTCTTTCGAGAGAGGAATGCAAATGCAGACAAACAAAATTGCAAATGAAGCACGGATTTAAATTCTCCGGGCTTCATTTGCATAATCACATCCGGCCGCTATTTTGAAATACCCTATTTCGAAAAAAATGCTGTGTAGACGCGGTTTAGAGAAAAAAACCCTTCTTTTGAAATAACCCTTACTCCTTAGGTTTAAGGGTTATTTCAAAAGAAGGTTTTTTTCTCAAAATAAACCGCGTCTACACAGTATTTCTTTATTCAAAATAGGGTAGTTCGAAATAGCGGCCGGATGCGATTATGCAAATGAAATACGGGAAATTCAATTCCACGGTTCATTTGCAATTTCGTTTGTCTGCATTTGTATTCCTCTCTCAAAAAAGGAATGCAGTGTAGACATACCGTGAAAGAATGCTGTCTATCATTCCTTTTAGAACTCAAGTTTGCGCGTGGCTATGTTTTCCCTTTTCATACGCAAGTGCTTTGTACTGCTGAGTTCTAAATTTGACATTCAGTTCCATAGTCGTGGATCATACAAGAACTTTTCTGTTATGTTAATTCAGTGCTGCAAAACCATCATCTGTGTGTCTAATTCCTGTTGTGCCTTGCATCATCATTTTTATTTTGGGGAAACTACAGGTGAGTATAAGTGGAAAGAAGAAAAATCAAATCTGTTAAATCAATTTTTCTGTAGTAAAAATGTGATTTACTGGAATGTTATGGACATAGTGTTCTAAGGCCAGACAAAATGTCTAAAATAAAGACTTATTGATTAAAAATCTTTTCCATGTGATATCTGATCAGTATCTTGTAGACAAGTTTGTGGAGCGTAGCAATGTAGACTTCACATGTTTTATATACACTGCGTTGTCACACTGCTTTGGCTTCCTTGGCTGTGATCATTAATCTTTAGCTGTTGCTATCTAATGACAAAATTATTATATAGTCTGAAATTTTATATCCAGTCCTTGTCAGTAATGTTGGCATAACTTTGAAGAGAGCGAAGAGATGTTTAGAGTCAGTTCAGCTAGTTCAAAAACAATAAAGAAAACTGTCAGGAAAAAAAATGTGGCTCAAAAATCAGGTTTTGTAAACACTTATTTTTGAAAAAATCTAAGACCAAGCTAATCGATACAGTTTTTAAAAAAACACTTTTCTGCATGTTTTGCAATCCAGGCGTTGTAACATTTGTAAGTTCAAGCCAATGTGACATTGAAATAGACTAAAAACAAGAGTGAAAAGTGGTCTCTTTCTATTATCTGAACAGATAGCTCAGTGGTTTGAGCATTTGCCTGCTAAACCCAGGGTTGTGAGTTCAATCCTTGAGGGGGCCAGTTAAGGATGTGGGGTAAATCTGTCAGGGATGTTACGTGGTCCTACTGTGAGGGCAGGGGACTGGAGTTGACAATCTCTCAAGGTCCCTTCCAGTTCTATGAGATCGGTATATCCCCATATAAAAAAGAATTATATCTATAGTATAGATGCTGGCAGGTAAATGGATTTTTTACATTTTTTAAATGTCTCACTTTTAAGAAAAATACCTGGTCATGGGCATATGCTTAAATTCACTTCAGTCCTGTTGTAGAAGTGAATTTGCAAGTAAGTGTTTGCAAAATCTGAGTCCAAGATTTGTTTGTACGTTTGTACGTTACCTACAAAAACAGGTTTTACAGACTTATGTTCCAATCACAAGTAGGGTTTTGGAGATCTCTTTAGGGAGTCAAAGGAAATATTATTCTTCCTAGGCCTGTATTCGCAAGGCTGGTAAAGAAGAACTGACCCCACTGTTGGCAAACGCAGTGCTTATTTGACGTATCGTGTTCATCAGAATAGGAAATACTGTTCACCTGGTTTCCAGTTTTTCATTATCTCCCCTATTTTCAGGGAAGATTAAAATGGTTCAGAGTGTGAAGCTGATCATGTGTGATCATTTCAACAGGCGGTCTTGGGGGTACAGTGGTGGTTGTGACTTGTGCGGCTAAACTGTCATGTCAGAAAGCAATTCTGCATCGTCAGAGTATTGAAAATGTGCCAGTGTGGCCCTTGGGTTCACGGCTAACGCCCATTGATGAAAAGGGTACCAGTTTGAATTCCTCTTTTGCATGTTAGCACGTGATTTCTGTTGCATTCCCAGATCCGCATCTTTGATTCAGAATACTTTGAAAAGCTGAAATTTGAGAAGCCATTTATTCTGTGCTTCACATTCTTAATAGGCTGAGTCTCAGAGAGCGTGTGGTTATATTATCTGTAGAGACTACCAAATCATAAGAGTAGCTTATATTACATTGAATGGGGGATGTAGAGAAGTGTTTGGAGAAGGTATGTTTGAAAATGTTCTGTGTGGGAATTAATATATTACTCCTAGGGGCATTCTGTGCCAAAAAAATTAGGAATTCTGAGCACACTATTTTAAAATTCTTCAAAGTTTATTTGTCAGAATACACCACCATATGCCGCCAGTTTCACTGACGTTGGTAATTTATTTCAAAACACCTGTTAACATGTCTGTAACAGTACAGACGGACACACAGAAATTCCCCCAGAAGAGTAAAGAAACCTCTGTGATCTACCAGCCCACTTCTCTGTTCCTTCTCCCCCTCTCCAGAACCCAGCTGCCAGACCGCTCCCAGCTAATACACCTGAACAACCACCACGTAGCCCAGCCTGGATATCTGTGCTCCCTACCCCCAAGCCAAGCTGTGACCCCTGAGTGTGTAGCCCAGACACCCTTTCGTTCCCCGAGCCCAGAGATCCAGATGGAGAATCAGACTGATGCTCGGTCTCAGTTTCCTGCATGCCACCCTCTTTCCCTCAAGGCATGCTGAGAACTACAACCGTCAGGAAACCACTACTTCCCCCCCCTCCCCACCCTCACTCCCCACACACACCTCCTCCCCAGTGATGTCTTTTGTGTGCAAGCTGAGCTGAGTTCAGGGGTCCCTGTTGCTGGCCAGCAACACTGCAGCCCATTTCTGTGGGGAAAAGAAATTCAGCAAGCACAATGTTAATTTCTGCAAAATGCTGCATTGTGGAGCGGTACAGAATTCCTCCAGGTGTGGGGACTAGGAAGTTTGGTGAACTACCGTAGCTGTGTGTGTAAGTACGTAAAAGTATTTTTTCTTTATTTCAAAATAAAACACTAAGTACTTAATATTTAACAACAAGCTGTTTGAAGACATACGCAGAAGAGGTATTTGTGATGAGGTGTTCCTTATGCGTTATGGAAATAAGCTTATAATATGGATATTGCATAACTGAAATATGCTTTATGCAAAGTACTTCATGTAACATATCATTGGAAAGGCTATAATCTGCTGAATGTGTATGTCCTTTTGTGTGTGTATTATTCCTGTATTTGAAGTTAGAAATATGAAGTATAAACTTGTGTTACTAATGTAATCATGCTAAGTGAGGGCCATTAGTAATATTTAAGGAACTTAATGGCCCAATATTCAAGACCGTGATCTGTGAATAGATTGTCCTTCTGTTAACCTGGGAGGAGGGACTGTTGGGGTCCTGCCAAGATGGGGCCATGTCACCTGATGCTGAGTTCCATCTTGAATGCTATAGTTTTCCTCAAGAGCAGAGGGCAAGTTTAGACTGAACATAGAATTCCTGCCTTTTGCAAAACCTATTTAAGAGTGAAGAATAAGGTAACCCTGGTGGTCATTTCTCCCTGGCACCCTGCCTAAGATGACTACTAGAAATAAGGCTGAACGGGATTAACTGGGTCCAGACTGGAAGAATACCTAGTCTTTGATGATAGGACAATTTGTTGGGTGAGAGATTACATGTAACTACAGGTTGAACCTCTCTAGTCTGGCATTCTCTCCTATGGCAACATCCATGGTCTGGCATGATTTTAGTTAGTTGGATGTCTACTTATCATGGGGGTGGCCAAGTTTCCCGTGGTCCCATAAAGTTTGTTTATAGTCACCTGTCCTGTTTACAGTCCTGTCCTGGCTCTCAGGGTTCTGTGCTGCTATTTAGCTCTAATTTACCCTCAGTGTTTTCAAAGAGCCCAGTAAATAGTGGAAATGTTGGCAATGCTGCTAGAGACAATATTGACCTCCCATAGATGGGCAAATTCTCTGGTTCGGTGCTAGTTAGGCGCTGGGGATGTGGGACTAGAGAGGTTCAAGCTGTAGTTTCTTTAGTTTATTAAGCTTAATTTGAATGTTCTGTTTTATTTTGCTTAGTAACCTACTTTATTCTGTGTGCTGTCTTTTATGAACACTTAAATCCTACCTTTTATAATACTTTTTAATACACAAATGTGATTTTATTAACCCAGTGTAAGTAAATGTTACCAAGGCAAAGGAGCCTTTGCATATCTCTATACATTGAGGGCAAATGTCATGAGCTTACACTGTGTAGATCTCTATACAGCGTAAGATGGATTTATTTAGCACAATTATCGATAAGGGGAAATCACACTGAAAAGAATCTTTGCTCTTCCTCCTCTTGTCTACAAAGACTAAAAGTGGAATATAGTATTGAATGGGAAAGCAGCAGTGTTGCTATAGCTTTATATCCTGTTCTGCTCCATTTAGACTGCTTCATAAGGTATTTTGACAGTTTGCAGAACTACCAGATTAGCATAAGTACTTGGACTGAGGTTGCCTATATTTAAATTTTAGTTTCTAGGAACTGTACAACTCATAATGGTTTGTTAGTGATTTAACTTATTTGAAAGGCTGGCATTGTAATCTCTGTTTGTTTTGTGTTTTGGCAGCCTCCAAAGGTAAAATGTTTGACTAGAATCTGGCATCCGAACATCACAGAGACGGGTGAAATCTGTTTAAGGTAGTTAACAGCCTTCTTTTATTGTGACTTCAAAGTTTTTGTAGTGCTCATTACCCGTGTACATAATTCTCACTTAGGCACCAGCAGACAGATATGTCTCAGACTTGCATTTGATTCTTAGAAGCAAAAGAACTTCCTTGAAAATATATTAGATCAGGGATGGGGAACCTCCAGCCCTCTGCTTAATTTCATCCTGGCCCATGGCAAGTCTCTGCCCCACACGCTGGAAGCCCTGAACCTTTTCACCTCCCACCCCCTGTGACGTTGTGTGGGTACCTTGCTGATTGCTAGGGTTGGGTTGTGAGTGACCTCCACTGGCTGCTGTCTGCAGCACGGCCCAGCAGGGCAGGGGATGAGTCATTATGCAAGGGGGCTGCAAACCTGTTTGACCAGTGATCTCCGAGGGAGCGGAACAATGGGAAGAAGGGGAGTGGAGCCCTGGCTGGGGGCAGGGCTGGAAGTGAGTGAGTTAGTTTCTGTCTGGGAGCATGGAGGAGACAGCCTAGGCAACGGGCTGGGATTTAGGGGCCCGGTCTCCCCCATCTCAAGGGGGGCTGAGGCATCCTAGGCCTGCCCTGTAACCAGATTACATCTGTGCTGTGCTGTATCCTGGAGAAGCAATAAACACCTCTATTCTACTAGCTGGTGGAGTCTGTTCCTGCTATTACAGGGGTGCAGGAGACGGGAAAACCCCAACGTGCCGTCACACCCTCTCACTAGCTGAAACAGTATCATGTTCAGCTTGTGGTGAACAGGGAGGCTCCAGCCTGCCTTAGCCCCTCTGGGCCACCAAACAAGAGCTGCCTGAGGTAATCCCCCTGTACTCCCTCTTGCAACCCCAACCCAGCCCCTTCCTGCACCTCAATCCTCTGTCCCAGACCTGAGCCTCCTCCAGCACCTGAATTCCATCCCACAGACTGAGCCCCCACATTGACCCAAATTGGACACCTCCCACATTCTAACTCCTTCCTATATCTCATGCCCCAGGCCCCAACCCAGCCCTGAACCGCCTCCCACACCCAAACTGCTTCCCAGAGTTACACCCCCACCCCATTTTCCCAGCCTTCTCCAGCACCCATAACTCCCTCCCAGACTCCTCAATCCCAGCTTCCCCCCCCTGAGAGCCTGCACCCCCCCATCAGAAATCTCATCCCTCATGCACTCCAATTCTCTGCCCTCACCTGGAGCTCTCTTTTGCACCCTGAACTCCTCATTTCTTGCCTGTGCCTCCATGCTCTCCCCATGGGGCTGTATAGAGCTGATTTTTTTCTGGGAATCAATAGCCTCTGCTAGGAAAAAGGTTTCCCACCCGTTTTAGGCCACTGTGGTACCAAACAGAATTGCTGAGCATGTTATCAGTTTGAAACTGAGATGTATTTTTGATTCAGAATAAAAAAAAGATAATAAATGCATCTCAGTCAAATAGGTACGCTGTAGTGTCCAGTACCCTTTTGAATCTACCCTTTCAAAATAGAAGCAATGCCCTCTATGTAGAAAGCAGAGTCTTTTAGAATATCTTCCAAATTCTGTTGAATAACATTGATTTCCTATACAGTTCTGCGTGCTTTTGACGAAGACCTGTCTTTCCAATTGTTTACCTAACTACTATGTTGTAGGATTTAAAGGACTCGGTCTCATTGTGTGCTTGCTATTGAAATCTCTTACAGAAAAGAACAAATAAACTCTGAACTGGCCATGCATGATACATTTCTCCTACAGCATTGCTGTTAGAGAGAGACAGAGATTGAGCCTGAATCAAATTAAAGGAGTTTAGAATTTTCTTATGTCTAGACTCTGAAGAACCCATGTTCTAATTTAGCATATGATGTAACTATTTGCATTTGATCTTACACTTTCACCCTTTCCAGATAAAGCCAAAGGTTATTTTTCCACAGTAGGAAAATAAATAGCTTCTATATTTGTGGTGGTTAAAGTTAATACTGACTCAAATTACCAGGCCCTATTCTTCCTGAAAGTCTTCTACTTGGAAAATTCCATCTATGTCCTCCCTAGCACTACAGTCTTTCCTTCAGTCAGCATCTCCTGCAACCCGCAATTCGATTTCGATCAATGACCCAGCCTGTTTTCACTCTGAAGTACTGGTGAAACTATAGACATGCTTCACCTTCCACCTTTTGTGTTCCCTTTCCATTTCACTTTCTCTTGCTGCTCTTGGCAAAGATTCAGGTGTTTACCAGAGCAACTCCGATTCTGTTATTGTAATTATACTTATATTACCAACCTGATAGCTTGATTTGATAGGATAACAAGCCTTGTGGACAAGGGAGATGGGGAGCAAAGCCTCTGAGGACGCCGGCAGTGGGACAGCCGCGGCGCGTCTGGGCTGTCCCACTGCCTGCGTGCTCCGCGGCTTTGCTCCGCATCTCCCTGGTCTGCTGGTCTCCAGCAGACCAGGGAGACGCGGAG
This sequence comes from Pelodiscus sinensis, assembly GCF_052426305.1. Lineage (NCBI taxonomy): Eukaryota > Metazoa > Chordata > Testudines > Trionychidae > Pelodiscus > Pelodiscus sinensis. Next base: position 63,450,343 of record NC_143058.1, read on the forward strand.
CAAAGCCGCGGAGGACCTGGGCGGCGGGACCGTGGTGCGTCTTGGTCTGCCGCCCGCGTCTCCCTGGTCTGCTGGGGGGGGGGGGGGGCCGCTCAGCTAGTACGCCTCCCCCCCCCCCAGCAGACCAGGCTTTTCTCCGGATGCCTGTGGTAGAGCAGCTGGGGCGCTGCCAGTTGGTCCCGCAACGCCGCTCTGGGCGCTACTGGACCAAGCCGGCAGCACCCCAGCTGCTCTGCCCCAGGCGTCCTGATTCAGCCGCTGCTGGTCAGTTTCAGCAGCGGCTGAATCAGGACGCCTGGGGCAGAGCAGCTGGGGTGCTGCTGGGTTGGATCAGTAGCGCCGAGGAGCGGCGCTACTGGAGCAACCCAGCAGCACCCCAGCTGCTCTGCCCCAGGCGTCCCCAAGTCAGCTGCTGCTGAAACTGACCAGCGCTGACTACAGGAAGCCCGGGGCAGAGCAACTCTTCCCTGGGCTTCCTGGAATCAGCCGCTGATCTGTTTCAGCAGCAGCTGACTTGGGGACGCCTGGGGTTCTTAAGTTGAATCTGTATGTAAGTTGGATCTGGCGTCCAGATTCAGCCTGTTGAAACTGATCAGCGGCTGATTCCAGGAAGCCCGGGGCAGAGCAACTCTGCCTCGGGCTTCCTGTAGTCAACCGCTGGTCAGTTTCAGCAGCGTCTGAATCTGGATGCCAGTTCCGATTTACATACAGATTCAACTTAAGAACAAACCTACAGTCCCTATCTTGAACGTAACCCGAGGACCGCCTGTAGTAACATTTTGTTTAGAGCTACAAGTAGTCTCCATTCCCAAGGTGTGTTCTCAGGTTCTACTGTAGTTCACTGTGCTACTGAAATAAATCTTGAATCATACAGTGATAATTAAAATTTTCTCTTTATCAAGGCTTAGCAACAAGACTAGCACTACGGCAACGGTAGATGAAGATAATTAGTTGAGTAGCACAGCAGATAAGTTCAAGTTGGCTGGTGTCGTTACTAATTGATTTTAGAAAAAACAGGGCATTTTTCTGCAGGTTAATTTCCTAGAGTAGCTATACTTAGAATGCAGCATAATCACATACTTAGTTCATTGTTGTCATGTAGGAAAGCTGTGATTACTGACTCATAGTTATATATGCAGTCTGTTAACTCTAATTTAGGGAATTTTTGGTGGGGATGTTTTTAAGATTTTTGTTGTGTTTTAAAAACAATGAGTAGTCTTGTGGCACCATAGAGACCAGTCACCAAGTTGCCACAGGACTACTCATTTTTAAAGTGACAGGCTAGCACAGCTACGCCTCTGAGACTTGATGTGGTTTAGTTATGGACACTAGAGGTGGTTACAAGATGGTAAAATAAAAACATCAGTCCAGTAAAATTAGATCAGCCTGGCTACACTACTCGGGGCTGTGAAAAATGTTCCTTGTGTGACACAGATTGACCTGACCCTCTGTAGATTCAGCTGGGTCAACCAAAAAGATATCTTGAGGAGATAGATACAAACTATAGTAACAGAAGAACCTCTTCCACTTATTGTCACTGTAATGAAAATTTGTTCTGCTCACTAATGAAAGTGCATTTAACTCTTATTCTTTCTACTTGAGTAAGCCCATAACTGCCAAATAGTTCAGCACAATAAAGAGATGTCCAGAGGTTTTCAATTAAAAGCTAAATTAAAACCTAAAAATCTTGATTTAGTTGGTTTCTTAATTATTCATCTTAAAATTAGGTGAAGTATTTAATGGACTACAGTACTAAACAAAAATATACAGTTTGCAGAGATTAATCTCTTCCATACATTAGATGAAGGTATAGCAGAATCTAATGATATGTGATTCATAAAGCTGTTTCCACATAAATCCACTTGAATTAGACCCATTATGTGGGTTATGGCACAGGTAGCGCCTAAGAAATTCATTTCTCATTTTCCCTTTTATTCCTCCTTTAAGCTGTGTTTTTCAGCTAGAATATGTTACCTGTGTTCTGGGGTGTGCACTCACTGCCTCTGTTTCCAAGTGGAATTCAAGGATTGAGTTTGACTCGTAAAGCCATAAAATGGTTTGGGTCCTCTCCTCTTGCATGATTGTGTCTTTCTTCCAATCACAGTGCAACTGTTGATTCGCTGTGGCCCTGAAGGTAGAGATTCCTTGGCATTCTCAGAGTACTCTGCAAGGCCCACCTCGTTTCTAGTGTGTCCTTTTCACCCTGGCTGTGGGTGAGAGGGACATACAGTAAAACTCCAATTGTCCGGCATCCAGTGGTCCGGCACCAACTGGAATCCGGAAGTGCTTCGGCCAGCCGGACAATTGGAGCTGCTCCGTGCCGCTTCCTCAAGTCCGCTGCTGCCGCTGCTGAAACTGACCAGCTGCGGACCTGGGGAAGCGGTGCGGAGCAGAGCAGCTGGGGTGCTGCCAGGTTGATCCCACAGCGCCTCCCCTCGCCTCCCCTCACCCCCTCTGCTCGGCGCCCGGCAGCACCCCAGCTGCTCTGCCCCACGGCTTCCCCAAGTCCGCTGCTGCTGAAACTGACCTGCGGCAGACTTGGGGAAGCCCTAGGGCAGAGCAGCTGGGGTGCTGTCGAGTTGGTCCCGCAGTGCTGCCCCTCACCAGCCCCTGCTTCGCCCCACTCCGTGCCATTCCCTGCTTCACCCCCCGCCCCGGACCCATCACAGCCCCCCTGCTGGAGTGCCTCCTGATGCTCCGGCATATCCGATAATCCGGCACCCCCTGTGTCCCAAAGGTGCCGGATTATCAGAAGTCTGCTGTACTAGGAACTGAATGGGCATATCTGTGTGTGTGCATACACTGCAGGTGAGAAGGGACATTTTTGGGCTTGTAATCTCGTTTTTGTATATCTGTAGGAGCTTATCATATTTTTGTTTTCAGCTCTGTAAACCCCTGGATTACCGTTCCTTTTGTTTTAGATTATGCTGCGAAGATCGGGATTTTTAAAGTGAAATTGAACAAATGGTTTGGGGGATTTACTCCATCTTGTCATTTTTATATGGATTTTTAAAAGCTCAAACTACTTCATGTAATACAGAAAGCTCTAAGTTTAGTGTTCTGGGTTTTTGTGAAGACAATGTTGCAGTCAACATTTTAAGTGATCTCAACTGCTTCTCCGTTTCAGATTGTGTTGTATAATGTGTGCTTCCTTTTCTGTTCCAGTTTATTGAGGGAACATTCAATTGATGGCACTGGATGGGCTCCCACTAGAACATTAAAGGTACCATTTCTTTTTAGATATACATATCTGTTTTGATGCAGTTCTCTTTTGAACAGTTCGTGTTTATAAAGCACACTCCTTGCCAGGTTACGGTAACATTATTGATGTTTCTATAAGAGTTAGTTTAATATTTCTGTTTTCAGAAGAGCCTCCATTCCTCATTTATTAAAACACGAAGCTCTTTTTAGTTTAGTACTTAGCACTATTTCTTTTCTCTGCCTTATCAAAATATTAATTTGAACTTTATTGATTCAGAATCCATTAGCATAACTGTAATGTGGCTATAAAATAAAAATCAATGCTCTGGTAAACTAAAAAGCTAGTCAGAATATTCGGAATATCTATATTGATGTGTAAACCGACTCTCTGCTACAAATGAAGTAGCATCGTCCAATCTGCTTTAATGGTAGGCTCTTTTAGTGAGATCTTTGGTACTCTTGAACTTATATTTGTAGGGCAACGTTTTATCTGCTGAAAGACAATCTGTACTAACCAACCAGTGTCTCCCTGGTCCGGCACCATGGGGACCTGACCGGTCCCAAACCAGGGAATTGGCTAGACCAGGGGAGGGTTAATGCCAGCCTTTCTGCTTCCAGGGGCTGCAGGGCTCTGCCCCAGCAGCATCAGAGGGGCTGGTATTGCCTGAGCAGGGCGGGGGAGAGCGCAAGGCCAGACAATACAGCACCAAGCTGTAGGGGTGGATCCTGCAAAACCCTGTTTATGTGGGCAGCCCCCGTTGACTTCAGTGCAGTTTAGATTGTTGGTAGTGTCTGCACGGAGACTCAGTGCTCAATGAGCCAGTGTGGAATTCTCAGTGCACTAATTTACTGCACATTCCTTTCCCATTGGACACTGTTATCTCTCAGTAAAACACCTGGAGTGCGCTTTGATGTACTGTGGTTTGAAATTGTGAGACTTTCTATAGAAGAAGTATCAGAGGGGTAGCCGTGTTAGTCTGAATCTGCAAAAGCAGATTGGTGCCACAGAACTCCTCGCTTCTATAGAAGAAGTTTCTGAAAAGGGGGATCAGTTAAATATCTAGCCATTATCTCCACAGCAGATAGATTCCAGTTTAAAAAAATAAAGTATTACACAGACTTTTTGCTTGTCAATATCCACTCAGGAAACTATTTAGTGTTGGGGACAATAAGCAACACAAAATTGCCATATTTGAGTATTGCACAAGTAGAGTATTCTCTGCTCGTGTAATAAGTCATATGAGGAACAAGTTGCACTCTAACAACAGAGTAGCCACAAACTAGAAAACTAGAGCTAGGGACAGCTTTTTTCAGGAGTGGGGTTAAGCGAGGATCTCCCTACAAATAAACCTTTCACATGCAGTATAACTGAACATATTTTGTTTAATCTTCTCACTGTTTTGGATACTACAAGACATACATGTGTTGTATAAATACATGTAAATAATGACTGTGCTAGCGAAGCAGACGGCATACAGTAAAATATAACATTCCTATGCTATGAAATAATCACAATACTATATTTGGCCAATTGGAATTTGACTTTGAATCCCAAAAGTCATAACATCTAGAATTGTAAATAATGCTTTCAGTTTTGCAACATCTCCATAGTTAAATAAGTTAGAATGTTAATGTATTTTTAACTTTTGTCCTTCACAAAAAAGCTGAATCTCAAGCATAAAATGATTTTTAAAAATGTTTTCTCTCGTAATTTTTTTAAGAGGGAAGTAGATGAAGTTTTCTTCTATGACACCTAAGTCTGTGTAACTCTTCATTGAAGGCCATTACATTTCACCCACTTACCCCTGTATTGAGCCTAATAACTTGTTGATGCTTTAGTTAAACTGTGTTTGGCTAAAGCGTATATTCCAGAAAGGAATTCCATCTTGATTTGAAGACACTGAGATATGCCACTAGTTGCGCAGAGAAACGGTCGCTTGGCCTCCTCGAAAGAAGCTCCTCTCAGATTTGCCCTTTTAGAACTTTGTGGCGAGGGGCGGGGTTGAATTTAAAGGGTGGGTGGTTGGCTATTGAGAAGAGAGGAAGTAGCATCACTGAGGGCGTGGGAGTTCCACTGTGATTAGGAAAGGATGCCCTTGTGAATCTTTCCCTATTCAAGTAAGAATTGGAAGGGTCACTAAAGGTGGTTGTTACATGTGTTCTATTTAATGTACTTGGAAGCAAGGTATTTTTTCTAACGAGGAAGTCTAATCTGTCAGTTGGGTTTAACGAGCTCTGCTGGGCCTTTGAAGTAAGATTAAGAAAAGCATCCAGGATCTCCCAGTGTTTACAGGCAAGTGTCCTGAGAGGACGATTAGAGGGATAAGCAGGCTGGCCTAGCAACCCAGAAACAGCCACATTGAACATGGTGTATGCCCTGGAACAATGGGCAGGTTGTGATTACTCAGCTCTTTTTCCATTCCTTGGCTTCCATCCAAATAGGTGTCGTTGTGTCATCCAAAGACCAATATTTTCTTCTTGCCACAATATTTGCTTGCCCATATTGCTCCCTCCTTTTGCTTTGTTGTATTTATTATTATTAGTTTATTATTCTAACAATGTAATTACTCTGTCAGTTTCTTGATTTAACCGACTTGCTTATTATGCCCACTTCTTGTTTATTGGGGCTTGTTTTTACAGTCACCACTACAATGGCGCAGCAGCAGCACTTTAGTGAAGACACAATTACGACGATGGGAGAACTTTTCCCATTAGCACAGTTAATCCAGCTTCCTGAGGGATGGTTTCTATGTTGACAGGAGAAGCCCTACCTGGGGAGAGGCGGAGGAGTTAGGTCTGTATAACTGAGTTGCTATGGGGTGCAGCTTTTTCACATCCCTGAGCAACACAGTTATACTGATATAGGTCTGTGTTGTAGACTCGGCCTTTTGAACCTCTTGTTTTGATTCGATCTGTAAATGGTCAGGCTGCCGCCATGACAAAACTGGTCCTTTCAGATGCCATTTTAGAGACACGTTGCGATGAAACTGTTGCAACACACGTTGGGCCACACTTAAGCTTACAAGGAAGCTTTGGCTGTGACTCCCATTGGCTAAGTAATGTTTTTTTCAGACATTTGTGTTTTGAGATCCGTGATGGTTACTCATTGGTTGCTGGATGGAGGTTAAGGTGTTGGTTTTGACATGAGGATGAAGTTGCTAGGAGCCTGACATGCCAGAGTGATGTCATACACCACTGGTGATCAGAAGCATTGAAGCTAAAACCCTGTAGTAAGAGCGAGGAGGCTGCTGACGTGTCCTTCAAAAAGAGCTCTTGACAATACAATTCCTTTCCCTCAGAGCCTGGATTTATTGACCTCCAAAGCATTCTGCAAAGCACTTTTCTTGAGTCTTTTGAGGAGGGGTAAGGAGAAAACATCAGATGGAGGTCATTATAGGTGGTGTTCTGTGTTTAATTGTCCTAGCCTAGTGATTGTAGAGGCTAGTATACATTTTGTCTCCCTCTTTTTTAACTCTTCCATTTCCCTTCTTGGTTGAATCATCCTTCTGGTTTGGTTTGTAGCATCTGTCTGGGCATGATTAGTTCCATAAAGTGAGTATCCTGTAATATTGCATGTAGTAGACTCAAATTCTTTGCTACTTATTAGGGAAATTGGTCTTTCTTCCTTTTACCAATTTAAAATAAAACCAAACCTGCCACATGCATGTTTTTCAGAAGTTCTGAAGTACTAAAGGACTGAAATTTAGCATTCAACGAAAGAAAGGAACAGGTAGTGTTTCCAGTTCCTTTAAAAAAAATAGTTGACTCATATGCCCAGTTTTTGTAGAGGATGAAGTTCTGTTGGAATACAGAATACTAAATGATGTGTTGTCAAGAAGCTGTTTTATAGCTAAGACATCATTATCCATTTCTCTAAAGGTCTTCTCTTCATTTACCTGTAAGCTAAATGTAAAGCCTTTGACTCTTACATTTGTGCATTTTTTTTCTTCTAAAATTTTTCATTAATTTCTTTCTCACTTGTCATGCTATTGTTGTGTGCGATGTCAAAATATCATGAAGTGCAAAGAAAATTTCATAAATTTATTTTGGCTTCATCAGTTGTTCAGGTTTATTGCGATAGATTCCAGCAAGGACCTGCATGTTGGATTTCAAAATTAGATCCTGAATGGGAGCATAGTAAATTCATTTTTCTCTCCAATATACAAGTGGCTTTAAAAAGTAAGTGCTGAGGCTGAAATAGGGACCTGATTGAATTAGCACCGATGTAACACTCCCATCTCTGAATCCCTACCATCTATGTATTTTTTTCTTCATGCATCTGATGAAGTAAGTTGCAGCTCACAAAAACTTACACTATAATAAAATTGTTAGTCTTTAAGATGCCACCGGTCTCTTCTTTGTTTTAACTCCTTACACAAATCTATGCTAAAAGAACATTGTGAAGATTGCAAGGTCAAGCACTCAGTAGTTAGGAAATGCCAGAATTAAGTTTGCATATGCAGCCTTAATTTGTCTGTCTTGTGCATGTGTATTATATAATTTTCAGTCACATGAACCTGTACAGATTTTTTTTCCTAGGGTCCCTACCTCTTTCAGTGTAAAGGGCGGAGTTGCTCAGAGGAGCAGGCAGGTTGTATAGTAAACACAGTTTTCTGTGGGGCCACTGTCTCATTTGTTGCAGAGGGTGGACGGTGTATAGTGAATTAAACAGGTCTCGGTTGGAAAACAAGGGATATTCTCATGGGTAAGGCAATTGAAGGCGGCCCTGGAGGATTTTATTCTATCCCTGCCTCTGCCACAGAGATGCTATAAAGTTTCTGAGGGATAGCCATGTTAATCTGTAACTGAAAAAAATAAAAAAAAAAAACCAATAGTCCTGCAGCACCTTAGGGTATCTCTACACAGCAAAGTTATTTTGAAATAACAGCCATTGTTTCAAAACAAATTTACCAGCGTCTACATAGCCAAGCCGCTATTTCAAAATTAAATTGAAATAGCTATTTCAAAATAAGTGCTGTACAATAAGACACTTGTATATCGAAATAGGGGGCCTCCAGCCTTCCCAGGGTGCCCTGGTGGCTACTCCAGCCTCAACCAAGAACACTCCTCTCCTTCCCTCCCTCCCCAGAGCTCTTAAAGGGGTTGACTATGGCCACAGTGCCTGTGCCAGCTCCAAGCCTGCCAGCCCAGAGCCAGCAGTCACTGCCCCTGACCCAGTGGTCCCAAAACATGAGCCACCAAGCCACCGGCAGCCAGCCTCCACCACTCCCCAGGAGCAGTCTGCCAGCTCCCAGGAGCCTACCAGTGCCCAGAGAAGACGGGCGCCTTCCTGGTCTAGGGTGGAAATCATGGACCTTATTCAGGTTTGGGTGGGATGCCCCCAACGTCCATGATCTCTGCACTAGACGGAGGAATGTGGCCGTCTATGGCAGGATAGCTGCCAGCCTGGCCACCACAGGCCACATGCAGACCCAGGAGCAGGTTTGCATGAAAATCAAGTTGGTCCGGCGAGACCCCCAGCCCTGAGCTTCCCCACCCTCTGCTTCCCCCTTCCAGCTCCCTCCTCCCAGGTTTCCCCCTACCCTCTCACACCGTCTCTTCTCCCCTCTCCTGCCTCCTTTCCCCAGTCTCACCTTAGTTTCATTCCCCCCCAATGGACCTCCCGGAGGGCAGCCTGCAGAAAGTGCAGCCAGGCTCGCAGCAACGCATTCGTGAGAAGCACCAGAGTGCCCAGGGGCAGCTCTGGCTCCATGCTGCAGAGTGCTTTGGTGTCCCAAGTGAGGGCAACCAGAGCATGCAGAGACAAAATGCTTTGCTGTCCCTCATCGAGGTAGGCAAGCAAGCAGGGAAAGCTGAGAACCGGCTATCTAGGGGGGAATCCCTTTAAGCACAGGCCTCAGAAAGCCTCAGGCAGTAGCCACACAAAGTAACTCCTGACCTGATGTCCTGCTGGACCTGGTTCCGGCCAGCCTTAAATGCGATTTAGCATCCACTCAGTGTGGACGTTCTATTTCGAAATAGCAAAACTCTATTTCGAAATGCATTTTGTGTGTAGACGCGTTATTTCAAATTAACTATTTCAAAATAACACTGTAGTGTAGGCATACCCATAGAGACTAACAAAAAGGAAGATGGTATCATGAACTTTTGTGGGCACAACCCACATCTTCAGATGAATGAAGGGGCAGAGGTTGCAAAATAAATAACAGAGAAAAAAGGGGATGGGGAGAGAGGGGAAAAAAAACAGTGCCCGTGCTAAATGAAGCTGATAGAGTGGGTTCTAAGTACTCTTAAGTAGCTGGTGCTTGGCTTACAGAGATGCTGTATGATGCTCAGGAAGTTGCTTAAGCCAAACCTATCACAGGTGGTAACTAAATGGATTTTTCTCGTATTCTGGGTGCCTAGCTTGAGGCTCTGGAGCCTGGTTTGCAGAAACACTGAGCACTCGCAGCTGCAGCTGAAGTCAATGGAAGCTGTGCTTTGGAGTGCTATATGACGCTAAGTATGCTGAAAACTCTGGTCATGGAAGTTCAGTGTGTTGGTCTGACTAGTTACGTATGGTGTTCAAAGGGCTGACCGATCACAACTATATGAAAGTTTTGCTGCTGTGGTGCTCTGCTGCAAACCCAAAGTCATCCTCTCCGGTACTCTAGGGTACAACAGAACAAAATAGAATCCTGATAAAATATGTACAAATGAAACCATGAAACTGTACTGCGAGTTGTCCAGCCCACAGCCCTGCTTTTTAAATGGCATTGTTCGCTGTTTGAGTTAGCATTTGTTTTTCTTTCGTCTACTTTAAATCATATTTGTTATGTCTAATTGTTCATCTCTGGAACTAATTTATGAAATGCAGCCATGTCTAGTAAATGGAATAGAAAGCTTCTTATTCAATATAACCTAATGTAAATACAATCAAGCTTATGCTGGTACAGAAGACAATGGGTGAAATCTAGTTTATAAACAATTGCAGGGATCTGATAGATTTCATTCTACTAGGGCCATCAATAAGGACTCAAAATAATAAACATTTTGTTAAAATAGTTGGGCAACTCAGATTTATATTTCTAAGTCTATCCAATGCAAAGTAAGTATGTTTATTAAAATCCAGTAATGCAAAATGTTGCACAGAATTACATCAGGCAGGATATATTATAGATAACAGGATCCTGAGGTATAAAGCCATTGTTTTAAATATAGGTATTTGTAGTCATAATGGAGGAAGATCAAAATTAAATGGCACAGTCAGGATCTGTTTTTTAAGATTCGATTTGAAAGGAAACTCAGTGGTATCCCAGCTTTATATAACATTTATAACATTAACTCTTAATTTTAATTATACATTTCCATAAGGAAATCATTGGTATGAATAAGTCTGTGTTGTTAGTATGAGTGTTTGGAGGATATAGTCTGTGCTATGAACAAGTATATATACTGAGAGAGGAACGAAATGGTGTTTGAATTGTGGAATGAAATTGGCTACATGCGGTTCTCAGTATTTTCCCACTTTCATAATGATACTGTACAATTAAATCAGTTTCCAGTGTGCATAGAAACCAGAAGCATCCTATAGAGAAAGAATCCCATACAAAATGGTGTTAGCAAGTGTAACTTTGCATTTTCAGTCTCGGGATGATTGGCTATAGTGTGTGAGATCACACAGAACACTGTTCCATAGCTAAATAGAGAGCTTGTATGCTCATCTGTTTGGAGTTGAAGCCCTTTATCTGCCCCGCATCTCCCATGATAGTGTGGTGGTTCAAACAGTTGCAGTGGTTCAAGCAGTTAAAAGGAATCGTTTGTTGAGATTGCAGCCCAGAATCCTTAGCTTTGACACAGGGACTGTGTTGGTTGTAGGGCTGATCAGTTCATGGCTGCAGCCCTTCATTTGATGGACTACCAGCTCTCTTGGCCAGAGGAGCAAGTGGAGCTTGGTGAAAAAGGTGCCTGTCTTAGTTGAGTAACCTCCAAAAAGAATAAATACCAAGAGCATAAGACGTCAGTTTCCAAGGCTAAGAGATGAGCAGAAGCCGAACGGTCCTGATCCCCGTTTCAACAAGCCCTGCGAAACCAAAGGAACCGAAAGATTTTGGAATGTTTAACCAGTCAGCCTCTCAGTAGCCTGCCAAGCTCACCTGACAGGCGAGACCAGGAACTGTGTGCAGCCAAATGGCCATTGGTCACCAAAGGCACAAGGCTCCTGACCAGTGTTTGATGGGGCTATAAACCAGACTTTCAAAAAACTCACCATACTTGTCCTGGCATGTCTGAGGATGCTCTGGATCTGCTCCCTGTCATGAAGATGGAGAAGCAGCCCATGATCCACATTCGCCAAATGAGATTCACAACAACTGAAGACCTATTTTTGTTGTTGTTGTTATACTGTTGTCCTAAAAAAGCGACAAGGAGTCCTGTGGCACCTTATAGACTAACGGATGTATTGGAGCATAAGCTTTCGTGGGCAAAGACCCACTGCATGCATCTGACGAAGTGGGTCTTTGCCCACGAAAGCTTATGCTCCAACACATCCGTTAGTCTATAAGGTGCCACAGGACTCCTTGCCGCTTTTGCAGATCCAGACTAACATGGCTACCCCTCTGATACTATTATCCTAAAATACGCTTTCATTTTAGGTCTGAGATTTCTCCTTGCAAGTGCAGATGTAAAAGGTCTTTGTAGTAGAATGCATTGGACAAACGTCTCAGACACTTCGCCAAAGGATTAATGCCCACAAAACAGATATCAGACAAGATCACAAAGAAAAAACTATTTCTTGCCATTTCAACCAGAAAGGACACTCAATGACTTAACCACCTGCATTCTACTACAAAGACCTTTTACATCTGCACTTGAAAGGGAATCCTCTGAACTGTCATTCATGTTAAAATTCGACACTCTCCGGGGGGATTGAACAAAGAGCCCAACTACCTTACCCATTACCAAGATAGCTTCCCCAGTTATCACCTCTAATACCATTAGCTCACAGACATTAACTTTCCCCACCTCTAATATCATTAACTCTCAGACACTTACCTTCCTTCCCTCCTCCCCCGCATACTCCTTCTGTTCTGAAATGTGATTTGTCCTTCTCATATGTGTTCATTTTTTTAAATTGTATCCTTTGGTATATATGGTTGTGACTATTTTCTTCCACTATTTGATCTGAGGAAGTGGGTCTGGCCCACGAAAGCTCATCATCTAATAAACCATCTTGTTAGTCTTTAACGTGCTACATAGTCCTGCATTTTGGTTTATAAAAGGGAGTCTTCTATGCTGCAGTGTAACTGTGGGGACAAATATCAAGAGCTCAAGTCCGAAGAATGTTATTTTGTACTTGCGGTTATAGTTCTGGAGCTTTTGACGTGCATGGCTGACTTTCTCTCCTAACCTGAAACAGACCTTGTTTACTGCTTCTGAACAGCTTCAGGAACGTTTCTTCGGTGGGAAGAAAGCAAATGAGCATAGGAGGAATCTTCCTTCTCCTTCAAAGCTAAATAAAATATTTTGTGCTGCTATTTTAAATGCTCTGTCATCCAGATAATATATGGAGAATGAAGTACATCTAAATATATTGTTTTTTAGTCTATTAAATAATAATATTATTTTAAACAAATACTGATATTGTTGTTGTGTCAGGCACTAATTAATAAGTGTTTAATGAGCACGTGCAAATAGTCTCTCTGTGAGTGATATGACTATTTCCTTTTTTTGATTCCAAGTGATAAATATTTTACCTCGTCTTGTCAAACATGTTTTAGCTACAAGATGCAAGAGTCTCAGTCTTCAGTATGATTAACTGAAGTCTATTAGCTAAGGAGGACTCTGTAATTGTTTTTTCTTTAGGGAATTTCCATGGGGGAGTTCTTTAGCAGCCTTTGTCTGACTTTTTAAATGAAATAAATCTGTTTAAATACATTGTGCATGTAAAAGAAAAATCTTACTTTGAAATTTGCATTTTTACACTCTGGAAAACACTGTGTAGTTAATCTTTCAGACATCTGAGAACATAGTGATAGCAATCAAAGGGAGTGTTCCCAACTCATTAATTTTGGTGTTGGTTTGATAGGAGATTGAGAAAAGGGTGTGAGAGTTATCTACATGCTAAGATTGGCAAATAGACCAGAAATAGGTCTCCCTTGTCAAGTGTGATGGTTTAAAATTCCTTTTATTGCCAGAGAGACTATTTCAAAAGCAGCATTTTGTTTTTAAAGTCACCATTGCTAAATTTGATAGGTTTCTTTTTTTCTAAAGTAACAAAGTTTGGACCCAACATGAGCATGAAAGAATGTGAAGGGGCTGAGATAGAGATCTTTTGTCAATCAACCTTTGTCCTGATGTTACTCTTCTGTGGCTTATGTTGGCTTCACCATGTTTTGGCCCAATCAATTGCAGCAGTGAGTGATGACCACCCTCTTTGGTTAGCATATCAGGGATTGCACCTTTGAGGTCCAGAGCTACCGCATTAGTTGTGACAGCTTGAGTTAGAGCCAAGACTCCCTAGTTTAGCAGACTGCCTCAGAAAGGAAATCTGTCATGCACACCAACCAGTGGGCTACACTTACCCACTTGGTCCAAGAAAACTGTGGGTGGACCTCTGCACTGTGTGAAGCCTCATTGGGTATGTCCATCCAGCCAAGAATAACCCAGGACCGGCCCATGCTAGCTGCCTTGGGCTAGAGGGGCTTGGGTTGCAGCTCTGTTTCACTGCCAGGTTGGCTTTCAGCCATAAGCTGGAGCCTGGCCTATAGGAGCCTGCACGGTGGGATTGTCCCAGACTTGGTCTCCAGCCAGAGCCTGGAAGTCTGCGCAGCAATGAAATAGCCCCGCTGCCCAGGCCCTGCGAGCCTGAGGCCAGATCTGCACTGGGGGGAGAAGATCAATATAAGATCTGCAACTCCAGCTATAAGAACTGCTTTGCTGGTGTCAATGTACCTTACATCCATTTTCTTGGCATCCCCATAGCGGGAGGTTGATGGCAGAAACTCTTCTCGTGACTCTGAGGAGTAGAGGGGTCGACAGGGTGCCCTCAGCATTCCATTTAGCGGGTCCTTACCAGGACCACTAAATCAAACCCTGGAAGATTGATCCCGGGAGCGCCAATTATTTGGTAAGTATAGGCAAGGCCTGAGTCGGCTGGCACAGGCCAGTCGTGAGTTTCTAGATATGTAGCCAAGCCTCTAGAAGTCATTAGGGTTCCCCACATGGGAGAGATCTGAATTTTAAGTATTCTAGCTCAAAAGTTGGGTGGCTTTGTGATACTCCTTTTCCTGTTACTGAAAATACACCAAAATCTATGGAGATTTTGGGGGGGGGGGGGGGGGGCTAGTCTTCAATATTTGGCGTACTTTGATGTGTGAAAGGTATAGATGTGAAAAGTCTGGAAGCAGTAGTGTAGAAGAATGCCTCTCTCCCCTTTTTTATTCTGTAAACATTCAGATTCTCATGTTTTAACCTAGAATAAAACTGTCAGTTCTCATGGTGCTGTTTCAAGTAGATTCTCATTTTCATCTGCATTGTTTCGGGAAAAGATACTAAACAACAATTCCACTCCTAGGCTGTGTCTGCACTGGCATGAATTTCCGGAACTGCTTAAAACGGAATACTATTCCGTTTTCAGTTTTTCCGGAAAAGGAGCATCTACATTGGCAGGCTGCTTTTCAGAAAAGCGTCTGTGGCCAATGTAGATGCGCTTTTCCGGAAAAGACTACTGGGCTGTCTACACTGGCCCTTTTCCGGAACAGTGTTCCGGAATAAGGACTTATGCCCGAGTGGGAGCAGAATAGTTTTTCCGGAATAGCGACTGATTTTGTACAGGAGAGCATCGTTGCTTTTCCGGAAATGCAAGGGCCAGTGTGGACAGCTCGCAGCTTATTCCGGAAAAGCGGCTGATTTTCCGGAATAAGTGGCCCAGTGTAGACACAGCCCTACAGTGAGTTAATATGTTACATCCCTTAAAATTCACCTATTAAAAGTCTCCTAATCTTCTGGTTTGAAAGCATTTCCGTAAGGAACTTAATATATGTTTTCAGTGAACAAGTGATGTTATGTTGCTTTGAAACCAAACTAAAATATTATTTGGTTCAGTGTTTGTTTTTATAACGTAGCTAATTGTTTTCTCTGGAAGCTTATAAAGCTTTTTAAGTAATGCAGAAAAATATGAAGCAAGTACATAGGTCCTGATCTTGCAAGCACTTAACTTTATACACGTACTTAGTCCCCCCAACGTCAACCGAACTAATCACATGCATGTGAGAGATTAAAGCTGTCGTCCATACCACTAAACTTTTCATAACGTTTATTTTTTTAAAATTTGAAAAGCAAACACTCCACAGGGGCTCATGTTGTTTGTTTTACTTTCTTAATTTTGATTTATATGCAAACAAATCAGTTTATTTAACTATGTGGGCATATTTGTTAATTATAAAACACAGTTCATAGAAATATTAAAAAAACCTAGCATTTAATCCTCAAATAAAGAAAACAACCAAAATGTTTAAACATTTGCTACAAAAAAAAACCCATACTCTAATAATCATAGAATCATAGACTACTAGAACTGGAAGGGACCTCGAGAGGTCGAGTCCGGTCCTCTGCCCTCATGGCAGGACCAAATACTGTCTAGACCATCCCTGATAGACATTTATCTAACCCACTCTTAAATATTTCCACAGATGGAGTTTCCACAACCTTCATGGGGCAATTTATTCCAATGTTATTGCTCCAATAAGAGCAATCATCTTACACTCCCCAGTCCCCAAAGCCCAGTTTAAATAGACAGGATTTGAGATGTGCTCTGATAAGCAACAACTTTTAAATCTGCATGCTTTAAAGACAAAACTCGGTGTTCTCTGGAGCCAGCTTCACCAAAATAGTGTTACGGGTCCTGAATTATATAGAACCTCAGTACAGCAGAGGGGAAATTTCAGAACATCTTAAGAGAAATTATCAGCAGTGGAATTGTTAAAGATGTGTTTTAAATTTAAATTGTTGCTATTTTTTAGCATTAGTATCCTACAGGTACCAGTGCACTGTTTTGCATTCTTGGTTCCACAAGATGTACGGCCACTGAGTGCAGTCGCATGCTGGATGGGTTATTGTTAATCCACAGACTACTAGTTTTTCATAAGAACATAACATAAGAATGACCGTACTAGGTCAGACTAAAGGTCCATCTAGCCCAGTAGCCTGTCTGCCGACAGTGGCCAGTACCAGGTGCCCCATAGCGGGTGGACCAAAGACAATGATCAAGTGATTTGTCTTGTGCCATCCATCTCCAGCCTCTGACAAACAGAAGCCAGGGACACCATTTCTACCCTCTGGCTAATAGCCTTTTATAGACCTAACCTCCTTGAATTTATCTAGCTTCTCTTTAAACTGTTATAGTTCTAGCCTTCACAGCCTCCTCTGGCAAGGAGTTCCATAGGTTGACTATGCGCTGTGTGAAGAAGAACTTTCGCTTATTAGTTTTAAACCTGATACCCATTAATTTCATGTGGTGTCCTCTAGTCCTTATATTATGGGAACTAATTAATTAATAACTTTTCTTTATTCACTCTCTCCACACCACTCATGATTTTATAGACCTCTATCATATCCCCCCTCAGTTTCCTCTTTTCCAAACTGAAAAGTCCTAGTTGCTTTAGCCTCTCTTCATATGGGACCCGTTCCAAACCCCTAATCATTTTAGTTGCCATTTTCTGAACACCCTTTCCAAGGCCAAAATATCTCTTTTGAGGTGAGGAGACCACATCTGTACACAGTACTCATGATGTGGGCGTACCATAGTTTTATACAGGGGCAGTAAGACATTCTGGGTCTTATTTTTTATACCTTTCTTAATAATTCTTAGCATTCTATTTGCCTTTTTGACCGCCGCAGCACAGTGTGTAGACGTTTTCAGAGAACTATCCACGATAATTCTAAGATCTCTTTCCTGATTTGTCGTAGCCAAATTAGCCCCCATCATACTATATGCATAGTTGGGGTTATTTTTTTCCAACGTGCATTACTTTACATTTATCCAGAGGAACAGATAGCTGCTGTTTTCTTTGTTGAAGGTATTGTATTTGTGATTAAAAAATACTTTGCATGTTGCTTCCCTTTTCAGTTCTTCTATTTATTCTCAAATCAACTAGTTTCCAACCGGTCCCCAAGTCATTTTGGTCTCCCAACCCTCTAGTGAGTCGAATTGTTTGACATGTTTCAGGGTTTTCTGCATAGTAGCCTACTCATATGTAGCATTGCTATTCAGAATCACGTCTATTAACATGTACAGCATTTATAGACATATATAGACAGCATGACTTCTTTACACAGGGCTACATTTTTGGTTGCCTCGGTGTCACTATGGCAGAACAAGGAGGTGGGCACATGGAGCTTTTTCCTCTTCAGTGGATTTGCCCTGTAGAGGAAACCTTAGCCAGATTGTAGAGTCTGTGATGTTCCTCAGAACTGTTCTTATCTGCTGCTGAATCTGTCCGCCAAAATGAGTCTTTGAGCTACTGTTTATACCAGATCGGGTGTGAAACCCAGTGAAAACCCTTTTTACACAGTACTAAAAGCTTCCATTCCCTTATGCACTGAACAAAATAGTTTCTGCCACTGCATTACTTATAAAATAAACAGCAACTCTGTATCATTTCAAGAGAAAAATATTATAGCACTATTCTTCTCTATATATTTGTAGACACACAAATTGACACCAAAATTCTGGATTCAGTTAATTCTGGAAGGTTTTTTTGGTGTTGTAGCACTAAAGTGCATGTACGCTCCTGGAGCTACACTGCAGGATGTGATAGTCGATGGGCTGTAAATCAAATCTCACACTTCTCAAGGTTTTTCAAGCCTTTCAGAGAATTTTTCAAATGCTGCACAATTTGTGATAGACTTTCTGCATCTGAACCCTGTCAGAGGGGACAGAAGATCCTTGGTGCCCACTTCCCTTGTCTTTAAGGATTGAAGATCTCCAGTCCTTTCCATGAGGCTCCAAAATCCTATTTCATAGCCTTTCCTGCCTCTCCCCATTTGTCAGCTCCTGCAAACGTAAGTTTCTGCAATATTTTGTTGTCTTTTACTGAGTTTCTTATGACAGGAACCCTGTCTGAGAAACAAACCGATGGTACTAAAATGAAGAAAGTAAGTGTTGGCTCCTAAGTTTTGAAAAAACATCATTCTCTTCCTAAATGCTTTTGTTGTCTGGCCCTCAAGATGAATGCTAGTCTGCTAGTGGATGATTCTGGTGGATGATTCTGAAGAATTCCAGGTTATTGGTGCACTGTAAACATCTTAGATTCCTACTCTTTTATTATATTAAAAAATAATGTTCTGTCCATGTGGAATATCTTGGCAACTTCAAAGCTTACGGTCTTTACTAGCACACTGATGGCTTCAGAAACGCCATTAGAAGAAAGTGCTGAGCAGGCTAAAATATTATTTCCTAATGTATCTTTGCTGATCTCCATGATTAAAAATAGATGACCGGAGGGTGTTTTTGTATAAAATACATAAACAGAGCCAGGGAAAATGGGATAGTAAAAAACCTATTGATTCGGTGATGCTGACACCATGTCTTCTGCTATCATTTGTAACCTGTTGATGCTGTTGATGGAGTTGCTAATGTATTATGTATTGCAATTGCTCAGCATTTTGACGCAGTTCAGAAGGACCAGAGGAGTAAACGAACAAATGGATGCATTTTAGCTTAACTTTTATATCAGCCAATGTTGTAAGGTGTTACATGGGCATAAAATGCTATTTGTTTTCTATGCCGTAGTGGGAAGGCCTGTGCCTCGAAGGGTTTGTCTGCACGACCAGAAAAGGTGTGGGGATAGAGCAGGACATCTGCCCCTCCCTTAGCTTCTCGGGTGTAAAATCCCAGTGGAGAGAGCACTGTGGTGTTACTGTACAGTGGGGACTTTGTCTCGTGGTAAAAACAGTAGCGCCTCATCTTGAGGAGGAATCTACACTGGGATGTATAACGTGTAAATCTGGTATCTTGCTGTATAAAACCTACCTTTTTTTTAAATTGAAGCTATAATCTGAGAGGTTTTCTGGGAGCTCTGTTTTGCAATCTCTTGTCTTATCACTTAAACATGCTCTTGGTTTGTCAGCCTGTGAAATTTGGCACTCCGGACACAAACCTGTAGGCCCGAAACTAATGGAACTGGAGTTAAGGAAAATCTTTCATCAAGAGACACTAAATGAGGCAGTCTGAGGGGGCAATATTTCCATTAGGGATGTGAACGGTTGACTGGTTACTCAATAAGTATCGCCCTTATCTGTTGCCTTAGGACTGGAGCTGGGAACCAGCTACAGCGGGGCCAGGAGTCGGGTGGCAACCCCAGCCCCAGTGTGGTAAAACTAACATTTAACCAGTTAACAGAGTAGTCAGGATTCTACATCCCTAGTTTCCATCTAGTTCACTGGTTTCTCTGTGACTGCAAATGCACATGGACTGTGCTATAGAAAACTTGGAGATAGAGATGAGCAAATAATTTGCAATGAGTAAATAATTTGATAGATATAGCCTCTTCTCTTTTTTTCAGAATATTCATATCCAGATCATTTTTCTCATATGGGATGTTTTGTGTCTTTTTGACCCACAATTTGTAATATTTGTGTATGTTATGGATAGGTCACATCCAATTCACCAGAAGTGTCTGATATCACCTATTTGAAATCTGAGTGGTGAAGTTCATTAGAGCCCTGTTGCAAATCCGCACAGATCCTCTTTATATCCGCAGGTATCCACATCCGCAGAAGTGAATGTAGGTATCTGCGGCTCATTTATGGTGGATACAGATGCAGATACAAAGTTTGTATCTAAAATCCTGCAAATGTGGAGATAACAGCTTTCTATCCACGGGGAGCCACTTCTGTGGATGCCGATATCTTGTACTGTATTTTGTAGTTCAGTTTTCATTGGCGTGCTCAGTCACTTGATATTGTTTGTTTCCCTTGAGTGCAGAAAGAAGTGTGGCTGCAGAGAGTGAATATTATACAACATTTTAAAACTGATGTGACAATCACAGAAAAATTATTCACCAAGCTCTACTTGTATTTGCTGGTTTTTAGATCGGTCAGAGGTGCTTTCAAGCACTGGATACGTGCTTTTTGGCACTTTATATATTGAAATAAATATTGGGAATGTTTTAAACATTTTGGATACAAAGTCACCTAATACCTTCCTCCTTTCTTAGATTTCAGATTTCCCATGATTTTGCTGGGTTAACAGAAATGTCAAGGGTGGGAAATTGTCCAGATATTTTAAATGCACACGACTGATTCTGTTGTTTTTTCCTTTTCAGGATGTTGTTTGGGGATTGAACTCTTTATTTACAGTAAGTAAGGCTATGCAATGAATACACATTTTGTTTTCCCTGTAAGTGATTTTCAAAATTACTTGGAATAGACCTGATCAAGTCTCTCTTACAGTTAATATTTGTGTTTCGTCTGACTACAGTGGTGTTTAATTAGTCCCATACATGAACTAATTCTTTCTCTTGTGTAGTTAACAATGTCACTTATCTCACAGAAGCATAAATGCTGCTTTCCTTAATACTACTTCTTAGTTATAGTTACAAATCTGCAGTGCGGTACAAATCATTGGTAACAAGTTGCTTAGGGTTTTCCACAAATGCTTAATTTGTTCCATGAGTTACTGTGCCGCGCTAGAAGAAGGCATGTGAGGATTGCTTTGCCATTAATTGGCAACGCCGTCACTCTGAAAAATTGGGGGTTGGGGCAACCAGTTGCCCAAGATGGGTTTAACTATTGACAGTTGTAGTAATTAAACACACGTTGGAGATGCTAGGGGCGCCCGGGATCTCCCACCCCCCAGAATGAGACACTGAATTAAAACATGAGATTGCCCCCTTGGAATCCTATGTGATCGTAAGGGAGGTGGCAGGAGCAGGAAGCCAAGTCTTTCCAATACAAGAGACAGCTGCCTAGGGCTCAGTGCAGCTGGGAGGAGTGGAGGGAACATGTAAAACCCTGGATTAGTAGCAGGAACAGGCAGGACTGGAGCCAGCAACCTTCACCTCAGATATTCAGCAGAGGCCAAAAAACTGGCAGCTAGCTAGGTGGAAGCAAGCCGAGGTAGCTCTGCTCCCCTGACTGCTGGGAATGGACAGCTCACAGGACGAGAGCTGAGGGATTGTGGTCAAGCTGGCCACCTGCGCGCCATTGCTGTCACGCCCTTCAGCTGCCGTCAGGATTCAGGCTGTGAATTCCCGACTCCTCACTTAAACGTTGGGTTAACCTTGCGTTTAACGAGTTAACCGACAAAGCGGGATCCAGCCCCGGTGTTGCTACCACCGGCAGGACACTTCTGGTCCCGGGCAGCCCTCTACCCATGGCAGGCCACAGGTCGGGGGCTGCCCCCGGCACCGGGTAACATACCTGGTAAGCATCACCTGTGGTAACTGGTTACCAGTTCCCATCCTTGGTACAGGTCGCCTTGGGTTCTCCAAACAGCGACTCCCATTCACAGTAAAGCACCCGGGACAGGGAGCCAAGTTGCTGTCTGTCTGTCCAGCCCTCTTTCTCCCAAGCTCCAGCTCAGATGGGAGGAGTCTGTCCCTCTTTCCCTGAAGGAAGAGCTGGGTAGCTGAACTATCCCTGTTACCCCAGGAATATTTTTCTAAAATTCATTGAATAGATGACAGCCTATGACTGCAAGACCCTTGGAAAGTTAGCGCTTTCATGGGCCAAGGAGGGTTCATTTGCCTGGACTAGGGTCGTTAGTAAATTAATTAATTAACAAATTTGACGAGCACTTTCTCTTTTCAATTCAGAGTAATTATATTTGTGCTGCTCTGAAGAACTAGGATGTGTCTGTTTTAGAGAAACCCATAGAGTGCAGTAGGAATGCATATAAAACTGATGCACAGTGCGATCATCAGCGAAGAGTGATGATCATGCCTGACTGACTGCAGAGATTTGTAATGTCCTAGAAGACGTGTAACTTCACAGCCCGCGTCTTCGATTTCCCCTGTGCCTGGGCTCAAAGGCTTTTTGTAAATAATTAACCTGGGGGGGGGAGGGGAACCTCATGTGGACTTGGTTTTTTTAAAGAAAGAAATGGAGTTAAGTGCCTGCTGGAGCATCTTGCTCAGATTTTGGTTTTTAAAGGACATTGAAAAATCACTGACCATAGAGATTCATTGCCATAGATGCAAATCCCAGATAGTGGCAGTGAGGGGGCCTTTCGCTTTTGTAACAGAGTCACTTCTATCACAAACTGCTAGAAAACTTGACCCGAACCTTGGCCGGAGGAACTTGGTTTTATTTCCGTATTCATTATTTTTCACGATGACTCGATTACCACGCGGTCTCATTGGCTGCTCGCTTTCCTTAAACAAAGCGTTGACGTTCAGTCTTTCTGCACATCCGACACAAATAGCAGTGTGGGTGTTGCATGTACAGACACCGGGCAAGTCTGGCCAGTAAGCTGGAGAATGTGCTTGCAGTGTTGACAGCTGAAAGGAGACAGCTGCTTCTTCTAAGGGAGGCGTTGCTGCGAGCTGGCTGATTAGAAGTAAATTGGCGAGTGTTTGGATTGCTGTGCATATCCCTTTCATACTGCTTGTGTGCCTTTGCCCCGCATTTCTCTGAGTACAGGACACCAGGGCTGTGTCTACACTGGCATGAATTTCTGGAACTGCTTAAAACAGAATACTATTCCATTTTCAGTTTTTCCGGAAAAGGATATCATTGGCAGGCTGCTTTTCCAGAAAAGCCCTTTTTCCGGAAAAGCGTCTGTGGCCAATGTAGACGCGCTTTTCCGGAAAAGACTACTGGGCTGTCTACACTGGCTCTTTTCCGGAACAGTGTTCCGGAATAAGGACTTATGCCCGAGCGGGAGCAGAATAGTTTTTCCGGAATAGCGGCTGATTTTGTACAGTAGAGCGTCGTTGCTTTTCCGGAAATTCAAGGGCCAGTGTAGACAGCTCGCAGCTTATTCCGGAAAAGCGGCTGATTTTCCGGAATAAGTGGCCCAGTAGAGACACACCGGATGTCTGAACAAAATGTAGAGAAAATAACGCTGAGGCCACGTGATGTGGCCTAATGTTGGACGGTCTCGCCCTTTTTGTTTCTGTAGGGTGATCTGTACTCCCAGAGGGTATGTCTACACTACCCCGCTAGTTCGAACTAGCAGGGGTAATGTAGTCATCCGCAATTGCAAATGAAGCCCGGGATTTGAATTTCCTGGGCTTCATTTGCATAAAGCCGGCCGGCGCCATTTTTAAATGCCGGCTAGTTCGAACCCCGTGCCGCGAGTAGCTAGTTTGGATTAGGCCTCCTAATCCGAACTAGCTACTCCGTGCCGCGTGTAGCCGCGCGGCACGGGGTTCGAACTAGCCGGCATTTAAAAATGGCGCCGGCCGGCTTTATGCAAATGAAGCCCGGGAAATTCAAATCCCGGGCTTCATTTGCAATTGCGGATGACTACATTACCCCTGCTAGTTCGAACTAGTGGGGTAGTGTAGACATACCCAGAGAGAGTGAGTAGCATGGTGAGCTGCTGTCTGTGAGGAGCAGGCAACAGCAGGAAACTCGGGAGTTGATTCTGCCTGCAGCATTTGGTGGCTGGAGAGTAGTGTAGAAGGGATGATATCTTTGCCCTACCTTCCATGTCCATACTTCTACCCACCTGCTCCCGTGCTTCCATTCCCCCTCTCAGGCGCGTGCTTCTCACTTCACGTTTCCCTCTTTCTCCCCTTCCCCTCTCCCTCGCCCTCCCTCCCCCACACACAGTTGTCTGCTTCCTGCCTTCACCAGATACCACCAATTCCCTCCAGGCCTCTGCTGCTTCTCCTCCAGCCACCTCCCTGGCCCCCATCACTACTATCCTATTCCTGCTTTGCTTGCTGCTTCCCTGACTGTGTTGGCCTGGTTTCTCCTAAAGCCCTCCCACAATGGTTTCCATGTCTGACCGATTCCAAACTATGCAGGTGCCCCACTCAAGAAGAGTTCCTCTAATACTGTTCTTGTAACCAGCGGGGCTGATTTATCCTCTAAATCATGTTTTTCTAGTTTTCTACTTTCCACCAAATTCTGCAATTTGCTGCCTCGAACGTTCCTGGAAAATTTGGGATTGATCAGAGGCGGTGTTCAAAAATAAGAGTGTGATATCCAGAGAATAAGACAAATGCCATTAAGTCGTGTGTAAAGCCTTTTTTCGCTTGGCCAACAATTAATCAAGGGTTGGACTGTGACCAATGGACTAGTTTGAATGTAATCCCTCTCCCCATCCTGATCTAAACCAGAGGTCTTCAGGTATAAAAGAAGCAATTTCATTAAACCCACTGCATTTATTGGCCTCATATGATTTGTTTCATCTCACTAAATGTGTTTTCAGCTTCTTGCATGATACGGTAACTAGATTATTTTTTCCTCCTTTAAAAATAAATTCTCCTGGCTCTCTTCCAGGATCTCTTGAATTTTGATGATCCTTTGAATATTGAGGCTGCAGAACATCATTTGCGGGACAAGGTGAGTCAACAATGTACTGAAAGCGTTTTGTTCCCAAACCAGTATACATCTTGTGCTTTCGTGTTCTAAAACAGTGCTTTTATAACCTTCAGACAGTGGGATGCAGAGTGACTTCTTAGATCAGCTTTTTAAACAACATTCAGAAAACAAACTTTATTATAATACAGGCAGTCCCCGAGTTACGCGGATCCGACTTATGTCGGATCCGCAGTTACGAACGGGGCCGTTCCTCTCCCTGGTCTCCAGCAGACCAGGGAGAGGAAGCAAAGCGGCGGAACACGTGGGCAGCGGACAGGGCTGTCTGCTGCCCACGCGCTCCGAGGCTTGGCTCTGCTTTGCCCCCTCCCGCCCTCCCGTCCCCCTGGTCTGCAGACCAGGGGGACGGGGGGGGAGGGGGAGGCAAGGCAGAGCCAAGCCACGGAGCACGCGGGCAGCGGACAGCCCAGACGCGTCTGGGCTGTCCGCTGCCCGCGTGTTCTGCCGCTTTGCTCCCCGTCCCCCTGGTCTGCAGACCAGGGGGACGGGGAACAAAGCAGAGCAAAGCCACGGAGCCCAAGGGCAGCAGGACAGCCACGGCGCGTCTGGGCTGTCCCGCTGCCCCCGTGCTCCATGGCTTTGCTCCGGACACCTGTGGTACAGCAGCTGAGGCGCTGCCAGTTGGTCCCGTAGCGCCGCTCTGGGCGCTACTGGACCAACCGGGCAGCACCCCAGCTGTTCTGCCCCAGGCGTCCTGATTCAGCCACTGCTGGTCAGATTCAGCAGTAGCTGAATCAGGACGCCTGGGGCAGAGCAGCTTGGGTGCTGCTGGGTTGGTCCAGTAGCGCCGAGGAGCGGCGGCGCTACTGGACCAACCCAGCAGCACCCTAGCTGCTCTGCCCCAGGCGTCCCCAAGTCAGCCGCTGCTGAAACTGACCAGTGGCTGACTACAGGAAGCCCCTGCCCCGGGCTTCCTGGAATCAGCCACTGATCAGTTTCAGCAGCGGCTGAATCTGGACGCCAGTTCCGACTTACATACAGATTCAACTTAAGAACAAACCTACAGTCCCTATTTTGTACGTAACCCGGGGACTGCCTGTAGTGATGATTCCAGTGTACGGTGCTTATTTGTCGGAACATGATCCCCCCCCACACACACACACATTTTGCTACATTAAAACTTACCCAAATATAACTGATCTCTCTGTTTTTCAAAGGTACGTTTTCATTAAGAGTCCAATATATTCTGTGGATCTGATGGTTGTTAATTGTTGTGAAACTGTCACCTCATATTGCCATGTGTTTGCATCATTGTCTTTAAGCAGAACACCTCCTTTGACTCCCCCAAAGAGACACCTGCTTCTTGTGTAAGTGTCACACAAGCCCTGCGTTGCATGCTTTTTCACTGAGCCAGAGGGAACAGCAGACTTTTAAGGGTGGTGAGCAGTTCTGCTTTGGTCAAAACAATGTCCATTGATCTCCCTCCCACCATCCCTGTATGATAAGAGTGCACACATCAGATATGGTTTACCAATGGGCTAATGACTGGCCAGAGTAATCTCTAGAGCTTAGAAAACTGTGCTGCTTAAACAGAGAATGTAAGTGAAGATTTAAAGTGAATGGCTCTGTGTGAACCTGAACTCATGAAGCTGTGTTAATACTCTTGATAAGACTGTAATTGTCGAGAGCTGTTTATCTTGAATATTCGTGCATATTCCCATGACCTATATTTTGGGGAAGTGGAGAGGGATCCAGACAAGCTGTTTCTGCTTTTTTGTGTGAAGACTCAAAATTGTCTTGGTCAGCCCATGTTGTCTGTTCCTCATATGGACATGCAGACTCTTTCATGGGCAGAGCATCTTCATTTGAACTAGTTTAAAATCGATTTATCATGGAGAGTTGATGAAGGCACTTGAGAGTATAGTGAGGCGTTACCGAGATGTTACGTGGAAGCCTTTGCAGAATATTGGCTAGATATATCTTCACGGCCTCAGTTTCCTGTTTCAGCTGGAAGCTATACTTTTGTGGTTTTGATGCTCTTATGGTGTAATTAACTTCTTCTCGCTTTATTATTGTGCAAGCTAAGCATGATGATTAAAGAAATTCTCCAGATTAACAATGATTGGAGGAGTTCAGTTAAAACAAGAAATCAGCCAATAAGGATAATGTCTTTAAAAAAAATGCTAGTATTTCAAGCTTAGTTTCCACACGATTTCTTATGACAACATAGAGTCAATTCTGATAGGAATCGGTGCTGGTGCTTTTTAGAAAAATGGAGTGGAGATGCTCAGAATGATATTGGGAAAGTTTGAGTCCGGCCCCTGTTCTGAGTTCCACTTTAAAGGAATGTATTCCCTAGGAATAGGATAAAACAAAAAAGCGAACATCTTTTGAGCAGAGGATGTCATGGAGGTTTACTAGCCACTACATATGAGAGAAACTAGCCACAAATAAAAAGTTAGACAAGGAAATGGAGACAGTAGAGTGGAGTGAGAGTGAGGCTGGATTCTCTTCCTTCTTTTGCAGCTTAAGACAGTGAACTCAGATGTAGTCTCTAAACCCTTTGTAAACTCTATGAGAGCAATGAGACTACCAGGGTATCCCTGAAATTATAATTTGGCATGTAGAGTGCCAGAGAGAAAATGCCATTTGACTCTGATTGATTTTTACAAGGAAAATCTGCCTTTGTGCTCCTGGTCTGGGATCGCCCTCAGGGGCTGGGAGTGCCTTTCCAGATCTGAAGAGGAGCTCTGTGTGGCTGCAAACCTCGTCTCTTCCACTGACCGAAGTTGGCCCAATTGCTATTCTCTCTCCCACCTTGTTTCTCTTCAGATTATAAGCAGTTTATCAAGTTAAAAATCTTTTCCTTTGTTTTCTTATTGTGCAGAAACTGGTCATTTTCTCTAATGCCATTTTAAAAATTAATAAATGTCCCGCTCAGCTAGGTTCGTTTGTTGTAATTGCGTCTTCGGTTCGTTTTTCCATCACGTTGCATCCTTCAGAGGGCTGCTGTAATTTATGAATAGATCCCGCCACGTCGGAGGGCCGTTCTGGGGGTCTCTTGCTTATAGTAACTGTTACTGAGATGACTCAGCTGCAGTAGCAGACAAGCTGCGTGCTAGTCAATGGTGCATCGTCATGTGCCAGCAGCGTATGGTAATGGCTGCCACCCAAGGAGAATAAAAATGTTTACGATCAGCAAAAATGAATGGGCCTGACGAGCAACCACTGTGTGGGAGATGAGATAAGAAAAGTTGGTGACGGTTGGGTCTGTCTGTGGTCTGGCTGCCTCCTGCAATGTACATTTGCTATCATGAAGTTAACACGCCACAGCAGTTTGGTCCTGTCTCCTCGGATGTATTTTTAGAAATATTTTCGTACTGTAAAGTGATTGAGATTTTTAATGAATAGTTATTGCTAATGAGCTGCGTTTAGACTTGTCTTTCATTTCAAGCACAGCCCCCTTGGGTCTGAAAGAAAATGTTTCAAGAAAAGAGCTTTTGTGGTTAGCATCACGTGTGTGGCTTCCAGCAGCCATGAGCGTTTGATTCACTAAAGGGAGTGAGACGCGATTTATTAATGTCATTTCACTGGCCTTGAGTTTGAAGTGCTGAGACCCTTTTGCAGCCAATTTGGTTAAATATGCCTGTCTGATAGGAAGTGTAACGGCTAATTAAAAACCTGCTGCTGGCTGTTTATGTAGAAAAACTGAAGATTCTATTTCTTATTAAGCAGGGTTAAGTCATAACGAAGATGTCTGCCCTCTCTCAGAGACTGGAAAAAATCCTTTAATAGTTTGTGTTAAGGCACAACACTTGAATCCTTACTGCTTGATTTGTAGAAAACTAGTGTTATATGGTAGATCTAAGCAGTAAGGCAATACCTCTGGATCTGTGGTAAGAGTAATAGTTACTGATTTTAAGTCCTGAGGGACTTATAATATTCTAGGCTGACATCCTACATAACTTCACCCCAGTAACTTTTGCCTCAACTTCTGGTTGAGTTATAGCCTTTTTGAAAGGCGTCCAGTCTAGATTTAAAGATTTCAAGCCATTCTAGCCCTGCTGTGCTACGTTGGTGGAAACGAGTCCTTATTTATACTGCATATACATCAAGGAATGGAGGGCGTAAAATGTGAGAAGTAGTGTATCATATGCGACAAAAGAATGTATTGCCCTGTTGATATTTTAAGGTTGAACGTTCAAATACTAGTGCTTAACTACTGTAATTCTTCATTCCCCACAAGAAGTCAGTCAGAGAGCATCCTGGGGCAAGATTTAAGGTTACTTGGCAAAGCTATGTAAAAGTGACACTGCCATTGCACCTGTCCACACCTTGTCTGGCTCATGCAGGTATGCGGATCTTATTTTCATCCCCATGGATATTGCCACCTCGTGTAACTATTTTTTTCCTGTTGGGCTTAATGTATGTAAAATAACTGCTGCCTACTCACAAATTAACAAGCGCCCTGTCTCTTCACCCAACCGTGTGTCAGATTAGAATACTGTTCAGCAACAGAGCCAGAAGCAGTGCTGTTGGATTGTGCATCGCTGTTGCTTTAAGATGTTTCCTCACCGTCTGCTCATGAGACCGTGGCTAGCAGTATTCATTGCTTCTCTGCCATATCAGCATGAGGTGGAATAACCAGACCTGTGGGCAACTTTCTCCTTTTGATGAGGCCCTTGTACATTGAACTTTTTTACGAAGAGCCTTGAAATGCCAAAGCTAAAAAATCCAGCTTGAGTAGGATTGCCCAAACAAGAGGCATACCTCAAATGTTGTCTTATTCCCGTTCCACACAATCCAGGGCCGGCTTCAGTTAACCCTTCTGAGGATAGCGTTGCAAAGCACTGTGGGTATGTGTAGGTGGCCTGAGCCGGAAGGTCTACACGGTTATTTATAGTGCGGTAGCTCAAGCTGTAGACCCCGGCTTGGAGCCCCTGCTGCGTGAGTGTGGGGTCTTCAGCTCTGTTTCCCTGTATGGATCTTTGGTAGAGCTCTCGATTTGTTCAGTGCCTTACGCCATGCTGAACAGAGTGTCAGGGTGACCTGCGCCAGAGAGAGGGAAGCTAGTGAGCACCTGGGACCAGATGATGGAGGGGGCTGCGTCTTTGTGACGTGCTATCGCATGCACCAGCCAGAGCAAGACGAACTGCTGCTAGACAGAGCCCGAGAGCAGCTTTGTGCAGTGACATCGTATGAGCAGCCTGCCAGATTGAGAGGCTGCACCAAACTGATGGCAGTAAGGAGGTGAGTGCGCTCTTTTGTTACTCCGCTGCAGGCCACGGCAGCAAGGCGGTAAAGCCCCCTAGAGCTGCACTGCCTGGGCCAAGGGCCTTCAAGTGTGAGTGCTCGTCTGTCCTTGCCATCCGCTACTTCTGCCCAAGCGTGTGTACAGCAAAAAGGGGCAAAGCTTTCCCCTGCCTCTTCGAGGCCAGGCCGTGGGCTGCGCAGCCACCAAGTTGCAGGAGCAGCAGAGATTTTGCGACTGAAAATAGGTTCGCTTGGTAGAGTGTGCTACCGTTGTTGAGATGGCTAGTTCAAGCCTTCAGCCTGGTGTGCCGTGAGCAAAAAGGCAACCCAAAGGATAAGTATATGAGAGAGAGAAAGACGAGTTAGTGGAAAAAAATAACAATTCCTCGTAGAGGAAGAAGTGACTAGTCGACTACCTGATAAGCATAAGCGTCTCGGATCGTCGAGTAGTGACTTGACTAGTCGCTTCCTTCCCCCTCTCCCCAATTGTCTCTATGTGAGAGAGGCAGCAAGGGTGAGGAACAGGAGCTTAAAAGCCGGTACCCCCCAGCACCGTCTCCGCCATGGGCAGAGAAGGCGGAGGCACAGCAGGGAAACAGCGCGAGTGGGCACTGAAGCAGCCCTGCTCGTGCTGGGTTCCAGCTGCTGCGCTTGTGCTTTTGAAATGTAGTAAGAGCCTCGCAGGGCTCTTGCTACGTTTCAAAGGCTGAAGTGCTACCGTCGGAGCATGGGGTGAGAGGGGACTGCTGGAGTCCCTGCCCGCCATGTGCTCCCTGCTGCGCTTCTGCTTGTGTGAAATGGAGCAAGAGCCCCCTCCGGCTTCTGCTCCATTTCAAAGGCTGAAGCGCCGCAGTCAGAAC
Organism: Pelodiscus sinensis; assembly: GCF_052426305.1. Lineage (NCBI taxonomy): Eukaryota > Metazoa > Chordata > Testudines > Trionychidae > Pelodiscus > Pelodiscus sinensis. Next base: position 63,481,092 of record NC_143058.1, read on the forward strand.
ACACTTGCCCTGTGCTCCCTGCGACTCTTCTCCTGTCTAAATGTAGGAGTTGCCGGCGGCTCTTACTACATTTAAAAAGCTGAGGTGCAGCCCAGGGTAGCGAGTGCCTCACCTCCCCCTTGTCGATTACTCAGTCAGCTGATTAGTCAAAATTTAACATCCCCGATCCCTTGCATAAATGTACCTTGAGCTTCTACCATTTTGCCCTTAAAACAGAACTGCTTTCCGAGGGGTTTCAAGCCTTCTAAATCAAACTATAAAATCCACACTAAGATGGTTTTGAGTGTAGATATGCCAGTTCCTCTCCGTCCATGCTGTTGCTCTCCCTGGACCAGTAAATAGGCTGTGAGGACAACATTGCAAACCTCTTTTGACCAGGAACAAATACTGTTTTCCTGGGGGGATAAAAACTTCGTATACTGTTGGCCAGACAATGGAAGCAGTTCTGAGCCGTCTTATATTTATCCTGTTTAAGCATTTCAGAACTCTGTTTGAACTCTGCAGCTCCTTGAACGGTTCCCTAGCCAAGAGTTTAGTAGTAGATTATCAACACTTACCAGCCTTCAGAGCTAACTAAGGCTTTTACTTGCTGTGGCCCTCTTCTCTTTCTTATGGGTAGCAGTAGAAAACTGTTCAACTGCTATAGCGGAGGTCAAGGCCAAGACAAAAGGCTGATCTTCGAAGGGTATTACAAGACTGCTTTTCAGTCATGCCTTGTGCGGAGAATTTGTTTTACACCTACGTTAGGAAAACTGCATAAGTGTGGAAAGCTGAGTCCCTCCATCTTAAAGTATCCTGGCTGCTCAACTTCTGTTTCTCATCATCCCTTACAGAATGTTCCATAAGAAATAAGGAAGCCTATTTCTTGCAAACACATATGATTTTACGAAGGCCAGTTGTCATGATGCTTCTGGAAAGGTGTTTGGAGGCTTGTGTGCATGACTAGTATGAAGTTCCCTGTTTATGTGCTCCTGCTGCTGCTGCTGTTTTTAATATACCTTCCAGGGGCAATTCCAGAAATGTCTGTTGCATGATGAGCAATGTCGTTTGGCTTGAGGGTATTAGTCAGCTGAAATACAGTACATGCGGAAGAAAAAGTATTCAGAAATCGCCTCCTGATTGTGGGGTGTTTTCATTGACTCATTTCTTACAAAATATACAAGACCACTGAGTCCATATCCTAGATCAGAATCAACAGTAGGTACTGTGCCTGCAGTTTATATGTTGGATAAAAGAACCTATATAAAGTAGAATAGAATGAATACGTACAATTCTAAAACGCTACTAAATGAGATTTAAGAATGTAAACTGGATACTTCTGAAAAATTCATCCGAAAATAGGTTTAAAATGTATTATTCTAGTGCACGCTACTTATATAAGGGAAACCAACAAATATTTTTATAGGAATATACACGTTCATTCTGAACGTCATGGGAAAGCGACAGAGTTTTAAGTATTGGCATCTTCTGGGCCTTCCTCCAAGTACTTACATATTCTCAGCATTTTAATTTGAATCTGATTCTTTTACCTAGGTAATAGAATAGACTAGACTAATCTCTGAATTTTTTTCAACTAATATTTACCGAGTTACTAACCAGAAATAAGGTTAGCTGAATTGTAGTATAGGTTTATATAATGAACAATTCATATATACCATATAGAGATTATAACATGGTTTCTTAAACTAAGAGTCAAGAACAGATATTGTGATTTCAGCTACTCTGCCCTTCTCCTATTTCTTAAAGGGAATGGAAATCTCGGTATGAAAGATTGAAACCCCTTTTGTTTTAGCTTGCGCAGGCTCACTCAGCTGCGTAGTTGATGTTCGACTTCAAAATATTTAGTCTTTCCTAATGGTCTGGGAATAGAACTCATGAGTTCCTGACTGGCTGTCACATGGTGATGCCAGCAAACCTCACTGCCTCCCGAGCAGCGCTGAACAGTAGAATTTGGTTCTCTCAGCATCTTTATGGGCTTGTCTTCACAACTGGAGTAAGTTAACCTAAGTGTTACTGCTCCAGCTGCATGAATGACATAGCTAGAGTCAGTATAGCTTAGGTCAGCATGCCACAGTGTCTGTGCTGCACTGTGTCAACAGGAGATGTTCTTCCGTTGACTTACCTTAGTCTTCTCGGAGATGTGGAGTGCTGCGTTCAACCAGAGAGCGCTCTTCAGCTGATTTAGCAGGTGTTCCTTAGACCCACTAAATCAACTCTGCTGTATCAATTGCAGCAGCATTGATCACTCTGGTAATGAAGACAAACTCTGAGCTGTACTGAGATTTAAAATAATCTTGTCCTTGGTGGACTAATAATGCCCTCAAACAAATAAAATGTACGGCAGCTTGCTGACTGTGTATCACTGAAATTTGATTGTACTAAAGCTGATTCTTATATAACATCAGAGCTAGCTGTAGTTTTGTCTCCTGGCTTTCTATCTCTATGCTCACGCATAGGAAGACAATTCGGCTTTAAAGTTTCCCTTGAAAATCCATTAGTTGGTTCCAATTGAAGAAGAAAAGCATTTGAAACACAGATTGGTATGTTCAAAAATAGATCTTTCTTGATCTTTGTTCATTGATTACCTTTTGAGATTAATTTTTCCCATTAGATATAATTTAGCCAAAGCAGAACATTATTTTGCATTAAACTTCATCTGTTTTAACATGAAACCTTCTTTTGAAGTTTCTGTATGAAAAGTGCAATATGAATGTAAATGCATATGTGACTAATACATCAAGAATCTGTCACTGAAGCCTCTGCTAGGCAAAATAATTGTGAATTATATAAACTGCATTTAAATCTTGAATATGGGAGAAATGTCTCTGATTATCAATGTTTCTGTTGGATTGTTTGCTATAAACAGAAACAAATCTATTCACAATAAACACACGATGTTACTGTACCCCGTGTCCTACCACTGCCCCTAACCTTTGTTGTTTACCGTCACTTTTTGTCACATCCAAACTTTAAAAATTAGGAGCCCCTCAGAGCAAGGTCCATATCCTATCTTATCTTGATATTATGAAGCTTCCGGCGTATCTCTAGGTGCTAAAGATAATAGTAGTTTAATATCATTACAATATGTTTTGGGGTGGGGTGGGAGGGCGGTCTATAGCTTTGTCCCTTCTTGAGCTTCATAGTGGTAAAATATTAAGTCTTTCATATGATGAGGTTGATATTGAACTTTCCCTTTAGAGGAGAAATATGCATACCAAATCTCAGTAGACTTGGTCCAAAATGGAGTGAAGTCTATGGAAAGACGCATTGACTTCTGTGGGTTTGAGGCAGATCCTCTAATGAAATCCCTCAATATGAAGATGATTTAGAGTGCAGTTTGGTATTTTCTTAAGAGATGTGTAAAGTGTAACTAACATAGAACCTGGTTGGGTGTTGACTCCTACTGTCAGCTGTTAGGATTGTGGTCATTAGTGGGAAATGGTCATTAACTTGTTTGTTTGCTGTCTGCCTTGCATCTTTCCTATCATGAGACAAGACAGAAGCTTTCTTCTTCTCCACTCTCCAAACACCAGCAAAAGATTAGATTGATGGAAAGGGGACATTTGGAAATGATTTGGAACTCTGGAGTATGTTTACTTACTAATAATTTCATTCCTCAGTGAAATATCAGACAAGCTCAGCAGTTAAAAACTTAGAAAGATCAGCTGTTGTTGTTGATACACTGCACTATATGCTGTTGGAGTCAGATGAATGGAACAGCATCTGCATTCATTTTTTAATTAAATTAACCCCTCTAATTTAATTTTCCTTTTGAGCTATCTAGATTGGAATTCCACCGTTCATTTTGGGTTTATGTAAAGTCCGAATAAAATATTTATTTATGATGTTCTATAGTTAAAGTGCAGTTCCACTGTGACTAATGACTGTGCAAACCTAGCACTTTTACATTGGTGCCCCAGGAATCCTGAATTGTGAATGATGAATAAATAGATCTCAAGAGATGCTAACTATTCATCTTTGTCATTGCCCGGTTTCTTTTATTCAATTTGAATAAAAGACTGTGCTGTACGAACCAGTCTGTCCTTGAAAACCATGCAGATGCAGGCTTTACTCACAGAGTTCTAAATGCAGTACCAGAGCCTCAGTGTTTAGGAACCTTTTAGATCTAGGTATCTTCTTTTGTATTGTTTTTTTTAAGAGGGTAGGAAGGGGGAGTTTGTAGTCTAACACTCATTTGTTGTTGGGTTCATTTTAATCTGAGCTATTGGATGCTCACAACCTCATTTTTCTGCAGTTGATTTCCCTATTAAATACCTAGAGAGCATTTTAAAAATGATGAGCTAAATGTCTAGTTGTAAGTAATGTCGTAGCAAAACAACACAACAGTTTTTTTAAAAAAAATAATTGACTCGTTATTGGATGCCTGACTACACTTAACATCTTCATTTAGGACTTGCACAGTGACAAAGGAAGAATTGAAGCTTGAAAATACCTGTGTTGTTTAGTTTTTTAGATGTCTTAGTGGAAAGTTCTGTAATGCTTTGTCTTTTATGTGTGTCAGAAATGCATGGTGATTCTATTAGAACATGGAAGTCAATAATACCATGAATATCATTAAAGGCAAAGTGGCATATGGCATATCAATGTTTTTCATTCTTTCAGTGTACATTAACTTTTCTTGCTTAACATGGTTTGGTTTTTCTTTTCTGGGAATTATGAGACTGAGTCACTTGGGAATAACCCTCTCCCGCCACATCAGCAGGATAATAAGATTTGTGTGGTTGGCATGGAGCTAAAGATCTATGACTGGCTGTCAGCCGATGGTCAGGGCAGTGCGTGGTGTGTGTGTGTTATACACCCGAGTCTTCAACTGCTAGGACTGTCCCTTCGCAGTGGGCAGCCCATGAAAGGCTGACAGATGCCCCGAGAGTTTGCAGGGAGAGCTTATTATACCTGAGACTTTAACTGCTAGGACACACGGTCCCTTCGCAGTGGGCAGCCTAGGGAAGGCTGACAGGTGCCCCAAAGGGTCTGTCCCGTAGAGGCGACAGAACCCAAGTGCCCAGCTCTGCCTGCCCCTATGACCGGCTGGAGTTTTTTTAATTGTGTTTGCTCTGTTACAGCAACAGGAGGAGTCAGGTTAAAGCTTAAACAGTTACAGGTTTATTATAGAGACTTATAAATCATATGGTTACAATGGCTATTGCTCTATTTCTTAACTGCTAGCAAATATAGATCTTAAACAAAAGTGGTTACAGAGAAAAATAAAGAGAGAAATAGAAATAATGGTACCAAGTGACAGCTTAATCTTTAAAGAGCTCTAAGTCTGTGTGTACACTGACACAAAGGACACATCCAGGTACAATTTTTACTCCCTTCTGCGCCTCTCGACTCCAGCGTGTCAGGCCAGGGCTGGTCCCTCAATTCCTCAGAAAGTCGAATACGAGGTGGGCATCCCCGTGGACCCTCGGGAGGCCAATCACTTAACCCGACCAGCAGGTAGATGGTAGATTGACACTCAGAGCAAGTGTGCTGCTGGACCCATCTTTATACCCATAGGGGCACTTATCCTCTTTCTTATCTAAGATGTCAAATTGTGCTGGTCCGACTTTGTGACGCCAGTTCTTACAAGGGAGTTTCAAGTAATTTACACTTGTAAGAGAGAGAACTAAATTAGGAGTACTGGACGTTCTTTACTGGACGGCAGATTCCTCCTCTTCCCCCCCCCCCCCCCCCAGACAGGTGTGTGATCGTATCAATATGGGATTCAGTCAAGGGCATTCCTCGGTAGCCTCTTGGTCAGGGATTAGCTCGACCACCCTCTTATCTTCGCTTACAGTTGTCCAGGGTCACTGTGAGCTAGCATATCCGGGCCTCCTGTCAAGGCTTCAAAGACTATGCTGCTTTAACTGTTCTGTGTGCCCTGTCTGCTTCAGGCAAGCAAGATGGATGTTACAGCGGGGTTCCTGTCTGGCTACACTGGCTGACCCTGATACATTGAGTTTTGTGCTTCCTAATATAATGTAAGAAGTCAGTCACATTTTTGTAGCTATTCCCATGTACAAAACTGGGAATATTTACACACTGAATCGCAGTAATCAGTAGTTTCACAGAAGCATTTTGCTTGGATGTAGGTGGCTAACATTGGTTGAAATTCATTAAAAATACTTCACAGTAAAACATGTATGTTCTCATTTGAGTATTATCAAACAATTGATGGCCCACAAATATGCACAACTTTTAGCAGCCCTTTGCATCATGAAAGGACAGATAACACATGGCACACAACAGTCGATCAAATATAACTAAACAAGCGCGTTGTTTTTCTGGATAATTAAATTGACTTTAAGTTAGATAAGCAGGCCATAGGTATCTGAATTAGCTGCAAGGTCTTTGGACACAATCATTACAGATGAAATGGTTGTGTTTTTTCAAAATAAACATGAGTGTATGCATGCTGTAATCTAATTACTAGCAGTGTTTTTCTAATAATATGTAACATTTGCATGCTAATAGTATGTTTCCTTCCTTGTTCCTAATTTTGACCAACCACTAGTCCATAAATCACTAAAAACTGTAAGAGCAATAACTGTAATTTGCTTTTCTGCACGTTCCTGAATGTACTATTCTGAATCTTTACTTAGAGAAATGCCTAACTATATGAAACGGTTTGAAACAGAAACTGTATTTAAAAGTGAATATCAGTCAATTGACTATTTCATTTTTCAAATTCAGGTATGTAAAAGTTAGTGGTGGTTTACGGCAGGGCAGTTGAAAAGCCAATCTCAGAATTTTAAAATTATTCTGGAAATAAATATTTTACTTCAGAACTTCAACACAGCATGATCTTAAAATGTCTCGTGCTTAAAATTCCCTTCCTGTTCTTCCCATCTACGATTTTTTTCAAATCAAGTTGTGAGTTAGGGTGGAAATAAATGACTCCCTGTAACACAGGGCTAGAAGAGACTTCAAGAGGTCATGTTGCCTAGCCTCCTGTGCTGAGTCAGGGATGTCCCTGACTGGCGGAGCTGTCCCATGCATAGGGTGGACTGGGACAACCGCCCGAGGCCTCGTGCCATGTGGCAGAGAGATGTAGGGTCCAGGGCAGCCTGGTAGAGTTCCAGGGGTCTGGCACCTGCCCGACCAGCTCCTGATGTTGCCCAGGCGAGGGGGCAGAAACCGGAAATAGGCCAGGCAGGGGCTTGGTGGAATGGAGACAGGGAGGGAGTGGAGCAGCAGCAATAAGAGTCAGAGGCATGGCCTGGGGCAGACGAGGGGTTGTCTTGGGTCCCTGCCCTGCACCCCTCTACAGCCAGCCCTGCCAACTGCTGTTTTCTGACCTATTCTCAGATGACCAGGATTCAACAACCTCCTTTAGAACAGGCTTCTATTCCAGTGCTTAATTATCCTTTACAGATATGTTAGATATTAGGGAATTTTTTCTGTCACCTTTGCTACACATTAATACAATTGCTACTTGTTTTATTGTCCATAGAGAATAGATAGATCATAGTCATCTTCTATCCTTCACATATTTGAAGATGGTTAGGCCCTCCTCACCGTCAGTTTTCAACATTAACCATGTCAACTTTCTAAAACTTTCCTTGGTGGTCCATTTTTCTTACCCTTTTATGATTTTTGTTACTCCCCTTTGAACTCCATCCACTTTATTTGCACCTTTCTTAAAGGGTGGTTCCTAGAACTGGACACAGTACTCTAGTTAGGTTGCCAGGTGTCCTGTTTTGAACCGGACAGTCCAGTATTGAGCTTTCTGTTCGGGAAACAAATTAAAAAAATATAAATGTCCGGTATTTTCTAAATAAGATGTAAAGCGTGTCCGGTATTTTTGTTGAAACCATCTGGCAACCCTACCTCTAATCGAGGTCTCATTCGTGCCAAACGCATCAGGACAGTTCCTTCCCATGTCTTACATATGTCCTGTTAATACTCCCTAGAATAATAATTGTCTTTTCTGTGACACCACATTTTTAATTCATTCCGGAAGAAGCCCCGTTTTCCAACGCTATACTGTAAATTTACTTGCGCAAGAACACGCATGCAGTGTAGACAGCTAGCAAGTTTTTGCGCAAGAACAACTGTTCTTGTGCAAGAAGCATACAAAGTAGACATAGCCGAAATGTATAAACCTCAGGCCACTTTATCATTACTACTTCCAGCCAGTTGTTCCCCGTTTTATAGTTGTGTATATGAATTTTTGTGTTTTGTGTAGTAGCTTTCAGTTGTCTTTATTGAATGTTTGTACTGTTCAGAATATGAATATATTCTTCCTACTAGCAGGGTTAACAAATGTCCTTAAAAGGTCAGGGCATTCTTTGTCCATTCCTTAGCTGTTTTTGAAAACTATTAATCCACCTAAGATCAGGACGCTGCTATTAATTGTAAGTCGAGACTTTTTCTCTCTGTTTTGTTAGAGATCTGTTCACTGTTCTTCAGGCTTTAATGGGGCAATTCCATTCCTGGCACATCCCACAACCAAACTCTTGGCCATCTTAGCCTTGCCGTTCTTGACCAAATAGAAGGACTGACAGATACACAAACTCAATTATATATTGAAGATTCAGTTATTTCCCAGAATGGAAAGTTACACCCCTTGAAAGTTCTGAAGTTTTAATCTATATTCATAAAAGATCAGAAAAGCAGCAGGATAATTTGTCTGCTTTTAGTATTGAGTTTCTAAGTGCTTGATGAATATCATCATCATAATGTAACAAGCCAAACCCAGAGGGGTGAAAAAGTAATAAAACTTCCACTCTGTCTGATGTAGTGACATATAAAGCACAGTATTTAGAGAATCATAAACACAACTTTTCTTTAAAGTTCTGATCAGGGGGCAAAACATCTTGATCAAATAATGGGAAGAGTCTAGCTATACGTACTATCTGCCATAGAAATTCAGTCATCGTCATTGAGAGTCTTATTCTGCAAGGTCCTAAGCACCTTCATTTCCCATTTAAAATAAAACAGCAGTTCTCAGCTGGGGGTCTGCAGCGAGAAGGTTTCAGGGAGTCTATCAGGCCAGACTTGTGCTAGTCTGGTTGGTGGCTGGGTCAGAAAGCTGGGGTTGAAGCCAGAGCCGTACTGGAGCAGGCCTAGAAAACAGTTCTAGTGGCACGGGGCGGGGGGAGGCTGTGGAATAGGATGTTCAGGGGAGGGGGAAACCTGAGAGAAATTGAAAACCCCCAAAGAAAAGGACTCTCGGGTTTTGCCCTAGTTGTATTGTGTGGAACGCCACTATAATACGTAAATAAACTGTCCGTCGAATTCAGCCTGACACAGCTACATGTATTACAATATCCTTGCAAGACTCAAGAATGCCTTCAAGTAAGAATGCCGATCATCTGTCATTCATATCCTGCTACGCTATGTGAGGAAGAAAGGGCTAATTACAATAGAGAGAGAAGCAAGCTGGTAATGACGTTCTTAAAATCATCCAACAGAATCTTGCATGAATGGAGATAAAAGAAAATGTAATTTGACTGTTACTGACAGGATGTTGGCTCATAGCAATGAAGATAGCTTGGCATTTGTTAATTGTATAGATAAGCTGTAGGACCTGATATTTCATGTTATCACCCTGTTTCCCACTGAGTGCTTGTCAATAGTCTTGAATTCATGACTGACAGCTCTGTGCTGCTTGCTTGGATTGCTGCCTTTGTGTAATTTATTTTCTAATTTACTGAGTCGTACTAGCTTTCTTTTCTAAAGTGCCCAGTCGCTAGAAGAAGATACACGTGTCAGAGAATATGCAACCTTCAACTATGGCATGCACAATACAGAAAAATAAAAGTATGCCGTGAAAACATTAAACACTAATATTAAAACACTAACGTTAAAAATGACATTCAATTCCACCTTGTTCAAAATAGACGCAATTAGATGTTTTCTGTTCAAATGCAGCAAGTTTACAAAAATCTTATTTCTTTTATGCTTTCCCATATCCTAAATCACTTACTGCAGATGTGGCTCTATCAATATATCACCACTTTTCACCCTTTACCCAACAGTGAGGGCACGTCTATGCTTTGCGAAGTTCAATGCTCCGGAGGTCAATCATCTTCTGGCGTTTGATTTAGCGGGTCTAGTATAGACCCGTAAATCGAATGCTGAGGGCAGTCCCCGTTGGCATCTAGTACTCCTCCTGAGTAGGCGCTTGCTCCTATTGGCCTCGTGACTTTTGGATGCCATCAAAGCTCGACTTAGAGTAAGCCAACTCCAGCTACGCATTTTGTTGAACTTGCATATCTTAAGCCGACCTTCCTGGTCAGTGTAGACCAGGCCTTATGTACAACCTTACAGCACAAAAAACAGCACACGTGTGGTGAGCAGGGTGGATGGTGTCCAGCAAAACAATAAGTTTTAATGCTGGGGAAGGGGAGATGAAAATTTAAAATCCATATTCAGATATCCTCATAGTGCTTCACGCTGCCATACAGCGGATTTTGATTTTTCATAGTGTCCTCCTTGGACTACAGTAGAATGCAGTTGCCTTTAATGGCTCTGTAGTGACCTGTGCCCCCTACTTTAAACTGTCCTCAGCTGAAATAAGGAGATGCTCTAATAGGAGCCTTAGCCCTACTTTCTTATCTGTAAGGAAAATCTGATGTGCACTATTAAATTTGGAGGCAAGACTATACAGAACTTAAAAAATAGAGAATATCCTCCAGACTTTAATCTGTGTCCTGACACATGTTCTACTGAACATTCACAGAGGTAGTGCAGGTATTATTTTTGTCATTTCAATACTGAAAGAAAAAAATCTCCCTTCCCTACATCATTAGCGGCAATCAATTTAGCAAGGTTAATTCATGCAAATTATTGTATCTGTCGCCACACACAGAATTTCAGGCACTTCAAGTAATATTTTTAGATTAAATTAAAAATGTATGTGATGCAAAAATGGGATTGGCTGTGGCAGAAGATCTGTGGCTAGGTTGTACACGTTGAACCTTTATTAACTGGGACTGTCTGGTCCAGCAACGTCCATGGTCCGCCTCGATGTTGCCAGACCAAAGAGTCCAGGTGGAGGGCTGGTGGCCAGGAGCTCTGCAGGGCTGGGAAGGCAGCAGGGGGTGGGACTTTATTTTTCATATTCATGATGTTGGTTTAAAGCTTTGAAGATGTTACTTGGAAACAAGCTCACAACTGAAAACCCAAAAGAAACATATTTCCAATAAATTGGAGCTCTTGTGTTCATTACAAAATGGTGGTTTAGACAAATGCTTTAACTTTGGAAATTACATCATTTCTGTGTGTTCGATCTAGTTGCATACCTTCTAGTTCATGGTTGTCTTGACTTGAAGGCTGGAGTTCAGCTAGACAGCTCTGCATAGTCATCAGGTATTCCCTCCTCTGGGTGCACACTGGCTAGATGGGCACCACTTGCTGCTTTGAGCTTGATTACATGTATTGATGCTTCTATGCCAGAAGCGAATATCTGAGTATAGGATGAAAGGAATACCTGGAAGAGTTGTCTGTAATAAAACAGATTCAAATGTATGATTGAGACTCTCAAACAGAGCTTAGAAAAATGTATTATTTGGGCTCACTTTGATTACAGACCCATAGCAGACAGTGAGCAAGAAAGTAATTCACAAAGGGAATTGCAAGGAAAGTTCAGCAGCGCTTGTGCTTCTCCCCGAGAAGGGGGCAGCAAGCCAAGGGTGTATGAACTTGACCTGTGAAGAATGGTGTGTACATATTTTGCTTATGTGCATTCTGCATGGGTAACCCCTTTGGTTGAGAGATTTGAAGAGAACTTCATTAAGAACTTTATAGTGTCTCCTTCACTCATCAGGATGCTCAGGATGTAGTTCAAACAACTTAACATGCCACCATACTAGATAGTGGAAGGCAGCAAGAATAGTCATGTTCCTACGTTGGTTATTGTGTGTATCAGAGTAGTTGACACATGGCTATGTCTGACTGGTATACTCTGATTTGTAAATGGTTATGAATGCCTCACCAGACAACAAAGAATGAACTGATTGTGTATGGGTGAGACATTGTGGGATTGTCCCATTAGAACTCTTCTCTGTGTCAAAGATGGATGTTCTCTAAGTGTTCATTTCAATTAGAGCATCATTGTATACTGAATTCACTGCCTGGAGCTCTGTCACATTGTCTGGGTCAAGATGTGGATTGCCCATCCGTTCTGAATACTGACTGAACACCGTTGCATTTGGGTTCTTCAGCAAGCCGGTTGTGGTTTTTGTGGTAGTTTTGTTTAAAGCTTTTCTGCCCAAACATACAGAAATTATTTTGTCAGAAGAGAGCCTAAAATGATTGTCCAGCAATTGATGCCAGGTTAAGTTAGTTGTAAAATCTTCCCGTGCATCTGAATGTCTGACCCTCTTGTTTTCATTACCACTAGATACAACTGTTGATATGCAAAATTATTCATAATGTTGATGCAAATGATTAAGTGTTCCTCTTCTGAGGAGGAATTTCTAAGGTAACAGCTCTTCATTCTTTGGCACAGGAATAGGAATTGTAGGATCACAATGAATCAATTTTATAAATAAAACATGTAACTACTGAAATGTCTGTGACAGATCTTTGGAATGTAACTTTATTTAAATAGTGTCTGATCTGCAAAATAGCCTACATGTCTCATACTCACCAGTTCTCTCTCTATATGCATCAATGAATTCTTCACATTTCTTTAAAACTTCCAAATATATTTCGCGTCAAAATTTTAGGCTCCTGGCTATGGATAGACTTTCTAATGAGCTCTGCCATGGTGTAATCTCCGTTTCACAAAGGAATGCATCAAACTGTCCATACCAGAGGGAGAAAACCAACAGAACGCCGTGCATCGGGTGAGAAAATGGCATTCTCCTCACATGCAATGACTTGAACATCCCAGCCCAATTTCAGTTTTGAGACAACTTAACTGCAGCCAGTTCTGGGAATCCAGCCTAGAGCATCTGTAATGGCCTCGTTCAGATGTTCAACTCTTAGTCCATTGAAGCCACTAGTAGCTGTATATGCACAGATGTTCTCAGATCAAGCCACTTCTAACCTAGGTGCTTAAATATGGATTTAAGACCATACTTCAGGCATGTTTGGCCTTCGTTTGTAGCTCTTACAGTTGCAGATGAAAGTGACACTGTGCGGTGCGAACTTCTGCCAGCACGGGTGGGTCCATCAGGGCTGTGAAGAGATGTGATCCCTGGTCCATCAGAGCTGAGCCAGCAACAGCTACTTGTGGTAGATGCAGCTTGTAGTGGCACAAGTGCAGTTTTGCTGGTATAATATGCAAATTGCACATGAGGGGAGGGAACTGCGATGAGCTGAACCACCCAGAGCACAGATTTGCCGTATAACTGCGTGGATGCTAGGAGTGCTTCACTGGCACAGTTATACTGTCAAAGTGTCCCAGCCTGAGTCTTCAGATAGATCAGATGAACCCTTCGCTCGCGAGTCCGACAGCTGACACCATCCCCTGGCCCACTGAAGGAATGAAAGGCCCTAACTGCAGCACAGTTGCTGTAGATCCGCAACTTGTGGAGAATTAGGGACTGTCATGTTGAGGCCCTTGGCATAGCAGGGTAATGTGGAGGAGATCTTCCACCATGTCGATCTTCACAACAACTATATGGGCTATTAAATTGGCACCGTTATTTGGTATGTTTTGCAAATGTGCTGAAAGTTTTTAGGGGAAATCTGTAAATCATTCCTTTGACACAAAATATCACTCTTCATACTATTAAAATTTAATGTCAGTGCTTTGAAATTCTTGAATGAAGTGTGAGAGAAAAACAATGACCAGGAAGAAATGTAATTGGGGAAAATACCGTACGTGTCAGGCATTTTTGTGTTTCAAAGAATTTGTTCAGATGCAGTTTTGACATTCACTTTTTTCATATGAAACAAAACACAGGAAAGGTTTTTCTTTGAAAGTAATATTTCATGTATCACTTTAACACTTTTTATTAGAACTGAGTTGTGGGTAACTCCAAAAGACCCTTTTATCCTTTAGTTTAGCTGCGTCTTTTGTTACAAAGACTCTGATATCTATTTCATTGTCAGTCAACTGCAGCTTGCCAAAGAATATTTATTATAAAATATTGGTGAGGAATTGTTGCAGTTTTCCAGTGTGTTCCTCCCCCATGCCCCACAATGATTTTGGCCATTTCTGTAGTCTGTGATCTTTAACAAATAATTTGCCTAACTTGTTATAGTTAATGTTAAGTGTGAATTTTACTGAAATGTAATATTGGGAGATTTAACAGTGTTCAGATGACTGTGGAGGGGATCGCAAATGATTGCGGTAAGGACGTTAAATTTAGATTAATCAACTAATGTAATTTGCATCGACTATTCAGTTAATCGATAAGGGCGCTTCTGCCTTTGAAATGTAACAACAGCTCTGCTGGCTTCTTTTACATGTCAAAGGCAGAAGCGCCGCGGGGAGCATGGCCGGCGGGGGACGTAAGCAGTCCCCCTCTGGCCCCGCATGCCCTGCTTTTGAAATGTACAAGAGGCCTCTCAGGACCAGCAAGGGGCAGTATCTGCTGACTGTTCCCCAGCTGTACCCAAGAAGGGGGGGGGACCTTCATCTCTGCACAAACCTTATGGAGAAGGCCAAGAGGCCCCAGACCGAGACCCCTTCTGTACATCAGTCTGAGCCGGAATCTGCATCCTCGCTGGGAGAGTGAGCCAGCTGCTCCCTACTTATCCTCCAGCACCCGAAAGATCCACGCTGGTTTGGGACCCTTCTCTGCCTCATCTAACTCAGAACCACTGGTACCCCATGCCATAGGGTTCCCTGTGACCTGCTCTTGGCCTCGCCTAGCGGCCATGGTGGGGGATCAGTACCTCCCTGCCGAGTCAATCCAAGTCACCAAGGAGAGGATGAGGACCGTTGTACTGGGGCTCTAGTGCTTCCATCATCATCATCCTAAGGTGAAGTGGTGACATTTACAGTCCCTGCCCCTCAATGAGATCAGGCTGTTCCAGGCCCTTCGCTGCGGGAGCACTTTCAGTGTCTCCCAAGACTTCCTGCTGTGGAGAGTCCTGTATGCTCTGGACCCAGGGGAATAGCTCTCCGGAGAGTTTAAGTAGTTGCAAGTGAAAACTGATGGATCAAAGACACTTACAAAATTGACATTTAAAGAAAACATCTAGCTCGTTCTAATTCACTAGCGCCCACAAGTCCTTGCCCTAAAGAGCTCATCTTTATTGCAGGCCAGTCCTCAAGCCCAGCTCTGTCCTAGTCTTGACCCTCTGGCAAGGAGTTCCCCAGGCTGACTGCACATTGTTTAAATCTGCCACCTATTAACTTCATGCGAGGAGTAAATAAATAAGCACTGTCTTATCTACTTCCTTCACACCAGTCATGATTTTATAGGCCTCAGTCATATTCTCCACCCTTCCTGTCCCCAGTCTCTCTTCCAAGCTAAAAAGTCCCAGTTTTATTAATTTCTTCTTATATGGCAGCTGTTCTATACTCCTAGTCCTTTTTATTGCCCTTTTCTCATCCTTTGCCAATTCCAATACACCTTTTTGGAGATAAATACTGCCCACAGATGTGGTCACCCTAAGACATGGGTGTATCAGGGATTTATATAGAGGGAATATGCTATTTTCTGTTTTATCTGTCCATGTCTTAATGATTCACAGCAGTCTCTGGGCTTCTTTTTGACTGCTGCTGCACATTGAGGCTGTGTCTAGACTACATGCCTCTGTTGTCAGAGGCATATAGATTAGACACATAGGCAAAATCAAATGAAGCCGCGATTTAAATGATAGCAGCTTTATTTAAATTTACATAGCTGCTGTGCTGAGCCGACAAACAGCTAATCAGCTGTTTGTCCGCTCAGCGCGCTAGTCTGGACGCTCCCCTGCTGACATCAAAGCCCTTTGTCTGCAGCCCCGTTATTCCTCGTGGGATGAGGTTTACTGCGGCTGCCGACAAAGGGCTTTGATGTCGGCAGGGGAGCGTCCAGACTAGCGCGCTGAGCGGACAAACAGCTGATCAGCTGTTTGTCGGCTCAGTGCAGCAGCCCTGTAAATTTAAATGAAGCCGCGATCATTTAAGTCGCGGCTTCATTTGACTTTGCCAAAACAACAAATCTACATGGCTCCGTCGACGGAGCCATGTAGTTTAGACGTACCCTGAGTGGATGGTTTCAGAGGACTACCCCCAGGACTCCAAGATCTCCCTTTTGAGTGATAACAGCTAAATCAGGCCCTATCATTTGAAATGTATAGGTGGGATGATGTTTTCCAATGCATCTTACTTAGCATTTTTCCACACTAAAATTTCACTTGTCACCCAGTTTTGAAATTTGTTGTATCTCTTCACAGTGTGTGTGGGACTTAACTACCTTTTATAGCAGTTGCCAACCCCTTTTTCCTGATCATTTCTGAATAAATTGAATTTCAACGGTCCCAGTACAGACCATTGGGGGACACCACGATTTATCTGTCTCCATTCTGAAACCTGACCATTTCTTTCTATCTTTTAACCATTTTCCAGTCCATGAAAGGCCTTTTTCCTTTTATCCACTGACTACCTAATTTGCTCTACTTAGATCTCACTTGACCACATGTTTGTTGAACCCCTCAAAGAATGCTAGTCGACTAGTAAATCCTGATTCCCCTTCACAAAAGCCACGTTCAGCTCTCTCAGACAATTCTGTTTACTATAGTTTCAAGCAGTTTACCCAGTGCTGAAGTCAGGCTTTACTGGCCTGTAATTGCAGGGCTTGCCTCTGGAGCCCTTTTTAGAAATGTCACATTAACTACGCTGCAGTCATTTGGTCCAGACGCTGATTTTAAATGGCACGTTACAGACTGCACTTCTGTAGTTTCATGTTTGAGTTCTTCAGGCCTTGTTACTGTCTAGTTTACCAATTGGTTCCAAAACCACTTCTAACACCTCAATCTGGGACGGTTCCTCAGATTTCCTTCCTGTCCTCCGCCATGAAGACTGATGCAAAGAATTCATTTAGTTTCTCCTCATTGATTTTGAGTGCTCCTTTAGCATCTCAAACGTCCCAGCGGCCCTATTGGTTGTTTAACAGGCTTCCTGCTTCTGATGTACTTACAAATATTTTTGCATCTTTTGGCTAGCTGTTCTTCACATTCTTTTTAGGCCTTGCAAGTGATATTTTTATGCTTCATGCAGGCCAAGAAATACTGTGTCACCATAGTCTTACCTTTCGGGGCTATCTGTCTCCATTTTGTCCTTAAGGGAGGTGGATTAATCTTTCTGTAATTAAAGTTACTATAGCAAGCTGCTAACTTGTTCAGAGTTATTGCATTTGTCTAGACAGTTAAAAAATAGCTTATTTATATGATAGTTGTGATATTATGCAATTGTATTGGGGGGGTGAGGGGGAGAGTTAGTGTCATGCATCTTCTAATAATACCTTTCATATTCCCCACTTAAGAACTTTTTCCCTCTAAAATTCTATGACCTTGGCTACATTGTATATGATGAGGCATTCACAGTTTGAACCCAGCTGATGGTCTGAGAGCTGTTTGAACTGTACCGTTCTTGACAAGCGTCCATAGTACAGTGTTACTTAGAGGATTCTAAGTATGGTATTGCACCGTTTCCCCCCTCCCCCCTTCACTTTTGCTACACTGTGAAAAATGCAGAGTGTCAGTCAATTTTCAAGGCAGAGCAAAGAGAGACCTGCAAACCAACTCCACTGCGTACTTACCATGGAAATTTCATCCCTCCACATCTCGTACCGTCTTGCTGAAATGTACGTGGTGTCATTCTTGTTCTTTCTTTCTCTTCAGGATGACTTTCGGAATAAAGTTGAAGATTACATTAAGCGGTATGCAAGATGATGAAAGGAAACTGATGGCAGGACCATGGATTTCATACTATAGAGTTGTCTTTATAATTTATAAAACAACAGCAAAACCCCAGATTGTACTAGTCCTGTGTCCATGTTGTACTGAAGAAGAAAACTAACTATATAATTGTCCACGATAAGTGGACAGTTCAACATAAATACAGCAAGAAATTCTCTGTTGGTTAAAAAAAGTTGTTTGCTTACCTTTCAAATGTTTGCTCTTCTGAAACTGTACTGTATATCTTGTTGATGAAATATGCTTGAGAGTTACAAGAAATCACTATGGAAGTTGTACGACACTTTTCTTCCTGCTTAGTAAAAATAGTTGTGTTCCAGAAACACATGTTAGCAATAAAGTAGTCCCCCTCTGAACCAAATCACAGTACTATTGCCTTTGATGGAGAGAAATAATATCCCCTTCCCCCTGGAATATTAGAGCTTGTCAGAATTCATAAAATCAGCTCTATCTAATGCTGAAATTCTAATGATCTATTTAAGTACATTTTGGAACAAATATGTGACTTGTACATTGCTACTTTTAGTTTCTATTTTTTATGCACAGTGGTTGAGAAACATAGGCTAATCCCTAAGCAAAAAGTCTAAATGTATAGTATTAGAAAAAAAAATTATATATTCTGAGCAAATGCACTGAAAGGCTGACTTTTGAAAACAGGCCTTTCAGAGTCAGATGTGGAGAGGAAATTTTGAAAACTTAAGTTAAATTGGTGACAATGGAGTTTGGATTAATTTTCTGGGGAATGACCCAGCTGTGTCTTGTAACCTTCTGTCCTTTGACAGCCACATACTGATACAATAGTGCGTATAACAGCTAATACACACTGCACCACTGGTCTGTTCTGCGTATGAGCCTAGGTTTTATTTATTTTTAAGTTGGGGGTGGGAGGGTTATGCTACAGCCACCCTTCTAATAAGTAACTGTGTATCAAAGAAGAGTGAGGACATGTGAAAGCAGAGAGCCTCCTGCAGAGCATCTGCTCAAAACTAAGGGGATGAAGCATTTGGAATGAGGGCTGTGAAAAGTGTTGTGTATTGTCTGCTAGTGCTCCCTTATTACTCACCTCTGCCGATCAGAGCGATGCTCCGGGGCTGTTTGGCCCAGGGATATACGAATGGCCAGAGCCGTAGACAGTGGCATGCTTTGTAGGGTGGGATCGTTGAGTGGAAATGGGTTCAATTCCAGGTTTACAAATAGATGAAGCAGCAAAATAAATGTTTGTGGTTTCATCCATACTGCGTGTGCCTGTAACACTTCTACCTTTTGCGCCCCTGCACAGCTACCTGATTCTGATTAGTTGCTCTTCGGGGCTTTTACTAGCCAGTAAAATTACCTAGTGTCTTTCCAACACAAGTTGCTACCTCAGTGATCCCTTCCCAACATTCTTAAAGCCAGCTTTGGCCACCTGCTTCTTCGGCCACCCTTCCAGGGCTACAGAGTGCTCCTTACCACAATCGGACACCAGAGAGCCAAGAATGCAGCTGTTCAGAGAAAGATGGAGCCACAGTTTGGGATTTAAAAAAAACTTAAGGGGTTGGTTTGTAATAATATTGTGCCACCCTCAGGCTGCGTCTACACTGGCATGATTTTGCGCAAATACTTTTAACGGAAAAGTTTTTCCATTAAAAGTATTTGCGCAGGAGAGCACTACACTGGCGTGCTTTTGTGCAAAAGCATCCGGGCCAGTGTAGAAGGACGCTCTCTTGCGCAATAAATTATCGTTGCCTATCTACACTGGTCACTTGCGCAAGAGGTCTTATCCCTGAGCGGGACTGTCAGTATTTGCGCAAGAAGCACTGATTTCGTACATTACAACGGCAGTGTTCTTGCGCAAATACTCGCGGCCAGTGTAGATAGGCGGCAAGATTTTGCGCAAAAGCAATTGCCTCAGGCTACATCTAGACTGGCATGATTTTCCGGAAATGCTTTTAACGGAAAACTTTTCCGTTAAAAGCATTTTTGGAAAAGAGCATCTAGATTGGCACGGACGCTCTACCGCAAAAGCACTTTTTGCGGAAAAGTGTCCGTGGCCAATCTAGACCCGCTTTTCCACAAAAAAGCCCCGATCGCCATTTTCGCGGAAAACAAAGCTGAGCTGTCTACACTGGCCTTTTTGCGCAAAAGTTTTGTGCAAAAGGGACTTTTGCCGGAATGGGAGGAGCATAGTATTTCCGCAAACACACTGACAATCTTACATGAGATCGTCAGTGCTTTTGCAGAAATTCAAGCAGCCAGTGTAGACAGCTGGCAAGTTTTTCCAGATAAACAGCTGATTTTCTGGAAAAACTGGCATTATTCTGCTCCTGGAAGCAGAAACACTTTTATGCTCTTCCCCCCCCCCCCCCCCACCTACATCTCATTTCCCGAAAGGTGAGCAAAGAAGCAGCCCCACATTCAGTAAGAGGTGGGGGGTGCTTGTGCTGTTAATATTATATAGAAACAGGGTTTGTCAAGGCTGTTCCCCTCTCTGGCACGACGAATGCAGAAGTTGGAGGCCCACCAGAGCACTCCAAAACCTTGCCTCTACAGGCCCTGGTACAAAAACTCCCCTCCTATCCTGGGGGACTTGCTGCCACCCTCAAGTGCTTTGATCCCTACAATAAACAGCGGTGGACACTTGACACAACCACTGAGGTACCCCAAGCTCTTTTCCCCCAAAAGAGCTTGAAAAGGAAAAGAGCAGAACAAGCTGCAGTCTCTGGTAGCTGATGCCTCAGGCAGATCCACACAGACACTTTCCCAGATACAGGAATTAACCAAGACTGGTTCATTAGAATAAAACAAAACTACAGTTACAAGCATAAATTGGCTAGATGGAAAGAGAACCACCATTTGATAGACTTGGGGAACGGCCCTGGGCTGTAACCCTTAGTTACAAAAGAGAAAAACATTTAGCCAGCTCAGACAGGATTTCCAAACCCCCCAAACAAGGAAAACAATAAACCCGACGGACTAGCTCAACTTTTCCCAACTCAGACATTTCAAAAAGTCCGTCCTTGGAGAGAGAAGTGTGTCTCCCATCTCCCTCAATACCTGGGAGAAATTGCTCTGCACTCAAAGAAGAGCGAGAGAGAGAGGGGAAAAAAACCCTTTTCCAGTTTGAAAGTCCTACCTGCATTGTTATTAGCTGATTGCCAGAGCACACACCCATTCACTGACCTAGCTGACACCTTTGCTCAGTACCGGAGTTGACCCCTTAGGTACCAGGTGCGGGACAGCACTCCTGATTAACTTCATGGGCCCCTGGCATAAAGAGAAAATCCTGAACGACTCGGTGCATGAAGCTGCTCTGATGCTCATTCGTCTACCCAAGGGCCTTTTCATGTCATGCAATTCCAGTTTGGCTCTCGTCTGTCAGCAAATGCCTCCACTGAGACTGCTACAGCCCCATGGCATAGAGAATCCACCTCTCTGGTGGTGGGAGGGCAGGGAAGTGGGGAGGGGGGCTGACACACGAATCCTTCCCCTGCCCTCGCGTGCTCACCCCCCAGGGTGAAGGCCGCATAGCTAGAGCTCTCAGGTCAAGCTGGCGCTAACAGCGCCCTGGGAGAAGAAAGCCTGGCAGATGCTGTCAAGTAGAGGCACCAAGAGACAAGGCCCTGAACTGCGGACGGCTTTGGCTGAACGGGAGCTACCCAAGGCAGCGAGAGAGAGAGAGAGAGAGAGACTCTCCCACACAAGACCCATTGGAACGTGCAGTGCAGAGCAGTAGATGCAAGTAACTGGCCACGTGGAAGCCAGGCTAGCGCAGTTCTGACCCTTTGTTATAACTGAGGCTGGCCTCCCCCTGAGACGTGTTAACAGGCAGACACAGTGTTAGCGTCAATGCCCTGGCTTATTGGTGGGAGCTGAGCTCCCAGCTAGGGGCTTTGCCTTGCTACCACTCTAGCCGTCAGCTCACCTAAGCGTAAAGTACTCGTTGTGCTCCAGTGATCAAATGCCCGGATCCTCTTCTCACTGCATGTCTCAGCCCCATGGAGCAGGGGTTGGCTGGCCTGGTAAGTCAAGAGGCAATTTGCGCACCCTCGGTTTTTGAAACCCACATTTTACAAACCCTGGTTCTGTTTGAGTAGTAACTGCTCTGCCTGTGAGCTACGGCTGAGTCACACGCAGGCTGCATCTAGGCTGGCATGATTTTGCGCAAATACTTTTAACGGAAAAGTTTTTCCGTTACAAGTATTTGCGCAAGAGAGCGTCTATATGGGCATGAGCCTTTGCGCAAAAGCATCCGTGCCAGTGTAGACGCTCTCTTGCGCAAGAAAGCTCCGATGGCCATTTTAGCCATCAGGCTTTCTTGAGCAAGAAATTAACGTTGCCTGTCTACACTGGCCCTCTCGCGCAAGAGGACTTATCCCTGAGCGGGAGCGTCGGAGTATTTGCGCAAGAACCACTGATTTTGTACAGTACAAAGTCATGGCCAGTGTAGGCAGGCGACAAGATTTTGAGCAAACACAGCTGCTTTTGCGCAAAATCTTGCCAGTCAAGACGCACCCACAGTGGTTACCCTTAGTCTTTTCCCTTGTCTCCACTCCTGTGCTTACCACTAGGTGTCCCCATGTAGGTAGCCAGTCCCCCCACCTTACCACAGACCCTGCAAGTCCGTCGGACACCCTGCGGCTAGGTAATACCGCAGGGCTCCTCTGGTGTTTTTAGACTGGAAAAGAAAGTTGACTAATGTGCCGTAGGACTCACCGCAACACAGGCGCTTACCTGCTACTGCCTTGGACAGAGGGATTCATGGGTGAGGCCTCCTAACACATCGCTGAGGGATGGTCTCGTGTCTGCAAGGGCTGGGACAGTTCCCACACTAGTGACTGCGCTGGAGGAGCCTGCTTGCTACTGGGCAGTTGGGCTAACTGGAGAACTTTGTTCCACTGTGTGGTGAGCTCCTGAGACTGGACAGCCTAGGGACCAATGGCCACTACAGGAACATGAACCCACAGAGACCATGCGAAGGGGTGGGGTGACTACTCAAGGGCTCAAGGACACAATTAGGGGTCATAGCATGGAGCCAAGGCTGCCCCCACCATACCATTCCCCTCCCCTCTAAGCTCTGTCCCCACTGTTGCCTCTGCCCTGCATTCGGGGCAGGATTTCACCCCCCGAGTCCCTGGTTTCCCTCGTGCAGGCACAGACACTCGCCACACCAGCAGAGATGAGAACCGCCCTCCCGGAGCTACTAGGCTCCTTTCCCCACGAGGCTCCCTGCACAGTTGTGACTGGTGGGTTCCCCCCTCAGCCTCAGAAGCCTCCTCCTGTAGCCCTAGCATGGATGCTCCGCCGTCCCGGTGCACGTTTCCCTCCCACGTGGCAGCGGCGCTTGTCTGCTTTGGATTTTTAAAAAACGGTGGCCCAGTGACACGTGCTGAGCTTATGGATGGGTGGGGGGTTGTTTTTCCCCGAGGCAGCCCAGCCCGGGCTGGATAATGGTCTGCGACTTACTCTCTTTTCCTCTTTCTTACAGCAACCCTCGTTTAAGCTAGTCAGTGCCTGAACACAAGATAATAGCCATACTGCAGCCAGCAACCTGGGCGTTTTCCTCCCCGTCAATTCCCTTGTTTTAAATCAAATTTTAATAAGGCAAAGGGAGGCTACTTTAGTCCATTCCTCCTTGTCACGAAGGAGGCTACCTCTACACCTCAAGCTCGGGCTGAGAGTCCCCTGCTCACATCCACATCCACGGACTCAGTTTCCGATGGGGTAGTATTCCCTGTGGCTGATAGATGAAGATCTAGCACGTATACAGGTACATGAGCCTGTGTCAGCCCTAGCTCGTGTTGTAGACATGAGGGGCTTGGATCAAGAGCCATGCGACTGGAGAAAACATGGCTGTCCCAATAAACCTAGTTGATATTATTTCTGCTTGTGAATCAAGAAAAGTGCTTTCAGCGACACAAGATCTACACTAGCACACGCTAGTCCAGAGGACAGGGTGGGCTACAGACTGATTTGGATCGCTTGGTAAACCGGGCACAAGCGAACACTATGTGATTTGAAATGGCTCAGTGTGAACTTGTTCATCTAGGAACAAAGGATGCCCTTGCTACGGCCTCCAGCCTGGGAAGTGGTGGCTTGAAAGATCTGGAGGGTATAGTGGTTCATCACCAGAACCCGAGCGCCCAATGGGATGCTGTTGGTTAGAAAGCGATCCTGGAAAACACAAATGGGTTCTCTAGGACAGCGGGTTTCAAACTCTGGGTTGCACAATGTCAGGCACAGGGTCGCCTTGCTATTGGATGACAAGTGGGGTTGCTACATCAGGTGTCCTGCCTGTCCCAGTACTCCTGCCTAGCTCCTACGTGGAGGGGGGGGGGGGCATGGGGCTGAATGCACTGCCCCCATCCCAAGTACTGCTTCCACACTCTCATTGGCCAATTTGCAGCCAATGGGAGTTGGGGGAGGGTCTGTATCTGCCAGCAAGAGCAGTGCACAGCTGCCTATAGGCCTCTCTCCTGCTGTACCCCTCACCAAGAGCCACTGGACGCAAGTCTGCACCCACCCACAAGCACCAACCTTGCCCAAGGCTCCCCCAAACCAGAGCCCCCTCGGGCCCCCAGAACTCACACGCTACACCAAAGAGATAATTATACTGGGTCCCGCACATCAGCCATTTTCTTTGCTTAGGTCGTGAGGAAACAAAACAAAGCTTGAAAACCGCTGCTCTAGTAGGAGCAGAGTTTGTTTTACACCCACATCTGGCACAGGCGCCACAGCTGATGGAATATTATCCAGTTCTGGTGCTCACAAGCTAGATTGCATGTTTGATGTATTGGAGGACGTTCAGAGACAAGCCCCGAGCAGGATTCAGAGATTAGAAAACATGTACTAGAGTGGCAGAGGAATTAAGTCACCCCTTAACCTAAATCGATATAGGCTCAAGAAGCTCAAAGTACCTCCCCCCCGGGAACAAATCTTTAATAACGAGCACTGGTATCTAGCCGAGAAAGGTCTAACACAATCCAATAACTGGAAGTTGAAGCTAGACGAAATCAGATTGGAAATAAGGTGCAAGTACAAAACAGTGAGTCATTAACAAGGATGTGTCTAGACTACAGGGTTTTTTCGAACAAACTTCACCTACGTCTAGACTGTAGCCGCGTTCTTTCAAAAGTAAATCAAAAGAATGCGGCAGTTTTTTTGATCACGATAAACCTCATTTTACAAGGAATAATTCCTTTTTTCCGAAAGTACTTTCGAAAAAAAAAGTGCTATTGAATTCAAACTGTGCTTTTTCGAAAGAGAGCGTCTAGACTCCCTTTTGAAAAAGGGGCTCGCCTTTTCAAAAAAAAAATCTGCTGGTAGTCTAGACGTAGCTCAAGAATAAATCAAGACTGGCTCTTTCTAAAAAAATCTGCTCTACGAATTACTCTGGGAAAGTTCTATGGGCTGAGTTCTACAGGAAGTCAGCCTAGAAGATCATATCAGTCTCTCCTGGCCTTAGAATCTATTCATCTATTTTTCACCTCTCTCTAAAGTGGCTTGACTAAATGCATTGAAGGTCAAAATGCTTAGAACGATGCACTCCACGGTATTTGATAAATGCACTTGCATGTAACCTTTGCAAAGAGTTCATTTCAGGCCCAGGCTTGCAATGTGCTCACATCCCCCTTAAAGGGTGTTCCATCTTTAAATTCCATTTTACCCACTCCCAAGATTTGAAGGGGAATTTATAATTGAATTATCATTGGGTTTTTATCTCTAGCCTGCAACTTTTGGAATAGTTGGACCTTCGCATGGCAATAAACAATTGTCCATCTATCACAAAGCCTTTCCAAATATTCATGAGTGCAGCGACTGCCCTTCCCGGATCCATGAGGTCTACAAAGACGATAACATTGTGTTTTACAGCTTGAAACCTCCAGGGTTACTGTTATTTCATCTGTTCCACCAGTCTTTCTGCAAAATACCTTGTTTAAAAACTTGCCAAGTTTGGACACACAAGTGCAATGAACCTAGTGAGCAAGACCAGCCTTACTTAGAAAAATAATCTTTAAAAAAAACTGCATGGTCCTGCAGCACCTTAGAGACTGTGTGTTGTTTTTTAAGTTTTTCCAGTTACAGACTAACCCAGCTCCCGTTCAGAGACTTTACAAGAATAAGCCCTTTAGAAATTTCCTGTGCACCAATCCGATCAAATACTAAAGTTGAGCAACCCTCATGCATGTTATTGGGCAGAAGAATTTCTTAGCTGTTGCCCCTAGCATCCATCTGAGCCTATCTGGTCTAAGGAATTTAGAGCTAAGCCCAGGCCTCGTCTATACTAACCACCACCGTTGACCTAATTTACGCCACTTCAGCTACACAAATAGCATAGCTGAAGTCTACGTTCTTACCCCAGCATCTTGTGTGCGGTAAGGTTGACGGGGGCTGCTCTTCCATTGACGGCAACTACTCTTGTCCTCCTGGATGACTACTGGTGTCAATAGGAGAGCACTCAGAGATTGATTTAGCACATCTCAGAAGATGCGCTAAATCAATGGCTGGTGGATGAATCACTGCAGTGTCTATTCTCAGCATAGTGGAGACAAGCCCAGGACCCATTCCCGAACTATTACAAGAGAAGATCATATGTACCTTAACAGAGGTCCTGTGCTGTTAGATGCTGAGCACCTTCATCTACTGATGACTTCAGGATATGTTTTTGGGTTTCAGTTAAGTGTTGAGGAACCTCAGGACCACACAGCCTTGGGTATTTGGAGCCGAATTCACCCCACATCTTTCCATTGATTTGAGCCTTTAAATGACCAAGCACTCAAATTCATCTCTCATTATATGGGGCCTACACCTCTTTGTCATGCCTCAGTTCCCTGTCCTCTGTGTCCTTGCTACAAATATAAATCCAAAGGGCCCAATGGACAACTGAAACAAAATACAGGACAATGTAGCACTTTAAAGACTAACAAGATGGTTTATTAGGTGATGAGCTTTCGTGGGCCAGACCCACTTCTTCAGATCAAATAGTGGAAGAAAATCCACTACCAGATCCACTATTTCATCTGAGGAAGTGGGTCTGGCCCACGAAAGCTCATCACCTAATAAACCATCTTGTTAGTCTTTAAAGTGCTACATAGTCCTGTATTTTGTTTCAGCTACACCAGACTAACACGGCTACATTTCTATCTCAATGGACAACTGTGTGACTCCACTTTCAGACTGGTGTATCTCTACTGAAATTAGTTGCTACACACGCAGAAAACTGCAGTAACCAAGAGCCAGACACAATGCTGTAGCTTATCTAAAAATGTTATAATTAAAATATAGGTAAACCTCATGTAAAGACAAATCAAATCACTCTATCAATCACTCAGGATCATCTCATCCGAGGAAGTGGGCTTTGCCCACGAAAGCTCATTATGCTAGACACGTATGTTTGTTAGTCTCTAAGGCAGGGGTGTCCAAACTTTTTTCAAAGAGGGCCAGATTTGATTAAGTGAACATGCGTGAGGGCCGACCATTTTGCCTGACATTCTTTGAACCATTAAAATTAAATGCAAATTAACTATTTTATGCAAAGCTTATTGCAAACGGCATACTTTTCATTTCGTCACATGGATGACAAATCTAAACTGGTGTTAAATCACTCTGCCTTTCATATCTGAAGGCCAGATGAAAAAAAAATCCAGGAAGCTGAAATATATGTCAGGAACATTGTAAAGTATAGTACATATTATTGGTAATAAAGATTGTCTGTCAACTTTTAAGTTCAAAAAATATGAACAGGAACATAACACCAAGTATACATGTTGTGTCCAAATATATTTATAACTGATTTAGACCAACTGACATTAACTGAGATTTTACAATGTATTCATCTCAATACATATGGATTCGTTGGGGGCCATAAAAGATAGATATTGGCAAATTACCTGTGGGGCCGTATTAAACCGGAACACGGGCCGCAATTGGCCCGCGGGCCGGACTTTGGACATGCCTGCTCTAAGGTGACACAGGACTACTCGTTGCTCTATCAAATGAGTGTGCAGGCGTACCAGACAAGATGTTCACACAGCAGTAGGATACTGTGAAAGAGATGCCTCCTTTTAAAAGAATCCCAATGTTTTCAGGTTTCTGATTACAAAGCAAGTGGCAGTGCCCTCTGCTTTCTCCTTGCTCGTTTGCGTACAGTCATGCAACTATTGTAAAGTGGTTTTATCCTAGAAGTGGACCACTAGTACAAATTGCTGGAGGAGCATCCGCTGACAATGCAAGTCATCAGAAAAAAAGTCTCTCCCAATGACAAATAAAGTGAAATTTCTGAGCTCTGTTCTTGTGGGATGAAGGGATATTTAGATATTCTACTATAAGCAATGCTTATCTCCTATAAGCAATTATTATGTACTAACACTTGGGGCACGTCTTCATTTGCTGTGCCGGAAATTGACATTCTGGTATTTGATTTAGCAGGTCTAGTACAGACCTGTAAATCGAGTGCTGAGGGCAGCTCTAGCCAGCGCCTGTATTCTGTCTCCAGGGTCTGGTGTAGAGCCGGCCTTAGCAGGGAAACTAGATTTTATGCGGCTCTTCAAAAAGTGTTCAGATGAGCCCCATGGCGTAGATACGCTGGTTACCATTACTGACCATGGTTGCAGCCGGTATGTCCAAAATGGGGAGACTGTCCACGTCAAATGAACCTACATTTTTGCCCTGTGTTCTCATGCCAACGTAGGGACATTTTTCCTACTGCTGCTGGTAATGTGCCAGTTCTGTGGATGACTGGAGGGCTTTAGGGTGGCCAATATATCAATTTTCACAAGTGCTGGAATAAAAACACAATTTCTAGCCATCATCACTTCACAGGTGTAACGAAGCAGAAAGATCCCAGTTCAATTACATTCCACTGGCCAGACTTGCGACTAAATACGTTCTACCCACAGGATGAAAATGAGGTTGGATTAAATGGATTTCATTTCTGATCTGCTTGTTAATCCAACCTGTCTGAGTACCACGAGTCCTACTTCTATCGTTCTCCAAATCCCACGGAGACAGACCCTTGCTGGAATCCTACCGACGTCAGTGGGGCTCTGGATGGGAGCAGCCTATAGGATCTGTGGATCTACCACAGCAGGGGTGAGCAATAGTTTTGGAAGCGGGGGGGGGGGGCACTTCACAATTTTGGAAGAGGCCGTGGGCTGAGCCAGAAGGGGTGGGGCATTGGGCGGAAGGGGCGGAGCTGAGAACTACCCTGCCAAGAGCTTCGTTTGGCCTGGGGTCCCTCCCCCCTGACTTCTGGGAAATGGACGGGACCTGGAGCAGAGGAGAGGGTGCTGGGGGCGAGTCTCCTCCCAGAGTTGTCTGGGGAGGAGGCTTAAAATTCACACAACATGGCTGGCAGCTCCTGGCCCCGCTGCTCACCTGTTACCTGGCAGCCGCTCAGCAGGCACAAGCCCTTTGAATAGAAGCAGTTCAAAGGGCTCGCGCCTCCCAGGCAGCTCCCAGGCAACAGGCTAGTGGGGCAGAGCTGCAAGCCCTTTCAATGGCTTCTGTTTAAAGGGCTTGGCCTGCCAAGTGGCTGCCAGGCAACACAGCCGCCCAGCCCCTTAAATCAGCGTTTCTCAAACTGTGGGACCCCAGGGGGGTCGTGAGCAACTGAGGGGGGTTGCAGCTGGATTCGTTTTTTCACTTGTGACCCCTCTCCCCCGGGCCGTGAAGAGCAGCAGAAGGCAGCCGTGCAGCGTGGCCAGGGCCACAGGACTCCAAGGGGGAGGCTCAGCTGCAGCAGGAGGCAAGGCGGTGGGAGAGTGAGGCCAGCGCAGGAGTGGACGCACGAGGAGCCGGGAGACCAAACGTTTCCCCAGCTGGGAGAGGGCAGGGTCCCTCAGGCAGCGGGCTGGGGAATTGGGTCGGGA
Organism: Pelodiscus sinensis; assembly: GCF_052426305.1. NCBI lineage: Eukaryota > Metazoa > Chordata > Testudines > Trionychidae > Pelodiscus > Pelodiscus sinensis. The sequence continues at coordinate 63,510,752 of NC_143058.1, forward strand.
CAGAGGACCCAGAGGGAAATAAGGGCACGTGGGGGGCAGAGGAGACATGGGAGAGGAGTGGAGGCTCTTGCCCACCCCTGTACTACAGTCAAACGCACAGAATCAGGGCCCTTAACCCTTGAGGGAGAGTTAAAAGTCACAGCACACTACACACGGTTAAACTTCCATCACGGACACCTGAGAGAGGGGAGCTGTGTGCCGCACGCCAGCTAAGACATTACTAGGCCTGGTTCGCACCGGGTATTGAAGTATTTAATACCGCACAGAGCTAATTTAGCTCAACTGCAACTCACTATCGGTTTTCCTTAATGAGCTACAGTAGCTGCAGAGAGGTAGCGAGAGCCAAGGAAGAGACAGCACAGGAGCATTTTCCTCGTTCCAATGACCTTTACAGCCGATCGCACCCACTAGAACGATAGTAATGCTGTAGACCGGTTTTTGGTAGAACCTCTAATTTTGATCTACTCCCATTTCATGCAACTCTCGTGGAGTTTCAAAGAGATCAGAAAACCGTTAAAAATGTGTCGTTTTCCATTGTGTTTTACTGTTTTTTACAGATCATGATTGTGTTACATCTGCTTAACCCCTCGTTGGACAACATCTTTGAGAGCTATGCATGGTTTCATCTTACTACCTCAATGAGGGTATTTGTTGTGCTGCACATCTTTTATAGCAAGCTCGATCCAGTTTTTATTTGGCTCATACCACAGAATGTATTAATCCCTGGAGAACAATATACTTCACTTCTGCATCACTAACTGCACACAAATGTATTCACAAAATACGGAACCCATTTAAATTGCTGCCCAACCTCACAGAAGAAACAGACCCTTCTAATCATACAGTGGGTTCCAATTCCTTTTCTAGAGCAAACACCTCCACGCGCCCGGGGCATAGAGATATCTATAAAAACAGTCCCAGAAGAGTTTCCAGCTGCATTAGAGCAAGCGCTGCTACATCTCAACAGCTGTGCTGTGACTCTGACGTTTCTAGCGCGTGCTGATTGTAAAACCCCAGTGTAAAAACATGCACTAAACGCCATCGCTGTTTGGTGGGACCGTTAAGCCCTGCTGCACCAAACACTAGTGCAAGGAAACGCACAGCCCCAGCCCTATTGTGAACGAGGGGAGAATATCCTATTCCGCTGAGGAGACTTGCGGAAAACAGCGAGTGCTCCCGAGAGGAATCGCCTCCCGCCAGGAGAGAGCAGGTCACTGCTAGGGACTGACATCCTGCCTCATGAAGCCAAACTTCCTCTCTCTGCAATTTTACAGGGCCACGTCGGACACAGCTGCTCACGAGGGCTCCGGCGAAGTGCTATCGGGATGAAAAATTGGCTCATCAGCCAAAACACACACTTCTGTGGAAACATTTAAGTCACCTTGCTTGAAGTCCCTCCTCCCCTGCACCACATTAGAAAACTTCGAAGTGTTTATGGTGGGTGGGGTGGGGTGGGGTGGGATGTCCCCTACATTCTTTTCAGACTTTCTTCCCCTTTTCCAGTGATTAAAAGGTGAGTTTTCCCCACCTGACCCCTCAATGAAACATTCTCCTGTTGATTTTCAGCAAAATGAACATTTTCAAATACCCCCTCTGCCCCAAAAATAAACCAACTTTTGCTCGACCACCTCTGCTTCCAAACCAATGGGGATTCCCAGCACCCCCCTCAGCTCTGAAAAGGCACAAGAGATTGGACTCTTAAATCCTGAGATGTTTGCAGAAAAATTCTCTCTACCGAGGACTTGATTGCCCCAGTCCTGCTCACGGAAGGGCTGCCCCCTGTGCAAGAGTCTGTCAACATTTTGCAGGAGAGGGAAGAAATGTTTGGGGCAGGTGGGTTTTAAGAAAATGGAGGCAGTCTGAAGAGGTTTGAAATGTGAGGAGACGTCCGGAGGAGATGGATTTGTGTGTGGGTGAACCAGATGGGAAATGTGGCCTGTTATTGGTATTACCGCAGTGATGCGGAGCCCGTATTACAAACTAGATCTCATCGTGGGAGGCACCGCACCAAGTGCTAAAAGGTGGTCGCTGAAGCAACGTTTTGGGTGTCTTGTAAAGGTTTTTAATGGCTCACTCCGAGCTGCATGGCTGAACGAAGGCATTACAAATGGAGGGCTAGGAGGATTTTTTTTATTCTCTAAAAAGTATGCCATAAATAATTCATATAAAACATACACTAAATACCCGAGCTAGTATTTCTGTCCCACTTGCTACACAAGGCCTTCACCCTGCACTGGTATTCTCAATTGATCTGTGTAAATACACGCTCACAACTGTATGTGAAAATACAACCCTTCGTGTTTTATGCCCTGCTGGTGCAAGTGAATTGAGCTGTATATTCAAAACAGCGTTAAAGCCATGACATGGGTTCACAAGCAAGGAAAGTCCTACAGTTCAGCCAGCCGAGTTGACTGGAAACAAAACTAAGACAGACATTGCCTCGGAGGGCAAATTCCCAGGGAAAGAACGCTATCTGCCAGGAACGAGAGCCAATAACTGAATCAGAATGTAATGGAAATGGCTACACAGCAAGGATATTGGAGTACTGGGTATGCAAAGTCGCAGAAGGAATGGCTTTTGAAGCCCTTCTTTGCCATACCCTGTGAATTCAGAAGGTCACTCAGTTGAAATCAATGGAGCTATTCTGGATTTACCCCGAAGCAGACAAGATTTACCCCTTGGTTCATCAGGCCAGGTCTCCAGAGGGGGTCGATTTGCTCCCCTTTAATGAAGCTGTATCCGTTTATGCCCAGGATCTGGCCCATTGGCCCCAGATGCTGTATGCTCGCACAGCTGTAGGCAGACACCGCCCCAAGGTTGCCAGGCAGGCAGTGTCCGCAGGAAGAGGAGACATCCGTCTCTGCAGAGGGGAGGACCGTTGCCTCGCGGCAATCAGGGAGAAGCTGCGAGGAGCCTGTGTCCAGCAGGCCCTCCCATTAGTATGCGAATCCATGTCCTGCTGGCCTGGGGACCCGAGTCCTGGGAAAAACACCGCAGCTAGAGGCAGCCGCAGTTTCCTTCTGAAAGAGACCAACCCAGGCAGCTGTGCCAGGCAGGGAAAGAGCCGTTTGTCACCCAGGCAGGCTGCTGGAGAGGCTATTGCCGTCCATGAGTAATGGGCTCCTGCCGGCTCCACTGCCAGTGGGGAACAGAAGCGTCTTTGGAGCAGCAGGGAGAAGCGGCTGCTTCCCAGCTCAGCACCAGGCACATTTCTTCAGACGGGGGCTGGGGTCTTCCCTTCAGCACCAGGACACACGAGAGGGCCCTGGGGGTTTCTGTGCAGTATAGCCTGGGGGGAGGCTCTAGCTTGGACACACCACTCCCGCCAAGGACCAGGCATAGCTGGGAACCTTCAGGCTGGAGGGGAGGAAGGAGGCTGGCAGGGGAAAGTGGATCTAACCCTGTGGAGGATGCTGCAGTGAGTATGCGCCCACCCCACCCCCACCGGCAGTCGTGTGGCCGCTAGCCAGCCCCCATTCGAAGGGTTTAGCCCTGTGCTGAGGCCGTCCCGCGCGGGAGAGAGAGTCAGTCCCGGGGACGGTGCTGTGCGGAGCTCCGAAGCCGCCGCACGGCCCACGATGCCCCCTCAGGCCTCTGGACTGGCCAGGTGAGATTCAGTCACACGAGCAGGGCCGGGGTAAACCTGCACAGATGGGCCAAGCAAACGCAGCGGCGCTGGCTACGTGCCCAGAGAGACGGGGCTGTGCTTCCCGCGGCAGGCAGGCGACTGCCGGCTCAGGCCGTCCTCCTGAACAGTATTCCGGTGCAATGGGGGGCGCGGTTTGGCACCTCCCAGCCCAGGAGGAGCCAGGGAGTAGAGGGGTGCAGCTGGCCTGGTGGCTGATTGCAGAGAGATACTTGATTTTCCAGCATTGGCCTATAGGCTGGGAGTCCCACAGTGCCTCTGTCCCAGTCCAGTCGAAATGCAGTGGGATTTAGGCACCTACAAACCAAGCGCCCGCTCTTCAGACAGGTGTGACGTAGCCCCGCTCCCGCTGGGTTCAAACACCGTGTTGTTTCCCCTCTGCGTCCCCCCCCCCCCCGAAGACTCCTCAGAGGGAGGAAGCCTGAGCTTGGCCATAGCAGGGTTGTTTGCGCTACTCGTCTTCTGTTACGTTTCATTCTTTGGTTCTCACACTCAGACCCGGTCAGAAATCTCATCCAGAGACTTTTCCGATTCCCGTACGCAGTCGGGTTAGTGCTCTGGTTCTATTTATAGTCTCATCTACAATCGACACAGGAAGACAGGCCATCAGCTCACCCCTGCTCTGCGTTAATTAGCAGCAATGCTGCTGGGATAGGTTTCTAAATGTCATTTGGGTTTGTCTCTGTGTGGCCAATTAAAGGGAGTTTCTGGCCAGAGTTTTAGTGCAGTGCGTTAGGCACTAATGAGAATTCCCTATGTTCATGGCGCTCATTTGGATAGAGGAACACGCTCCAGCTTGCTAAAGACAATGCTGTATTAATTGTAGTCCAGGAGCATACAGAAACCTCAACTCTGTATCAGGCCTCTGCAGTGCAAGGTGCGGTACAAACAAGTGGTCAGAGAGACAGCTGAAACATACACCCAAGCAGTAGGGCACATGTTAAATGCTGTAAAAGCCAACCTATAATCAAGACAGAGGTATCAAGATGGATATTACCAGCTATTGCAGACAATGTGAAGTCATTGTTCATAAAGCTTGCAGGCCAGCGAGGTGGGAAATTATCAGGAGGACAGATCCTCTATATACAGCATGGGGGAGACTGTTACTGGACCACCACATGTGGTTCTGGTATCTGTATCAACTAAGGAGGTTGAAAGCTGGAGCAGGTTCGGAGAGGAGCTACGAGACTGGTTTGCAGTGGGGGAAAAGTATCCCACTTCATGCTGTAAAGTCCCAGAAGGGTGGCCTGTAACTCTGAAAAATTGCACCTGTGGCACCGTAGAGATGAACCCAAATAGACAGATTGTAGCCTGAGCTTTCGTGGGCACAACCCCACATCCGCAGATGACGAGCACTTTATGACAACAGACTATTCAGCCTATCAAAGAGACGATTAAGAGTCTATTTAACCCCTAAACGAGGAGGAGACCCAATACTAGAGAGCTCTTTGATCAGAGCCAGACCCTGACGCTTCAGTGTAGTTCAAACTGGAAAGAAAATGCACGGTTTTTTGGTCAACTGCGGGGGAAATTAACCTCTTAGATGATAAACTCTGGGGCAAGCTGACTTCCTGAGTTCCAGCCCAGGACTTGAACTATGAGCTCATCCTTCTTTTGAGCCCTGCCGAATGTTACAGCTGGGAGCTCTCAGTCTGGAGACCGAATTTTGCCATGTGAGCCAGAGCTAGCCCCAGATGACACCACCCACACGGGTAGCTGGGCTTTCAGTGTGACTGGCACAGAGACATCGCTCGGGCTGTCCCGGCAGCACAGATTCAATCACAGTTGTTATGCAGAAAGAGGAATATGAAATCTGCGCAGCCCCAAGGAACTCTGTAAGGGGCACTAAGGTTTAAGAAAAAGGCTAATCTGCCTGCAAAGCCAGTAGTCTCCTTCTCAGCGTTTCCCCCCACCCCACTAGGGATGGTAAGAAGCTCAATTGGTTAATTGTGTAGTCAACTACATGATTCAATAAGGGTTAGCACCGCAAGCTCTCGGTCCTGGCTCACGCTGGGTCCCGGGAGCTACTCCCGCTGCAGCTGTGCATGAGATACGTGTAGTTGGCAGCACTAACCGATACGCTTTCGCTGATCAGCTAACCATTTAACCGGGTTCACCAGAACGTCCCTACACCCCCACCTTGCTGCTCGGCAGCACGTACGCTCATCCAGCCTGGTGTGGACGGCCCTGCCCTCCGCTCCCTGTGGCAGCACCGAACAGAACACGTGCAGGGGCTCCCAAGGGTTCACTAAGCACCATGCCTCCAGACTGCCCTGGGAGAGACAGCAATCCCCGTAGCCCTCTCAGTGAGTCCTCACGGGCAACAGTTCTCCCACTGGAAACAAACATCCTGGCTCAGCGGTGTCCACACCCTAGCTGGCTCCACCCCACAGTCCGTGGGGCAGTGGGTAGGACAGAAGCAGGGGGTAGGAGGGGGAAAAAGGGCAGATCGGGGGCGTGGCCCAGCAAAGCCCCACTTCCCTGCCTCCCCCGTTCCCGAACAGAGCGGCACAAACTTCCTCCCTTTTGAGCACGGCTCCCAAGGCACAGCACCACCCTGCCGCTGCCCCTGCCGCAGACGCCCTGGACCCCAACGCGGCGTGCTGGGGCACGCATGCACATGCAGGAAACAGCAGTTGGATCCTCACTGTAAGCCTGGGCTCCAAACCCGTCACCACACAGCCTGTTCCAGGGCTCTCGGTTGCAAAACCGGTACGGTCTATTCTTTGCCCTGGCCTTTAGCAAGAGGAAGGAGGCGCCGACGTTTGCACGTCCTTTGTTTGGATGCTAGCTCTACCGAGGTACTTCAGAGCCAAATCAAACAAGCCACGTCAGCAATCACCTCAAGGGACGGGCCCCTGAGACAGACGAACCATAAAAGTGGCTGGCCTGTGTCATTCTCCTAGGCGCCCGGACCACTGCTCGTCTGCCAGTGCTCAGTCAGCCTGAACTACCTCAGAAGGAAAGTGTGGTGACTTCCCCACCTTTGCAAGACACTGGGTGCCAGGAGCAGGAGCCGCCAGGGTTACACAAGCGAAAGACGCTTCCTTACACCAGGAGCGTCTCTTCCACGTCGCCCTCGCAGGGGCGAGGGTCACGCTATCACTGCGGAGATGGCTCGGGGGGAACTTGCCTTGAGAACGGCAGCGAAGCCTCATTTCACGCTCATACAGAACTATACAAACACAGCAGCTGACAGCAACAGTCCCTGCCTCAAAGGGGTTACATTCAAAGTAGCCAAGACACGCAGTGGGAGAACACTTCTTTTCTCCCAGCACCTTACAGACGGGGAAGTGATGCGCAGAAGAAATAAGGGACAGATTTTGAATTGTATTTAGGTGATTAAAGATGTAGCTAGGCAACTAGAGCATGGCTCCAAACTGTGGGTGTGCCCCCTAAGGAGGGCACAATGGGGCCGCAAGCCAGCACCCACACAGTGTGGAGAGAGCATCCACCCAGCGCCGGTCTGACCCTGTGATGGATAGGAGAAGCACTGGCCTTTTCTAAACATCCCGACATTTGGTGTCTAAAGGGTTAAACTCAGGTAACGAGGAAGTGTTGGCAGGGAGCCGAGAGCGCCAATGGGAGAAAGTGTTGGGATTTGAATTAGAAGATATCCCTGCCTGCAGGTTGTGTGTATGTGTGTGTGTGGGGGGGGGGGGTTAAGCCAGGAGGTGGGGGAACAAGATTAATTGAACCAGGAAGAACTACCATGCCTGCAAAGAACACTGGGCATGGACCTTGAAGCACGGATCGTGAGTAGATAGGGAAATGTCTATTCAGATGCAATCAGGTTATTTTCTTTGATTAAACTTCTCTGTGCTAAGTCCATGTGCCTCCCCTCACCACACCCACATCCACACTGTACTTTAAGCTGTATCCCAAGGACGGAATTTCTCTGTTTTTTAATTGTTCTTTTTTCCCCCAGTTGCTTTATATAACACCTAGCAACCAAGTATGCTCCATCAAGTATAGCTTTTTGTTTTGTTAATACAATCCCCTTTTTTAAGAAGGTAACAGGAGGTCTGTGTCTGTGCGCCTAAGGCGAAGAGAGCAGCTATCAGAGATTGCAGGTAGTTTTCTCTTTTCTTTTTCTTTCAAGCTCTCTTCTGGTAAGAGCTTGCGGGTCCCCCTCTGGGTTCCAGATGCTTTTTTCCTGGGTTCAAGAAGAAATGGGGTGAAGGGGGGGTTGTTTCACTTGGTGGTGGCAGCTGCCTCCCAAGGCCAGGGAATCTGTGGACTTGGGGAGCTTTTAAGCAGAAGCCTACAGAGGCAAGGCATTTTTAAGGTTTCTTACGGGCCCCCACCTTCTGCATTCGACATGTCAGAGCCTTGACACACCCAAAGCCCCAGCTTTGCTGGCCCCAACTGTTGGGAGGCCCGACCCCCAGGGGAAGGCATAGTCGGATTGCATTATGGGCAAGTGGGGTATGACATAAAAAGTCTGGGGACCGCTGAACTGGACGGATTTTCAGAGCTCTTCCGAAACATCCCATGAGGCACCTTTCAGCTCCTTTAAAAATCTTGCCTGAAGTGACCTGCTTGAGGTGACAGAGGAAGTTGGGGCCAACGCCAGGCACCAGACCCAACTGCCAATCCAGTGCCGTGAGCGCAAGGTCCTCCCTTCATTTTTTGTTGAAAATAAAGAGCATTTGGGAAGACGCATATTTGAGTTCACTGAGAAACAAATCTCCATCATTAGCCCAAACTTCTCCTCAGACAACAACACACGAAGCACTGAAAGGGAACGGCATCCAACGTTAGCTTGACCAAGTCCCTCCTCGGTTGTGTACAGGACAAACACACACCAGTGACTTTGTGGTGACCTACTTCTAGCTGGTTCATTCCTTGACCAAGAATTCAGATTGGATCAGTGACAATTAATTTACAAGCTGCTCTAGCGCCGAGAGCTAGTTGCCTTTGACAAGGCCATTCTACACTTACAGCCTGCAGTGTTGTCAGGCTGTCGGCAAGTGTGTCTTGCGTTGCGCTAGTTATTTCTGGCTCTGACAAGCTTCCAGGCCGTGGTGCCCTCCCCAACAGAGCAAAGCTGTTGATGCAGACAGTGGAGCGAAACATCTGTGCTCTGGGGAAAAGGACTTGCTGATTTAACCAGAGCACTGGCACCCAGGATGTGGGAACTGCCAAAAGGGGGGATTTGGCACCAGGAAACCCATGTGGTCATGACACTGGAGAAAACAGATAAGATTGGAGAACAACATGAAGTGTAAAGTAATGCACGTTGGAAAAAATAACCCCAGCTACACATAGTATGATGGGGGCTAATTTGTCTATGACAAATCAGGAAAGAGATCTTGGAGTTATCGTGGACAGTTGTCTGAAAACGTCCATACAATGTGCAGCGGTGGTCAAAAAGGCAAATAGGATGCTAGGAATTATTAGGAAAGGGATAGAAAATAAGACCCAGAATGTCTTACTGCCCCTGTATAAAACTATGGTACGCCCAGATCTTGAGTACTGAGTACAGATGTAGTCTCCTCACCTCAAAAGAGATATTTTGCCCTTGGAAAGGGTTCAGAAAGGGGCAACTAAAATGATTAGGGGTTTGGAACGGGTCCCATATGAACAGAGGCTAAAGCAACTGGGCCTTTTCAGTTTGGAAAAGAGGAGACTGAGGGAGGGATATGATAGAGGTCTATAAAAGCATGAATGGTGTGGAGAGGGTGAATAAAGAAAAGTTATTTATTAGTTCCCATAATAGAAGGACAAGAGGGCACCAAATGAAGCTAATGGGTAGCAGGTTTAAAACTAATAAGTGAAAGTTCTTCTTCACACAGCGTGTAGTCAACCTGTGGAACTCCTTGCCAGAGGAGCCTGTGAAGGCTAGGACTGTAATAGAGTCTAAAGAGAAGCTAGATAAATTCATGGCTGCTAGGTCTATAAGAGGCTATTAGCCAGAGGGTAGGAATGGTGTCCCTGGCCTCTGTCTGTCAGAGGCTGGAGAGGGATGGCAGGAGACAAATCACTTGATCATTGTCTTTGGTCCACCCCCTCTGGGGCACCTGGTGCTGGCCACTGTCGGCAGACAGGATACTGGGCTAGATGGACCTTTGGTCTGACCCAGGACTGCTGTTCGTATGTTTTTAACGTCAAGTGATGGTCATGTCTGAGCGGCGAGGCACTTCACGCTGGGGCAGCCGCCAATACTCATTCCTGGTCTACTTCCGGAGGGACGGGAGGCTGCACTGCAACACACGCCGGCAGGCACCAGGACCCTGACTGTTCAGTGGTCGGACCCAGAGGTTGGGTTCCTAGGGGGTCTCTGGACGGCTCTAATTGACATTAGCTCCCTCTAGCGCAGGGCTGGGCCGAGCAAGCAGCATAGGGAGGCGGAGATGGTTTCTCTCTGCCTTGTGCGTGTTCTGCACATACACAGTAGCCCACTCTCCAGGGTTGGCAGTTCAGCATCTTTCACATGGACTGCCTAATCTGGGGGTCTGTGACGCAGGAACAGCTGGGCTTCAGACCCCCGCCTGGTGGGAGTGCCAGGGCCAGCTGCCCACTACAGGGGTGGATGGAGCCCTAAGCCTTGCAGGACAGATCCAGGCAAGCTGCAGGCCTGACCAGTCTGCAGGCTCTGCCTGGCAGGAGGAGGAAGGGGCTCTATGAATTGCCATACGCCTCCCTTCCAGCTGGGGAAACAGCAGCAAAGCGCCTGTCTGGAGGCTTTCCCCTCACCGCTCCTATTGGCCGTGATTTGCAGTCCATGGGAGCAGCAGGGGGGAGATGTCCGGGAGCGGCGTGTCCTGGGAGCAGAGCATCAGGCAAGCAGCCCACCACTTCACACCCAGACCCCCATCCCCCTCATACACCCTTTGTTTCACACCCCCCCCCCCCGAACAGTTTACATGCAGTTCATTAAGGGGTTCTTGGACGACATGTTCTCCATGTACCGTACGCTATAGAGGCTTTAGCAAGCACTGCAGGTGTCAGCCAGCAGATCTTGCAGACGTGTGCATGCTCATTGCTCATCTGCTGGAACCACTCAGCCTCACACACACGGGTTATTTTCAACCATCACAGCCAGCGCAAACCAAACGTTCTTAAGGCATCATTTGTCCGCAGCATTTCCTTGTTTGCACGAGCCCGCCCCCGCCCGCGGGGCTAATCCTTTAGCAAACTCTCAAAGAGGGAGGAGTGGATCAGACAAAGCCCAGGAGGTTTGTATTGTGGCTGGGAGGCAGGAACGTTCGAGCCTTCCCACCCCTGTGCCTGGCCACATGTGGTGCTGAGGCGAGACCTCTCTGTCTCTGTGCCTAAGGAAGTACTTTGGTCTCCTGCGAGTGCACAATCAGATGCTGGGGGAAGGGAGAGACCAAAACTCCTATAGCGACCATCAGTCCAGCCAGTCGACTGCTGCATCGACTAGCGAGCAACGTGAGACGCATACGCAGCAGCACTTCTAGGGGCCACTACTCAGTTATACTGGGGGTGGGGGATGTCCTGGATTTGAAGATGCCTGGATTCTAGTCCCAGGTCTTGACGTGGGACTACTAAACACTCTATGTGCCTCAGTTTCCCCCCCCTATAAAGTGGGCATAATGGCACCTTTATAAAGTTCTTTGAGATCCTTGGACTATAAGCTCTGTAAAAGAATTAGGTGTTATTCCTACCCTCGACCCTAACCAATCAATACAGGAGACAACTCTGTCTGAGGCAGAGGGATACTGACAAGTCACGGACATCCGCCAGCCCCGCGGCACTTCCTTCATCCTCACAGCCAGCCCCCAGACTCCGCTGAGCGCCCTGGCAAGGGGCTGCTTCTGTCAAACGCTCCCTGCAGAGAAAGAAGAGGGAGGTCTCACTGAACGCTGAGGTTCACCTGCCTTGCCGGCTGTCCGCCTGCTTTTTCGTAAGTCGGTGGCAATGAATTCTAACCCCGCTGTTGCTATGGTAACGCCAGCCAGCATCACTCCCGAGCTGCAGGTAGCGGTTTCACAGTGCGACACGCGGGGAAGTGTTCTGTCCCCCATCACTCCTCTGAGAGACTCCTACGGGCCCAGCGGGGGGTGGGAGCTATAGCTAGGAGCGCAGGAGGTCCCAAGGTCGATCCCTGCTGCTGCCATCCCACCCTGGGGTGTTGTGGTACATCGCTGCACACGCCCGAGAGCCCTGCGCCATCCGCCCACCCTGGCCCATCAAGCCAGCAGGAGGGAAGGGGCGAATGGAGGAGACTGACAGAGGACGCGCTTGTACTAGATCGGGGTGGACAGGAGGCTGCCAGCAGGCTGCACGTGGCCCACCAAGCCACCGGATCCGGCCCACAGCTGCCTCGCTGGGACCCTTAATCCCAGCGCAGCGACGGCTGCTTTAAATGTGGCTGCTCTATTCTGGGAGGGAGGTTTTGTTTTGTCCCGCCCCTCAGCAAAATCACTCAGTCCCATTGGCCAATTTCCAACCAATAGCAGCTGAGATATTTTGCTGGCAGCAGGGGCAGCCAATGGAGCCTCCTCCCTCCCAGCCCTCCCCCCCCCCCACACTCCTTCACCAGCAGAGCTATATGGAGCGACTTGCGACTGCAGCCTTCAGGTTCCCGCAGGGCTGCTGGCTGGGAGCTGCCTAGCTGCACCTCCCTGTCAGAGCCTGCCTCTGGCACCCCCACCCTCTCCCTCCAACTACCTGCCCCAGGCCCTCACCCGAACTCTCTGTACCCCTTTCCCCCCACATCACAACTCCCTTCCCCCAGGCCAGAATCCTCTCCTGCACCCACATCCCTCCCTGACCCTGCCATCACCCAAACCCCCTGCACCCCCTTCCCCCAGGTCACAACTCCCTCCCAGCCCCCCTAGAGCCCCTCCCTCAGGCCAGAATCCTCTCCTGCATCTGTACCCCCGCCTGGACTCTGCACCCCAACCCTCTGCCCTAGATCGCTCCCCCTCAGACTCCACACCCCCTCCTGCACCCCAGTCTCCTACCCCAACCTCCATACCAGACCCCAAACCCTCTCGGCCTTTGAGCCCTTGCCAAAATCTTGGAGTGGCCCCCCCCCATGAAAAATGATTGCCCACCCCGTCCTAGAATGTCCTTTGCAATATCCTTTTTGGCCAGCACCTTCCAGGAGTGAGTGACTGCACTCACCTCCCGGCCTCAGGTCCTCAGGTGGGGGGTTGCCTCCATCAACGCTTGGCTCCAAAAATCCGTATTTCCGAAGAGCCCAGTAAAGATCAGTCCAAGACAGGACCTGGAGGGAGTCTAGCCAGGGTTAGGAAAGGCAAAGCGACTCAACCAATCCCTCCTTTTTCACTCCACCTCAGAGACTGCTTCCCCTCTTCATTTGCAGCTGTCTCTCTGCATTCCTAACCTCTAGCTCAGGGAAACTTTGTTCTTAGCTTCCTGGTGCCAGTCAGTGTAGCCAAAGGGTGGGGGGGAGGAGGCGGGGAGAGGATGCTCGAAAAGGCCGAGAAAATTGTATTTTACTCAAGTCAAGTCTCCTGAGGGGGCTTGTGCAAAAGCTTGTCAGTTTCAGTTTAGCAGGATTGCCGCTTAGAAAGGCCCAATTTTCGACGTCTCGAAACTGGAGCAGGGGAAGGCAGAACAAGGGATGTCAGTTCCGTTTGGCTCCCAGGACCCACGGAGAGGAGATTTCGGGGCTCTTGCTTGAGGCAAAGTTCCTCTCATCTGTCCGTTCCATTGCATCTGTAAGGGCCTGCAGCTCTAATGCGGCGTGTTCCAACGGAGTGGGGTTAGCGGCGCGGAAAGCCGGAAGACTATTATTAGGCCATTTGGGGCTCCTTTTGGTTACAGGCCGGGGATCAGAGCTGTGCTGAGTCTCGGGTTTGTAGGAACCGAGAAGCTTACAGGCTGGAGAAGGCGAGTACCGAATTCGAACCGACTGGCACGGGGTTTGGCCAATAAAGGCCACATGCTCAAAAGGAATTGGACCCTGTGGTGGGGCAGCTGCCCCACACTGGCCGGGAAGGGGTTAAAGCAGGCAGGAGGGAGCCTGCACAGAGCCCTGGCCAATCGGGAGAGTCTTTGAAAGAGCCAACCAGAGGGTGGATTGCTGAGGCAGCCTGGTATATAAGGAGCTGCCCAGCAGAGAGTAGACAGGCCGTGGCCAAGGGAGGTGCAGGACCTGGCTCCCGGAGAGCAGAGCTGGGGAGGGGCTGGAGAGGGAGGCTGCCGCCTGATCCCTGCCAGGCTGCGGCCTTGCGACAAGGGCCAGGAGGGTGCAGAGGGGCCCAGGGAACAAGGGGCAGCGAAGGGGAGCAGAGGAGGCAGGACAAGGCAGATGTCGGAGTAGTGGGGGGGCCTGGGTCCCCCCTGCACTGTGTCTAGCCACCACTGAGCTGTGGCCCCTAGAGGTGAGGCTGCAGCTGGAACCCAGTGGCGGGCACGGCCGGAGGGAGGACACCGTGGTCTGGAAGCGACACGGGTCTGGTGTGTGGAGCACAGAGGGGCGAGCCACCGCCCAAAGGGGCCGCTCCGCTGAGTGAGAACCAGTTCCCCGCAGCAACCAGCAGGAGGCGCCTGAGCGGTGAGCCCCGCCCGGTGACACGCCCCTCTATTGCGCTGAGCGGGTGAGACTTACTCTCCAGTCCCTTCAGCCAGCCACAGGCTCCTGCTCTCAGGGGCTTCCCCGGCAGCCGCACCCCAGGATGCGCCAAGAGCTTCAGGAGTGAAGAAGGGAGCCAGCTGATGGCATGGAGGGGTGGGGGAGATGTTAAGAGATCGAGGGCCCTGTCCCCAGCCAGGCGGTTCGACGCCCTGCACCCGCCGAGGCGTGCAGCCTGGGATTGAACGCAGCCATTTCCCACACACAGCAGGTCAGGGAGGCGCCGGAAAGTCCCAAGGGGAGGGCACGCACCGAGACCCCAAGGGCAGGATGCAAACTCCAGCTGCCCTGGTCTTAGGGAGCAGAGAGGCAGGCACCTCCGCCACGCACAGCCTCCCTATGAAGGTGCTCTAGATATGAATGGGGTGGGGGGACGATCCGCACAGTCGTAGGGTAGAAAAAGGGACCTGGGGAGGAGGCAGAGCAGGGCCAACATGGAAAAGTGGAGGGGCCAAGCAGCTGCAATCTCCAGGGGTGGGGCTGTGAACTGAACGCGATTTGTCTCTGGCCAGGAGTACAATACTGCGCGGAGCGTTTGGGAAACGACGAACCCAAAAAAACAGCTTCTCCTTTGTTTATCCCATCTGGACTAGGGATGTTCAATATCGGTTAATTCAATAGTCGATTAACCTCATGAATTCTTAGTGGTTTCCCAACTGATCTATAGCCCCAGGGGTGGGGCCAGCAGCCAGTGCACTCCAGCCCCACTCCCGAGGAGCCCCCTGCCCCTCCACAGGATGCCGAGTGGGAGCAAGTCCGTAAGGGGAGCCGGTTTAAAAACCAGCTCCCCTCGCAGACCAGCTGCCTGTCCCCTCATGGACCAGCTGCTCCTTGGGGCAGCCCGTCCGGGGTGGAGGGTCTGAGCTCCCGGACCTGGCACAAGTCGGAACCGAGCCAGGCTGCCTGCCTGCCTCCTAATGCACTTTAAATGCAGAGCTGCAGCGGGGGTAGGTCCCAGACCTAGTGCGAGCCAGGCTGCTGGGCAGCCTGCTAAAAAATGTACTCGGGGGGGGGGGGAGGGGGCGCATGTCATCTATAGTATTAACTGCTGATCGGTTAATCGACTACACTATTACATCCCTAAGCTGTTACCATGTTTGGAGGCTGTAGATCTCAGAAGACGGCTTATTTCTAGAGCCCTGCGCGGATACAACATTTCTATCTGTATCCACGTCCGTATCCGCAAAAGTGAGTCATGGACATCCCAGCCCCTCTCACGGCCGACTCGGCTGAAGGAGCAGAGCAAGCTGGGGCTGCCTTGTTCCACTTCTCCCCACCCCCCCGCCTGGCAGCAGCAGCAGGGGGAGAGACCCCTGCTGTGGGCACCAGACCCGCCTCCCCACTAGATTCCCCACTGGCTGCTGGCCAGCCCCTTGTTCCTCCGGCCCATGTCACTTGGGGGTTGTGCCCCCCCCCTACCCCCCAATGCTTCACCTCTCATGACAAAAGTAACAGCTGTTGGATTTGGGAGCAGATCCACGCCTGAGTTTTGTCAGCAACATTACTAGAAGCGTGGGAAGGGGCTTCGCCTTGGTTATGTTTAGCTCAAGGAATCTCTTTCTTGTGGCACTCTGTCTTTCACGTCTTACACCTGGACTCCCTTAGTCCCTCTCTTGGTAGTTAACTAAACTTGGAATTCTCTCCTCAAAGCTAATCCGGTCTCGTGCCGTGTGGGTAACTCCACCAAGGGCAGCAACCGTTCTGCACCGACCCCCTTAGAGGGGCAACAGGCCTGGACTGTCCAGGAGAATGCAGAACAGATGTTTTGGGGGGGGGGGAGATCTGGTACTGGGCATGTGCTGGGGACACCTCTGAGGTGTAACCAAGGCTGTCGGAAGCCAGCAGCCGGTATCGGTTGATAGGACCAAGGCTGTGGCTATAGACACTCAGGATGTGACCTGAGCTTAGACACCGACTCTGTGGGCGCTCTGGGGCTTAAACACCCACCAAAAAATGATCCCTCCTCCCCCCCCCCCCCCCGCTGCCTCTCTGTCAGTGGCAGCAAGTGGGGGAAACGGGAGCTGGTACCCATGGGAAACTGGCTTTTAAGCCGGCTCCGCATGCATGCCGGCTCCCACGGATTCACCTGCCTCCACCTCTCACAGAGGCAGCAGCGGGAGGGGTAAGGGTGCAGGCGGGAGCCAGTACACGTGGGAAGCTGGCTTTTAAGTCAGCTCTCTCTGCATGCCAGCTCCATGGAGCCACCTGTCCCCCCACCCCCACCTTGCTGCATCCCACAGAAGCGGTAGCACAGGGGATGGAGGCAGGTGGGAGCCGGTTCACGCAGCAGGTAGCTTTCAAGCTGGCTCCCCTCGTGGATCGGTCCTGCACAACCGCCTCCCCACCACCACAGTGCTGCTGCCTCCTTATCAGAGGCAACAGGGAGTAGGGCAGGCAGGAGCCGGCTTTTAAGCCAGCTCCCCGGGAGCACCGGCTCCCACCTGTCCTCCCTCTCCATGTGTAAATTCCAGCGGTCACACAGATGAGGGTTAGTTAACAGCCCTAGTGCTCAGCACTCCAAGCCACAGGCATGAGGGCATGTGAGCCTTGTGTTTGGGGGCGCTGGGTGGGAGCACTGGAAACTCCCTAAAAGTGGGGGAGACACCGGCACCTGCTCCTTTCTGCCACCCCCCTGCCCACTCCTCTCTGCCTCCTCCCCCCAAGCTGCCCTACTCACTAGGAACCAATGAGTGACATATTCAATAGCTGCAGTATGAAAGAAATGTACAAATATGCTGAAAACAGCTGCCCCCCCCCCCCCCACTGGCAGACCCCCTCTCAAACACACACACACACACACACACCCACCCCAGGGTTGCCAGGTGTCCGGTATTGTACTGGACAGTCTGGTATTTGCACGCTCTGTCTAGTAAAAAAAATCAGACAATACCGGACATGTGCAATGTGTAATGTGCAATGTCCGGTATTTTCTGATTTTTCCGGCTGCGCACCGGACAGAAGCTTGGCGTGGACGGGGGGAGCGGCTGGGAGTCCCAGCTGGGAGGTGGGGCCGCGATTGTCACCGGGAGCCCTCAGCTGGTTGAGTGTAAAGAGGAAGGGAAGCCTCCTCCTTGCTCGTGTGTCAGGCAGTGCACCGGGATCTGCAAGTGCCTGGGTCAGTTCCACTGTGCACCAGCGGATTTGCTCACCCCCCTCCCTTCATGGCCAGCCAGTTCTCCCCCACTTCCCCTCCTGATGTTCCCCGGCCAGCCCCCCTGCACCGCCCCCCAGCTCTGCTTCCCGCCTCCCCTTCCTCCCAGCTTCCCCCTGCCAGCCCCCTCCCACCTACTCATGATCAAGTGTGTCCGTTTTTTGGGGGGGGGCCTACCTGGTAACCCTACCCCCCCCCCCCACACACACACACACACACTCAGCAAAAGCTAAACAAGTCAGCGCCCTGGGGCCTGTGAGCTGTTCCGCTGTTAGTGAGGAATCCAGGCTGGGAACAGCGGCAAAGCATTGTGGGGCACCCCTGCTTGCCAGGTAAGTGGGAACCCTGGTCTGGGGTGCTCCCCCGAGTGGCAGGCCACCCCCAGGCCTAGGATGCCATTATGTTCCCAACATAAGCACCGGGCACACGGGTGACTAGCGCCCAAGGCGGTGTGTGTGTGTTGAGAAAAGGCTCGGGATGAACCAGCTGCGCCGAGCGAGCACTAGCTGATTTCTGATCCCCCCTCCCCACGAGGCAGAGTTCAGGAGCTAATGCTTCAAGCCGATCAGAAGTTACTCACATTTACAATCCGCTGCTTGCCTTAGTAGAACCAGGAGTCTATGGACGTGGGGCCGGATTTCAGTCTCCCTCCTGCAGGAGCCAGTAAGGAACCCACATGGGCTAGGCCACGCAGGAAAGACCCAGCAAAGTTTGAATGTTTGGACTGTGCAAGCAGATAGCAGAGACTTAAGTGCAGGACTCTCCAGTGCAGAGGACGCCCCTGCGAGAGGCCAGGGGCTCTTACCCAGCACTTGTCTGTGCTCATTGCCCCAGGGGGAAGCACCCGTCTCCTCCCCAGCCAAAGCCATCATTCAAAGGCATTTGACCCGGTTCCTCCGCAGGGCAGGCTAGCCATTCTTGCCCAGTGTCTCCAGAGAGCACAGGTAAAGGAGGTTTTGTACACAGCTTTGAATGTACAGGGCCATCAGTCACTGAGCCTTGTGTAAGGGGACTGTTACCCCTTACTAAAACTCTGTGGGAGTATCTGAAGGGGAAGAGTTCATGAGACTGACTGACCCCAGAGACAATGGAAAGCAGCCAACACTCGAGCTCAGCCTGATTGACAGGTTGGACAGGCCAGTGAGGACAGTGAGAGGCCAGGCCCAGTCCTCCCTGTGAGGAGGGATTGTTCTGGGTCTCTCTGAGCAAGGAGAGAGCAGAGCAAGCTGTGTGCAGAAGAAGTCCTGCCAAAGGAACAGAGAGCCGAGAGACTGCTAAGAGGAGCAAGCTGTGCTGAGGGGTAGTTTTTGCAGCAGCAGAGCCAGGCATACACAACTCAAGGAGAGCAGGCCCTGTGTTGAGCAGCAGACTGGCAGTGCTCAGAGAGCCAAAAGGAACAGAGAAGCAACACAAGGAGCTGGAATTGGCCAAGCAGCACAGCCTGCAGCTGGATGTGGTGAGCACCTGGGACCAGCAAAGTGTGGGGAAAGGCTCTGGACTGGGAGAGGGGTCTGGCCACTTCGAGCTTGAGACTGTGTGGTCACTACCAGAGCTAAGTGTCCAGCCTATAGCCCCCCCTGCAGCATATCCAGGGCCTCTAGGAAAGAGACTGTGGACTGTCCTTACACTCTGCAGACGGCTGTTTCTATGTCCCTGTGCTACAGAGCAGGGCTGTGTGTTCTCATTTAACCATGCTCATTTTGTCTTATTCTTTTCTCTTTAATCAGTTGTTGTTTAATAAATTGTATTTGCTTTGAACCTTATGAAGTGGTCACTGGGCCAAGAAGGCCTGCAGTGTAAAGAGAGCACCTCGGAGTGGGGACACCCTAACTCCTGCCCCTAGTGACTACAAGGTCAGGAATTAAGCCCCAGGAAACCTGGGCCCAGCCTTGTTGGGGTTTCAAGGGCTCTGCTACTCAGGAGAGTGGAGGGGGAGCCCTCAGGATCAGGGAGCCGTGGGGTAAAGGAAGTGGGAGCGGGGACTCAGATCCTTTCGCTGGTTCATTTCACCGGGGTGTATAGAAGCCAGGAAAGTTCCCCACAATAGCGGGACCATTCCCCCACTTACACTTGCTAAACACCTGGAGGTCCCTGTGTGTGCAGGGCTGCTTCCCTCCCAGCTGCGCCCGCACAGCCACCCCTAGACCTGGGATTTCAGGAGCCAGGAATACAATTCTGAAGAGCGCTTAGACACCACAGGCATCCAAACGGGTCAGACTCACCATCCCAGAGGCCGTCTCCTGGCCAGGCCCGCACAGCCGCCTTTTGCCTCACGCCGCTTCTCCGGTGGCCTGGGCACCGCCGTGGTCCTCCAGCCAGCTCCTGCCCCTCGTGGGGTAACAAGGCCCGACTCCTCCGCAGTTTGGGCCAGAACTCGGCCTCTGTCTACAGGCCTGGCTGCTCCACGCTCAGGGCTTCTGCCCTGCACTTTGAATTCTCCCAGGCCTCCTGTTGGCCCCATCCCAGGGCATGGCTTCCCCTGCTAAAGGCCAGCACCCCCCTTATCTCCTGGAGCTGCACTCTGCCTTCCTCAGGCACCACCCACTGGCTTCTCCCAGCTGGGTCTAATCCGCAATTACCTGTGTCCTAGCCCAGGTGCCACAGCAGGGGCTGATTACACACACGCACACACCTCCCTGTAACTGTCATTGCCACACACACACACACACACACACACACACACCTCCCTGTAACCCTGTCATTGCCACACACACCTCCCTGTAACCCTGTCATTGCCACACAAACACACACACACACACCTCCCTATAACTCTGTCATTGCCACACACACACACCTCCCTGTAACCCTGTCATTGCCACACACACACACACACACACCTCCCTGTAACCCTGTCATTGCCACACACACACACACACACACCTCCCTGTAACCCTGTCATTGCCATACACACACACACACACACACACACACACTTCCCTGTAACTCTGTCATTGCCACACACACACACCTCCCTGTAACCCTGTCACTGCCAGGCACATCCACACACCCACACCCCTCCCTGTAACTCTGTCATTGCCACACACACACACACACACACACACACACACACACACACACACACCCCTGTAACCCTGTCACTGCCAGGCACACCCACACCCACTGCTCCCTGTAACTCTGTCCTTGCCACACACACACACACACACACACACACACACACACACCCCTCCCTGTAACCCTGTCATTGCCAGGCACCCGCGTACACACACACACGCGCGCGCACGCGCTCCCTGTAACCCTGTAACTGCCAAGCACGCACACACACACACACACACACACACTGCTCCCTGTAACCCTGTCACTGCCAGGCTGGGTTTTACACACCCCCAAGTCAACGACCCGCTCTCAAGTGAGGTCGCTGGTGCTTAGGCCCTGTCGTGTGGGGCTGAATGCTGGTGCTCATCCCTTTTGAGAAGCCGGCTAACAGCTTGGCTCCTCAGAGGCAGGGCCACTCCCCAGGGGGGCAGGAGGGGGACAGAGGGGCAGGTGCCGGGGTCCAGTGATTTCAGAGCACACTGCAGCAGCCTGAGCCCCATGCGGTGCGGTGCGGGTAGCGCTAAGTTTGGCTGCCCTAGGCTTACCCCTAGTGCCTGAGGCCCCACCCCTACCAGCAGGCCCTGAGCCGCTTCCCCGCACCCTACACTGCCTAGGGCCTGGCGAAGTCTGTCACCAGCCCACCTCCAAGGTAGGTGACAATGGGAGTTAGGCACGGATTTCAGTGGGAGTTAGGCACTAAGATACCAGGAGCCGGGCCTAGGAACGTCACTTTATGCGCCCGTAGTTGGCAATGTTTATGTTTCACGGCACTGGGCGTGAATCGTGTCATTAGAACCATGGTGTCCAGCCCGTTCTGAAGCAATAGCCACTATCTCCAGAGAACTGGCTACACTCAAGTGGCCAAACAGCCACACGTGGCTAGCGCGTTGGACACCACCGAGTTAGAACCGTGTGTGCTGCTGTCTCCGGGAGCCCCTGTGAGTGGCTGTGTAAATTCCTGCATCTCCCACCATGCAACCAGGGTTTGTTCTCATCCAAATCTAGGCTCCTTGGGGTGGAAAAGTTCCCTTTTCCAAGGAAGTTTTTGCTTCATGAATCCCCCCCGGCTCTGCTAAACAACAAAACTGCTTCTCAGCACTTCTCTCCCATCTCACCTCTTTGGCAGCACACGTATTCCTTACAACCGAATCCTGGAAAAGATGCAAAGCCCGTGTAAACGCTGTCATGCTTCTCTAGTCCAGAACAAAGTCCACATTTTCCATTCTCAGGTCTGGGGCCATGAGCCTGGACCGAAGGACGAGGAGATCTGGCGCATGAGGATTTAAAAAGTATTCTGCACGCCTCATGCAATATGAAAAGAGCACAAACGTGTTCAAACTGCATTATCTTTGTAGCATATCACTTCCTGAGCACCTTCCATGCATCTCGTACGGTCGAGCAATGCACCAATGGAAGAATGCCGATCAGCTGGCAAACGGCTGTCAACCCCGCTCTAAGGGATTTACTCTACTAAGAACAAAACCATCAGCAACTTCTCTCTGTGCCCCCTTCCTCTCACCCTCCACACACCCCTTGTCCTGCAAGGGGAGCAGGCCTGGAACTAAACAGTGTTTTCATGGGAGAAGAGGTGTCGAGTGCAGGGAATGTGAGGGACAGGGCTGGAAGCTAGCGGCCTAAAGGAAACACAGGGCTCATTGCAACAGCCACATGGGGCACGTTTACATGGCAGGACTAAAGCCAAAATAAGCGACGCAACTTGAGCTACATCAATTGCGTAACTGAAGTTGAAATAGCTTCGGCGCTGGCGCTGTCCACACAGCAGGAAGTCCGAGAAAGAGTACTCTTCCTCCGACTCCCCTTACTCCTCGTGAAATGAGGGTTACAGGAATCGGAGTAAGAAGTCCTTCAGCTCGACATTATTTCGACATTAAGTTGAAATAACGGCTTGTGTGTCGACGCGGGCTATGGTGTTTTGGAATAAGGGCAGTGATTCGGAATTAACGCTGTGGTGTAGACGTAGCCATGGAGGGCTAGTACAGGAGTGGAGCTGCATATTTGTACACGACCACTCTCGGAAGAAGTGATTGGAAAACAGGACTGCTCTGTGCCTGCCCCCAGTCCAACCCAAGCTGGATGCTTACGATGTTAGGGGACTATGCAATGCGATGCTTTCTCTGACAGCGGCTCTGTGCTTGTGACAGAAGGGAGAGCAAGAGTGTGTGTGTGTCTGTCTGTAACACTGCCTGCCGAAATCTTGGAGACACTTGGAACTCTTATGAATAGGTATCTAGAGTGGAACAAATTTGATGAAAATTATTCGTGCTAATGTGAGTATGGCACCTTTCCTCCTGACGGGTCCACGAAGAAGGAAGAATGGGCTTGGGGTGATGGCCCCACACTGCACTTCAGGCTGCATTCAGTTCTTAGTTTTGCCCCAAACTCCCTGAGTAAGTCTCTCAAAAAAAATCTATCTGTGCCTCAGTTTCCAATGGAAGGATGTTTCCATTTCCCCTCACTCTGCAGCACTTTTGCCTCATGCTGGTCCACCGCTGGCCTGAGATTGTAGGTGCTCCGGGGCAGGGGCCATCTCTTACTATGTTTGTACCCACACCTCCTCCCAGATCCTGCACCCCAACCTCCTGTCCCAAGTCACAACTGCCTCCTTCACCCGAACTCCTGCCCAGATCCCACACCCCCTCCTGTACCCAATCCCTTACCGCAAGGTCCTTTCTGCACCCAACCCCCTTCCCAGACCCAGCACTTCCTCCATTAATGTCATGGAAGAGTAAGTCCTTGCCCACTTCCAAATTCTTAGAGCAGCCCCCTCATCAAAAATTATTGCCTACACCTGATTTAGGTTCACTCGGCCCTGCCTCCGTGCTGGGGACTGGATTTGATGACCTCTCAGAGTCCCATCCAGATCTGCTTTTCTACAGGTCTAAGATTCTAGGGCACTGTGAGAGAAATAACTGGCAAATATCTCCTTTGACCACAAAAAGTCAGGCCTCTGTGTAACTAGGCAGTGCTACAATATTTCAGGACATTACAAGCAAAAACTGACAACAGCGGTTTGGCAAAGGGTTCCTTTAATGAACAATGATAGACGTCAGAAGCAGTCAAGCCAAAATGTTGCAAGAAATAAATTATAATAACTAGATTATGTGTACAGAAGGGTCCTTCACTGATCCATCCCATGGCTGATTACTGGCTAAGTGTATAAATGCTAATCTTGACATATATTATATTTTTTCAATTAATTGTCTCATAAATGACTTTAGAATGACCGCATAATTGGTTTGCGAGAAGTGCTGCAGTTGTAGAGGGTAGTAATTACTGAAAAGCGACTTTAGTCCAAAGCATGCCAGCTGGGCCTGGTTACCCGGAGGAACTGTATACAGAGGAAGCAACCTCTCTGCTCAGGGCAGCGTGAGACGTCAGAGCTGTGCACATCTTCCTCCATGTTTCCGACGCCATCTTGTTTGGCGGCTTCCAAAGCGCTGCTGATTCTGCAAGGGCTCCCCGAATGTGACAGAAGGATCCATCCATGGGAAGGCAGGTCTCTGTGGATTTAGGAAGCTTATATGATGCCCTCGCTCCGCTTGCTGCGCCATACCACCAGCGCCGTCATGAGCAGGGTGCTGAGGACAGGGAGCACGAGGAAGGGGTAGAGAATGTTGTAAGGCGGGTCGCGTAGAGACCTCCCAAAGAGGGAGCAGTTTTTGAAATAGTGCTTGTGAATGGCGATGAAGAACTCATCCACCAGCTGGTTCGGCCAATAGCAATTGAGTTTATTGGCTATCAGGTGGGTGCAATTGGTGAGCTCGTCATAGTAACTGGAAAAGAAGAAGGCAACGGTCAGAAAGCTAGCTGAGTTCAGAGCTCTTGTTTGCCAAAGAGCGTGAGCAAAACCACCTCGGGCCTGCTCGTCAGACATGCCCAGTAACCCCAGCTCTGTGAAAACCGAGCCACTCAGCTCGTTACTCTGGCCATTATTGGTGGACTCTGAGGGCAGGACCCTAGGATTGGTCTGAGAAGCCTGTAAGCGGCCCAGGGTTAGAGGCAGACGAGCTTATGGGACTGGGCGCTGCCACAGCCCAAGGTGATGAGCCTGCAGGTGTTTCATGCCTGACTGAGCAATAGTGCCCAGGAGAAAACAGCAAGGGCTAGTCACTGTGCTATCTTGCGCCACAGACATGCCAAGGGCCTTTGCGCCTGGACGTGTGAGGAAAATAAAACAAAACGAGTGCTGAAAAAAGATGAGCAAACATCACCCTTTCAGGACATCCATAGCTCTGAGAAAAACACCAACCCAGTGACCAAAATGCCTTCACCGTACATATACAGCATATATTAGAACAGCAGCAATCACCAGCCTTGATACATTGCTGGCTAATGAGCCCCTGAAATCACAATTGTTTGTGTTGGGAGCTCACATTCACAAGAGATCCAGCCAACGAATGCAAAACTGCTGTTCCTTTCACATTACGTGGTTGTTGGGTTGGGAATTCTATAGCATTTATAATATGATTTGGGAGTGGATGTGTGGATGCAGGGGCTGGCTAACTAGTTTATTTGATTGTAATCTGTGCTACCAGTTCTCTGAACTGGCCTCACATTGTACAGCGAGTGGAAGTGAGGGCTCTGTCTGTCAGCATCTCTGCTATCTGTCTTCTCACTGGTCCATCTTGAAGTAAACTTCCATCTTTTGTAAAACAAATTCCCACAGAGCTGTAAAGATCCGTCTAACTATCCTGTTATAAAAATGCAATAAATACAACCCGTCGTTACATAACTTCTCCTGCGTATCCCCAGCGATGTCTGGCGTACCCCAAGAGATCACAGTGCCTCCGTTTGGGAACCCCTGCCCTGCGCCAGGCCCGTGCTGTCGTGGCATATCAGTGTAAAGAGTAGATGTCCAAATCTATGGCTGTAATGTTGGCTCCTTAGGGACAACAGCAGCCCTGGGGATGCTCTAATGCAGGCAAAGGAAATAGCCCTGCACACAGTGCGCAATTGAGCTGTAGGCTGGGATACGGCACAGTAAGAACGCAGGCCCGCCACAGCCAGGTTTTTCCCCTCCAAGCAGATGGGCAAGTGTGGGAAGAGATTTTGGTTAAAACCATTCACTGTAATTCCACCCACTGTGCACTGTTCCGTGTATGACAGACATTGCAGTCGCATGATTGTGTTTAGCCCACAGGGCCAGTTACCACAGCTCCTTCAGGACCTAGAGGGGGGCGTAATTAAGGTACCTGCCTCTTATTGTAAATATATTGAGAGACGCCACCCGTGTGGGAGGCTCACACATATTGGTTCAAACTGGGTTTCCAGAGATTATTTTCACCTCACCCCATGACCTCCTGAGATCTGTTCAGCACTGGCTCTGGTGCCATCCCTTAGATTGTCGTATTTGGTGGCAAGACTTCCAACAAACGTCATGCAATGTGGGAGCTCCCAGTCTGCCAAAAGGCACCTCCAGGACACCGCAAGGCTGGAGGGGATCTGAAATTTGGAAGCAACGTCCATTCTGACTGCAGCACTGCTAGTAAAGCACCGAGTTGTCAAATCCCAGTCACCCACCGTCAGGCCATGACTGGAACGGTGATAGTGCGCCCATTCCTGTGCTGTTCTTTAAACCATGGAGGCCTGTGGGCCTCAGAGACTGTATTTCCATGTGCCTATTGCTATGAGATCATTACCAATGTGCCTTTTGCACTAAAATTACACTGTAGGTGTCCAGTTCTCTGATCACTGAGGGAACATGCAGAGAACTGCCATGCTGGAGAATGGAGGAATAAACGGATGTTTGAGTCAGAGGGCTACAATCAATTTGGAGAACGGTAGTGTAGTTCCTGTTGCTTGGAAACCACTTCCTTTCCTTTGTTGGCCCTTGTCCTTAACAGATGACATATTTTGAGTCTAGCTAAGAGGCAGTTCAAAAAAAAAAAAAAAGAAGAAAAGCTGGAGGTGCGGGGGAGGGAGGAAAAACCCTCCACAAAGTGAAAAATGCAGAGGTTGCTTAGAAACTCGCAGACTGATTTGACTTCCGCCTACCCC